>NW_026691982.1:2002500-2602500 GCF_021218885.2 Marmota monax | reverse complement strand
AGTATCTTTCAAAATAAAATTTCTGTTATAATTTTGGAATGTACCATGACAGTTAATTTGGGAATACAATAGTCACATTAAATGCCTCACTGTGCATATCTCACACATTCACAAACAGTATTCATCTTCTGAATTATAACTCAGGCCAGGTGTGGTGGCACAGATTTGTAATCCCGGTTACTAGGAAAGCTGAGGCAGAATTCAGTTTGAGGCCATCCTGGGCAACCTAATGAGAACCTGTCTCAAAATTAAAAATCAAAAGGCATGTACCTTAGTGGCAAATCACTTGTCTAGGTTGTGCGAGGCCCTGGGTTCAGTCCAGGGTAGGAAAAAATTTTAAAAATAAATAAATAAATAAACAACCTTAGGCACAAAGTGGTAGCTTTATGCTGCTCTTCATTCTGAAAAGTAATGATATTGCACTAAATAAGATAAAGACAAAGATGCAAATTAGAGAAAATCCAACAGATTGTTGTGTTTTCCTTAAGTTACAGGTTAAACATATTTCCAACCAGCAAACTGGAGTCTGTGAGCGAGAAAGGGTGGGCTAGAACATAGAAAATTTTTTTCTAGTTTATGGGAGACAAATATAAATTTCTAGATTCTCCCCTATTGCCTCAATAAAAATACAAAGTGCTGTAACCAGCAGGAAGTTCCTGATCTAAATTCCATCTTTGTTGGGATCCTAACTACGTCTTCGAAAAGCTCCTGGAGCGCTGAAGAATTAGCATAGGCGCCAAAGACTCCTAAGAAACCGCCAACCCGGTGCAAGGGGTTGAGCAGAAGAGAAGGCGTTTCTTTCACCTGTTCAGCTCAAGCGACTGGGTTGGCCGGACACGAGCAATTCCCGACCAGCCTTGCACAACCTGGCTTTAACCCCCAACTCTTCCCCTAGGTAAAAGCTGGGGTTCTTCTGAACCGAGGTACAAAACAAAATGCGCCCGAGATGGCAGGCAAATCTGCCTTCTGTGGCACTTATAGTATAAATATCTTTTTATTAATTTTAAACCAGCCATCTTAATGCACGTTTTGGAAGACAACCCCACTAGCCCATGTCGCGTCCTGGAAAAGAAAGCAGATCCAGCCCTTCGCCGGCCTGGCGCCCCCTAGTGGCTAGATGGGCCTTTCAACGCAGCAGCGCCTGCATTCGCTAGAAGCTCAAAGGCTTCGGACGACCGGCGAGTGGCTGCAGCCGTAGAGGCCCAGCTGTCCAGTGCCGGGAGCCCCCGGATCCTGGTAGAGCCGGTCGACATGGCCTCTTCCACCTTCACCAGAGGGGTGGGAGGATTTAGGCCAGCACCCGGAAATAACGCATGCCACTTCCCCTACCATCTGTAGTTCCAAACCTCAGGCGAAAGAAGGAGAGTGTTAGAGAAACATGGAGAGGGCAGGGCGAAAGCGCGAGGCAGGGAATGCGCCGGGGACATTCTAGAGCAAGACGTCGGAAGAAGGCAGCTGGTGTCAGGATAGCTGAGAACGCAAGTGGGCTCGAGCTGCAGGAATCAAGCACCATATTTTCCTAGCAGTTTTCAAGAACTGTAATCCCGCATGGGGCAAGATCCCGCAGGTGCCACTCGGGAATGTTGAATTTACAAGCAGGTACTTCCCTAAAAAGTAAAAGCATTCTGTAAAATCGACAGAATACAACAGTAGGGGTGTGTGTGTGTGTGTGTGTGTGTGTATGCGCGCGCGCGCGCCCCGCGCGTTTTAGTTTCCCACTAACGCGCAGGCACGTGGAGCAGCAGCTGGAGCAGTGCCTGTGTATTTTCTACTTATATATATGTATAATTTTTAAGTGTGGAAATTAAGTCCACCTTCAACGTGGACAAAGTAAGCTTCTTGAGAAATGTTCTAGGTGACAAAGAGTGGGAAATTAAGGCTGACTCTCCTGGTTAAGCAGTGGAATAGTAAGCGTCCCCACCCTGCGCCCAATTTCGGAAGTCCATGATGTCGCCCTGAGTAATGTATGAATTATTGAATTAATTTAAAAGGCTTCGCCTACTGCATCGAACAAAACAAACAAAAAGGTATCTATAAAAAGCCTCTATAGATAATTCCCCTTAAAAAGTAAAATTCAAATAAGCCAAGCTGAGAAACTACAAGTCGACACAATCAAAAGCAAATCCCAGCAAGAGTAGAAAAGACTTGAAACTCGAATCTGCATTCCGTTCCTCCCGTACAAGGCTCGGAGGTGGGGGAGGCGGTTTGTGCTGGTGCCTGGTGTATAATCGGGTTAATCCAGTAGACAAAGAATAAACCAATAGCCCTCCCACCTCACTTCCCGCTCCCCTTTCCCTCCCTCTTGTGCTCCCTGCCCCATCGCCCCCTCGGAGAGAGGGTACAGACTAAGCGAGAGGTAAACTTGAAGTGGATTCTGGATAAAGTCTTAAAGCCTGAAAAACTTGTTGTTTTTAATGGTAACACTGAATGGCCCGGATTAGTTTTAAATGTTCATTCCCCTTTCCTGGCAACAAGGAGAAAGTTCCATAAATCAACCCAAACCTATAGCTCGTCCACATGGCCCCTGGGGAAACCTTAAGGTCAGTGTTTCCTTGAAACTAGATAAACTGACCCCGCCGTGCCCAGTCCGGCCCCGCCGGCGCCCCGCGTGACGGAGCCGGGGCGGCAGGACTGGCCTGGGGACGCGCGGGGCGGCGCGGTTGCCCTTTTGAATGCCTCCTGCGGCTCGGAGCGCTGGCGGGCGCTGGAGTGTGAGTGAATGTAGCCCCGCGGAGCCAATGAGCTGGGACCGGATGCGATATATCCTCTGGGACAACAACTGCTCTGTTCCGCCTCGGATCCACATGACGCCATTTACTGCTGCCGCGGCCGCCGCAGAGCTCCCTGCCTCCTCCGGAAAGGCGAGGGCGCAGGCCAACGGCGAGCCCCCCCGGCTGGGCCCCAAGCCCTCCTCCTCTTCCTCCTCCTCCTCCCCCTCCTCCTCCTCCGCAACCACCGCCCCCGCCTCGGCCTTGCTGCCGCGCCTCCACAACGCCCAGTCTGCACGGCCGAGAGCTGCGCGCGGCAGCGCGAGCGGAGGAGAGGGGCCGGCGGAGCGCGCAGCGCCCAGGCCCCCGCGCCCGCCCGGCCCGGCTCCCGGCTCCGCGCCTCCGCGCCGCCTCCGTTCAGACGCGGACGGAGCCGCAAGACTTGGCGATCTGGCTTTAGATTCTTTGTAAGGCCATTTCTTTTCTCATTCGCCAATCTGCCAGGAAAAGATATTCGCTGTTGCCGCTTCGGCCTCTTGTTCATTGAGAAAAAGAGGAAATACTCCGCGTGCGCTTCTGGAAGGGGGGTCGTCTCCAGCCCCGAACCCCGGAGTGTTCGTCGGCGGGGGACTTGGCTCCGAATTTTTCTCTCGATTTTTCTCCGCCGATTGCTCGGAAGTTGAACTGAAGCTGAGTTTGGAAAGAAGGGGAAAAGTTTGCGTCGGGGCTGGATTTATTTGCACATCGCTGAAAGAAAACCCAAGGGAGAGGGGTTGGTGCAAAGCCGCGATTACGGTGAGGCGCGTTTGGCTCTTCTTGGAGCCGTGGCCGGCGGTGCGTTGTGGGCAACATGGAGTAGGTGCAGTCGGGCGGGAGTGGGGGTCCGTCTCTCCCCTAATCCTGCAGGCTTTCCTCGAGGATCCAGGGAGTTGACCGCCGATCTACCTAGCCCAGGGTACGGGCTCGGCCTGCCTTGGCGGGGCTGCAATGTGCGCCAGTGCAGCGTCCCAAGACCTCGCGCACCCGCACTCTAGGGGGTTTGGAGCAGAGGACGGCTCGCCTGAATTCTGCTCCCAGTCCAGCGTAGGCTACGAATCGGCGCTGAGAGCGGGAGACCCAGGGAAAACAATTTCCAGGTCGCTTTTGCTGGCGCTCTCGTTTCTAACCTGTTCCTCCTGAATGGAAGGCAAAGTTCTTTCTGGGCTAGCGTACCCAGAGGCGGGGCCCCGGGTGGAGCAGGGGGGCTGGATTGTTAACCTCAATGGAGCAGGAGACCCTGCGAGTGAAAAAAGGCCAGTGTGCCGGGCGGGAGGAGCCCCCTCCTCTGCCCGGTGTGGCCAGAGTTTAGCCCAGTGCGGGTGGGAACTTAGCCCAGTCTGGCGCCAGGTCTCTGCGGTTCGGAAATGCAGCTTTCTCTTTTTTCCGTTCTTGGTCGGCCTAGGTCATGCTTTTTATTTTTTATTTTTGGACGCCTGTTCTGACCCAGCACAGGAAGGAAGTCATCAAGTGGTCGCGATTGTTTTCCATTACCTGAAAGTTGGTGGCAAAAGAGGCTAGTTTTTTTAATGCCTTTTTTTTTGGGGGGGGGGTCGCCCCTTCTGTCTTGTTGCTGTTCTTTTTAATTTGAATCTTGTGCGTTTTTTACAAAGCGGTTTCTGTGTTGGTTTGCCCCACCCTAGTGCTGAAGTCCTTTCCTCCTAATCCTCAGTCTGATCACACACGGGTCTTAATGGGGGTTTCAAAGCACTTTCAAAGGGGAGGGAGGAACTGAGAGCGCTCAGTGGGGTGGGGTGGGGGCTATTAAGAAGGAGGCCAGGGATGGGCAGAAATCATTTTTCTCCTTTCAAAGATGCTACTTTTCATTGCAAGCCAATCTGTGCTGAAAGTTTCCAACCCAGGGATCTGGGTCCAGAAATCCTGGCGTGTGCAGTGGAGCTCTGGAAACAGCCTCCCCCCCCACACACACACACTTTAAGAAATAACATGTTGGGGTTTTTTTCTCAATCTTAAAGGACATAGGCGTGTGCAGATTACAGGCAGTGTTCACTCCGGTCAGTGCACCATGGAGTCGCTGTGCGCGCGGGGTTGAGCTGTGTCCCGACTGTGAGGCCGGGCTTTTTTCCTCCGGACCTCAGGTTTGGAAACCTGTACCGGACATTGGAGGGCCTTTCCCGAAACGCCGTCTGGTCTGCTGCGTGACCTTTGCGGGGTGGGGGCGTTGAGGTTGGCTCCCTCTTGGGGCTGGAAGATAGAGTTCCTGAGTTGGGGCGGGAGGGGGTGGTGATTTTTGCTGGGGAGGGGAGGGCGGGGGAAGTGTGCTAGAGCGTTTCATAGCACGTCCCCTTAGGAGGCGCCGCCGCCCCCTCCTGTCTTTGCGTCTCTGGATTGTAAGGGGGGGGGGAGGCAGCCTGGCCCCTGGACAGCGTCAGTTCGCCTGGAGAAAAGTCCCCCGGGGTTTTGGCTGTGTCCCACCTGCTGGGGACGGTGTTGGGGCGTAGATCGAACCGTTAAAGGGAGTGAAAGCAGAGCAGCGTTGTCTTGTCTGCCATTCTGTTGAAGGTGAGGAGATCCGGTTACCAGCTCTGCCTTGTTCTGAATTAAGAAGGCGTTTGTCACCTGCCTTGTTCTCTGGCTTTCCTCTAAAAAGCAGAGACTGAATAAAGGTCCAGTTTTACCTATTTTATTTTCTATTTTCATGTAGTCTTGGGAAAGGGATGATACCTACTTTTGAAACCTAGGATGACTGCAGTTTAAGGGATCACTTGACAGAATGCTAGGTTTGAAATATGACACCTGAATTTTTTAAACTTTTTGTATTACTACTAGTTGGTTTATGTTCTCAACTATTCATTTTTCAGAATAAGAAAGTAAGATTTTGATGTACTTTAATTTCTCAGGTGGTTGGATAGTCTCCTTTCTGCTGCAGAATCTAAGTGTTCCTGGCTATCAGGCAATAGAATATTTGATTCTTAATGTTGATAAATTGAAAATAAATTCCTGTGTTGTTGCTTGTTGTGTAAGTTTGCTTTAATGTTCTTCTGGTATCTAATTAGATTTGAAGTGATTTGTTTTTAATTCTATAGCTTTGTTATTAGGAATTGCAAAATGTATAACCGTCCTTGGGGAAAAATATACTTTTTTGCATGTCATATTCATGCTACAGATTTTGAAAAAGCTTCAGAATAATGGATAAGTCATAATGCAAGTACTTGATGTAAAAGCAGAGTTAAAGAACTAAGAAAGGATTTTCTAGGCTGCATTTACGTATGTTTAAAAAATGTTCACGACAAATTTAAAACCTATTTCACATTTTGAAAGGGTATTTAACTTTTTTGAAAATGTTGGTATGAGTACTGTGTTCCAACATTACTTTCTTGCAATTTTAACAATGAACCTGAACCTTTCAGATTGTGTGCTTATTTGAATAAGGGATTGTTGCTGAAGTGATTCAGACAAAGATCGGCTTTGTGTCACTGCACATCACAGGATTACAGAATTGTTAGTACCGAGACACAATTTTTACCTTCCGGTGCATGCATTGATCAGCTCAGCAGTTCTGATACATCCCCACTGTCATTCCACTTCAAATCCTGTTTCTCTAGGGGATGTGGAAAGTAAAGAGTCAACTCAGGTGGGTGGAGAATGGGAAGTATTTTGGAGTGTAAACCATTCTCTTTCCTCTTGGTCTCCCCAGGAGTTCAGATGTGTTCTAAGCCTGCTGGAGTGACTACACTTCCAAGACCTGATGGAGGCCAGAGCTCAGAGTGGCAACGGGTCTCAGCCTTTGCTGCAGGCGCCCCGTGACAGTGGCAGGCAGCGTGGGGAACCCGACCCTAGAGACGCCCTCTCCCAGCAGGTACACGTTTTGTCTCTGGATCAAATCAGAGCCATCCGAAACACCAATGAGTACACAGAGGGACCAACTGTGGTCCCAAGACCTGGACTCAAGCCTGCTCCTCGCCCCTCCACTCAGCACAAACATGAGAGACTCCATGGTCTGCCGGAGCACCGCCAGCCTCCCAGGCTCCAGCATTCACAGATTCATTCCTCTACTCGAGCCCCTCTGTCCAGGTCCATCAGCACGGTCAGCTCAGGGTCTCGGAGCAGTACAAGGACAAGTACCAGCAGCAGCTCCTCTGAACAGAGGCTATTAGGACCATCCTTTTCCTCTGGTCCAGTTGCTGATGGGATCATCCGTGTGCAGCCCAAATCTGAGCTTAAGCCAGGGGAGCTTAAGCCACTGAGTAAGGAAGATTTGGGCCTGCATGCCTATAGGTGTGAGGACTGTGGCAAGTGCAAATGTAAGGAGTGCACCTACCCAAGGCCACTGCCATCAGACTGGATCTGCGACAAGCAGTGCCTTTGCTCGGCCCAGAACGTGATTGACTATGGGACTTGCGTGTGCTGTGTAAAAGGTCTCTTCTATCACTGTTCTAATGATGACGAGGACAACTGTGCTGACAACCCGTGCTCTTGCAGCCAGTCTCACTGTTGTACACGATGGTCAGCCATGGGTGTCATGTCCCTCTTTTTGCCTTGTTTATGGTGTTATCTTCCAGCCAAGGGTTGCCTTAAATTGTGCCAGGGGTGTTATGACCGGGTTAACAGGCCTGGATGCCGTTGTAAAAACTCAAACACAGTTTGCTGCAAAGTTCCCACTGTCCCCCCCAGGAACTTTGAGAAACCAACATAGCATTATTAATCAGGAATATCACAGTAATAAGGATTTTTTTTTTTAACACATATGCAACCAACTAAACAGTTGTAATCTTGGCACTGTTCGTAGAGGGTTGGGATATTGTTTGCTGTTTGCAGTGAGATGCTTTTGTGTCCATGTGCCATTTTAACTGATATGCTTGTTAGAACTCAGCTAATGGAACTCAAAGTTAAGGGATTCAGAACTTGGTGACCCATATATTGCATAAGCTAAAGCAACAGACACTCCTAGGCAGTTTTTGTTTGTGAATAGTCCTTGCAAAATTTGTAAATTAGCAAATGACTTTTTTTCCATTGTTTTCTCTAGAGATAATGTGCTATATTTTTGTATATACAATAATATTTGCAACTGTGAAAAACAAGTTGTGCCATACTACATGGCAGTCACAAAATATTATACTAATATGTTGTACATTCGGAAGAATGTGAATCAATCAGTATGTTTTTAGATTGTATTTTGCCTTACAGAAAGCCTTTATTGGAAGACTCTGATTTCCCTTTGGACTTCATGTATATTGTACAGTTACAGTAAAATTCAACCTTTATTTTCTAATTTTTTCAACATATTGTTTAGTGTAAAGAATATTTATTTGAAGTTTTATTATTTTATAAAAAAGAATATTTATTTTAAGAGGCATCTTACAAATTTTGCCCCTTTTATGAGGATGTGATAGTTGCTGCAAATGAGGGGTTACAGATGCATATGTTCAATATAAAATAGAAAATATATTAACGTTTGAAATTAAACTGAGCTGTTTTGTCTTATTTTACCTTTTCTTTGTTTCTTTCAAATGTAAGAAACCACATAGGAAATAGTTTTATTTATCTGCAAGATTATTTTTATCGTATGATTTCTGCTTTAATGCAAGGTAGATTTGATGAAATAACTGGGCTGTTTCTCCCTCTGGAAACAACCACATTGTCCCTTGAATGTGCCTCTGCTTTCCTAAATAAATCTCTGTCTATGCCTTTGGAATAAAAAAAAAAAGAGAGAAATAACTGATCATTTGACTCTCTGATCTGGGGGAATCATGAGAACTGGTTTTGGCTATGTCATTGTCCCTGTTCTCCGTCTTTGCAGATTTGCTGACTGGCCTTTGTTATCAGGGTGATTGTATTTTTTTTTTTTTTTGAGCTGATTTATTTAGAAATTTTTCCCAATGATTAATAATCAGATTTTTTCCCTTGATGTACAGTATTAAGAATGAATTCCATAAAGATAATTTGAAACTAGAGGAACAAGTTTAGTTCACAAATATTTTTTGAATGCTGTCAGTGTGTCAAGCATGGAGTATATGTATGCACAAACCAGTCTTTCTTACTGAGGCAGAAATGTTTTCCTGACTGAGCATGGCTTTGTTCTTTTTGGTTATTTAGTTTTAGACTCACCATCACACCAAGTTCCTTACGTTAGAAAAGACATGAAAAACAACTTGTTTTTGATTTCAGGTATTTGTTGTGACATTTCAACCTTTATTGGTCTTATTATCTAGAAAAGTGTTAGATTTAACTCTATAGGTCCAAAATATATGGCAAACAATCAGTGCATTTGGAGCTGTCTTTTGGGAACAAAGACAGCAAGCTGCTGCAAGTCCATCTTGACAAATATTCGGTTTTCTTAAGTCACTTGATTAGTCACTTTGTGGCTGATGATTTTTTTTTTTTCTTTTTTTCCAAAAGCACAAGCTTTTGCTGCCAAGAATCACCGGAAGTCTAGGAAATGATTTACCTGTCATTATTGTTTAATCTCTTGTTTCCTGTTCTCTTGGCTTAAGAGGTCTTAGTACAGGTTGTCTTCTGTTGTGTTTTTTAAAAGTGGCTTTCAAGGAACCATACAGCCTCCTAAACTCACACAGTGCTATACAGACCTTCAGTTTCTCTGAACATCCTCCAAGCAACACAAGATTAATTTGGAGATTGTTTACTCTTTAAAACTTCAACTCGGGGTTCTGAATGTTCACTGAACGTTGGTTCTAATGTGTATTCACAAATTTCACCCACTGATCTCAGGAAGAAGTAGAATGTTGAAAAATAAAGCCAGGTTCCTTATTCAGTGTAGTTTTCAAGACTTGTAAAACCCCAAATTTTTAACTGATTAACTTTGTCTTTCAGAACTGCTTTATGCTCTGATAGTTTTTTGGTGTACAAGTTGTATGAGTCAAAACTTTCTTGGACAGTAAGAAAGCAGTGTAAAAACAGTAAACTGTTTTCAAAGTGTTCTGTAGACAAATTGCAGCAGATGCCATTGGTATTAATCTTTCCATAAGCATTTATGTGTAGTCTGAGACTGCTAACCTAGGAATTGCTTTCAAATAAAAAGTATAATAATAATCTACTGAAATTAAGAGAGGATTTGGTGTAAGTATAAAGTCGCAGAGAAAATAATTTCTTTAAAGATAAACAGGAAAGTTGGATTTCTCAAGAAGCTACCAAATAACCTAATTTAATGTTGAATTTATGAGCCAGTATAGAATTCATGTTCAGAATATAGAAAATTAAATGTTTATGTCCAAGTAGATTGGAAACAGCTGGTGCTCACTCAGTGTGTTCAGGAACTTTTTGAATGTCATAAATTATCTCACTTGGGAACAAATATAGAGGAATAACCACCTCGAGTTTAAAGTTAAAAATTCATATCACAAATTAATGAGTTTATTATCCAATGGCCATTATTTTGACATAATAGATTAAAAGTGTAGTAATACAGCAAATATGACCATTAAGCATTTAGGGCACTTTTTAAAATTTTTTTGTTTCTTTGCTTTTATGTTTTTAAAACCTGAGCTCTGTATTTGAGATTCATTTAAAAATGACTACTTGATTGTTATTACTTAAAACATTCATTTATGTGTTTTGAGGAGATTTTAAGGCCTTGCCAAATTTCTGCCACGTTGGAGCATGCACTGGGGATTGTGAAAGAAGAAAGCCAAAACCCAAGGAAGTAATCCCAACCAAACTTTTGCATAACTTCTTTCTCCAGTACACTTATGTCTCAAGGAGTACTTGACTCTAGCATATGTAAGTTAAGGTACTGATGTCAGATCAATGAATTCACTCTGCACACTGTTGTGAGGTTTTCCATAGGCAGTTGATGGGCTTGGTGTAATTTATTAGCTTTTGATCACGTGGGTCAAAATGTTCAAGAGTTCAATGGATTTAAGAGTTTCACTTGCATTTATAACCACAAGTGGCCATGTGCTTTCCTCTCCTCAATGTGCAAAAGGACCAGAGTGTAGGTACAAATGTCTCAACTTTGAGAACTGGTTGAACTCCAGAGTAAATAGAAGCTTGCTACCATGTGGATAATATTTTATGCAATTTCAATACAGAAAATATGAAAATAGGTTATTGACAAGTTATTTCAATACCACCTCAGTATTTGGTCCTGGGTTTGCAGTATCTGTTACTGTAAAAGTCATGTTAATATCTATTTTAATTTGGAAGGTCTCACTTCTCTATGATAAACCAAGGGTGAGGCTTCTTTGACAGAAATCTGGACCATAATTTTAACTAATTTAAATGATTTTATCTGCTTTGGTGGAAAACTGATCATCAGAGTGAAGCTGCACATCTGCACTGTTTTATCATTGGTTTGGTTATTTGTAGGAGCTTAAAGCAGTCAAACTGCACATCCTGTGCTGCAGACCTTTTGATGACACACGTCACCTTCCTTCCACACCATGAGAGACAACCATGTGAATAATGAGAACATGTGAATTCCACCAGTGATTTATTGCACTTCTGGTCAAAATACACATTTAATTTTAAATCAAAAAAGACAGGGAAGATAGAAACATAGACAATGAAGGAAATAAAAACAAAACCATCAGCACTTAAACTTTGATTCATGCCTAGCAAATATTGCATTTTCATTTAATACTGCATTTTGATTAAGGAATTGTTAAAAGCCAGTCTTATTTGGCAACTCACTTTGAATAAACTATTAAAGAAGATTAGAATGAGTCTTGGCCTCTGGCTTGGCTAGATGGGGCATGTAAGACTTCAGCATACCTTACAAAAGTTTATTCCTCAAAACAGTTGCTAATACGTAAAAGAATAATACAATGACCCAATTGGAATGAAATATGGGCACTAAAATCATTTAGTATTTTAACATTTTTTTTAATGCCTGCTATTTACAAATGACAGGACTGTGGATCTAATGCAAAGGGAAAAGTTTAGCAAGTCAAAATGCAAGACAGAACTTATATGTAAAGCACAAGCAAGGTGCCAGGAGAGTACAGAAACTGAAGGAAGCAATGATGCCTTCTCCAGACAGTAGGTTTGGTCTCCTTGTCTTCGCAATGGTCGCGGATATATAAGTAGGAAAAGAGCTTCTGCTAAGGAAGTTGTGGCCGAATTAGCCTCACTCCTTAAATAAAACTAAATCCACCATGTTCATATCCTGGATCCTAAATGAAATGTAGAGATGTCTGATGGATACTTGCATAATTATATTCACTATGTTTATTCTTAACTTTGAAATACATGATTCACTAAAACTTTCCCTTTAAAAATACAGATTTTTTTTTAAAAAATACATTTTTAAGATATGTTACAGGGCTGGGGATGTGGCTCAAGAGGTAGTGCGTTTGCCTGGCATGCGTGCGGCCCGGGTTCGATCCTCAGCACCACATACAAACAAAGATGTTGTGTCTGCTGAAAACTAAAAAAAAAAATAAATAAATATTAAAAAAATTAAAAAAAAAAAAGATATGTTACAAAGAATGGAGTTGAAAAGATTCATCTATTCTTGCTTTTCCAGTTCTCGGTGGAATTTGCCTCTTGTCATTAACCCATAATTTTAGTTAGCTTTGCCACTTAAAGAAGGATAAATACTTGTGAAGAATGAATTAGGGATAATCAGGTTGTGGGAGGAGCATGGGCAGGGTGGAGGTGACAATGTGAAAAGTGGTTGAGGGTTAGAGCAATTCAACCCTTGCCATAATACACCACTTGAGACCTGGCTGTTCAGGTTTGCAGAGCTAAAACTCAGCTGTCCATCTCTCTTCAGTATCTAAGTGATGTAACATCCATTTTTAAAAATAGTTTGTTCTCCAAATAACATCTGGTTTATTGACTTGTGTCAATAGCTCTTGCTATCAAACAAGGTTCTTATAAATACATGTTTCTCTCAACTCTCATCCCTCCAGGTTCTATCCTGCCCCTAAGCCTAGCTTTCCTGCCCCAAGTAGCACAAAGTAGCTCTAATATCAGTGGCTGCTCACACTAGAAAACTGTTTCTGAGATTTCTGGTAGAAAGTCATCTTTAGAAGTTCAAAATATCCTTTAAGGATGTGTGTCTAAAAGTCAGCTACAAATGTTGTAAAACCTAGTGACCAAGAGGCCTTGCATGCACCAAACAATACCTCACACAGAGCCCTGGGAGAAATCTAGTACCTGCTCCGTTGGCAAGGCTAATGTGTAGGATATCCCAAGAGATGTTGGTCTCTAACCCATGACTCAGTTGGTAAGGAACTGACTCTTGAAACACAGGCAACCACAAAATCAACAATTGCTTTGTGGTCTAGATGTTACTTGGACTCTGACCTATATGAGTAGGACAGAGCCTAATTGATTTGGTCTTGTTTGCACTGTAACTGTACACTTAAACTTTGGAAATCCTGAAAATATGAATTCTTTCACAAACCATTAATTTGAGTCTAATCGTCTGTGAAAAGTCACATAGTGTGAACCTAATAATAGGCCTTCTGGGTCTCTGCCCTGCCACATAAACAATCAGAACTGCCGGGCTGGGGATGTAGGTCAGTGGTAGAGCTCTCATCTTTCATGTATGAGGCCCTGGGCTCCATCCCTAGCCCTGAGGGGAAAGAAAAAAAGTTGCAGGCCCAAGGTAGAATTACTTGCCATTGAGCCAGTATTTACCATGTATCAGTGTAAATGATGTTCCAGTAGATGGCGGAGAAAAGGATGATTGTTCATAGTTCTCTGGAAGCTGATAATCTAGGACTAAGGTGCTAAGTCATAGAAAATGACTATTGGCATTAACCACTTCCTGTCTGGAGTTACTTGACCTGCAGCCCCCTCCCCCTCCCCAGCCCCCTGGGGACATTGGCAAGGTCTGAAGACATTTTTGGTGTTCTGGCATTACGGGCAGGAGGAGGGAGAAGCTACTGGCATGTGGTGGTTAGAGGCCAGGAATGATGCCGCCCATCCTACAGTGCCAGGACCTCCGCCCATAACAGAGAATCATTCAGCTCAATGTGCCAATAATTCCAAGCCTAAGACACCCTGCAACAGAGGAACATGGGGGAGGAGAGGGGAGAAACTCACATATCTTTATGACACATGGCAAGGAAGCCTGTCAGCTAAACGAGGAAGGGTGAAGTCAAGGGACATGGGGAGATTCCTGTCACGTTGTAACTAAGGAATTTTTATGCTGCGTGCTGAACCTCTGAAATTCTTACATGAAAAATGCCTTATCTTTTAAAAATATCTAACCCTTCCTCAGAAAACTTGGAATGGAATCACCGTTTGATCCAGTTATCCCACTCCTTGGTATATACCCTAAGGACTTAAAATCAGCACACTACAATGATGCAGCCATATCAATGTTTATATAGTTCAATTCACAATAGCTAAGCCATGGAACCAATCTAGGTGCCCTTATGAGACAGGGATAAAGAAAATGTGATATGTATATGTGTATATACATATATATATATATATATATATATATATAAATACATACCCACACATATATACAATGGAATATTACACAGTCATAAAAAAGAATGACTTTGTGACTTTTGCCAGTAAATAGATGGATCTAGAGACTCATGCTAGGTGAAACAAGCCAGTCCCCAAAACCCAAAGGCCAAATGTTCTCTCTGATATGTGAATGCTAACACAGAATAAGGGTGGTGGTGGGGGAGAATAGAAGTTCAGTGGATTAGACAAAGGGGAATGAAGGGAAGAGAGGGGGAGGGGAATAGGAAGGACAATAGAAATAATCAAACATAACTTTCCTATGTTCATATATGAATACACCACCAGTGAAACTCCACATCAAGTAGGACCATAAGAATGGGATCCTAATTAGAATAAGTTATACTCATGTATGTATAATGTCAAAATACACTCTACTGTCATGTATATCCAAAAAGAACAAATTTAAAAAAAATCTAACCCTAAGTCAGCTTACTATAATTTCTCTATAGAGAATGTGCATGTGTATATATGTGTGTATCTGTGCGTATGTAAATTTTTGCAATGTTTCTACTAAAACAAACAGCTATTTTTTTTAAAAAATTAGTTGTAATTGGACATAATACCTTTATTTTATTTATTTTTATGTGGTGCTGAGGATAGAACCCAGCGTCTCACATGTGCAAATCAAGCACTCACTCTACAGCTAAGCCACATCCCCAGCCCTCAAACATTTTTTTTTCTTTTCACAGTATTGGGGATTGAATCCAGAGTCTCACACATGCTAGGCAAGTGCTTCACCACTGAGCTATATTGCCAATGCCACAAATATATTACAACAGAATGCATACAATTTATATTATACATATACAGCATGATTTTCTATGCTAATGAACTTACAGATCTCAATTTTATCCATGGTTAATTTGCTTTGAGAAAACCATCAAAAAGGACTTAAGGAATTCATTCATAGTCCCAAATGCTACATTTTACATGAAAAACTTCATTTAATCCTAACAGCTCAGGAGGCTGAAGCAGGAGGATTGCAAGTTCAAAGCCAGCCTCAACAACTTAGTGAGATCCTGTTTCAAAATTTAAAAAATAAATAAAAAGTGTTGGGGATGTGGCCAGTGGTTAAGAACCCCTGGGTTAACCCCAGTACCAGTACTTAACCCTGGTACCAAAAAAATCTAATTGGATTTGCTATGATGCCACCAATTTAAGGCTTTTTTTTTTTCTTTTTCTCTTTTCTTTTTTTATCTTGAGAGGAGGGATCTGATGGCAATTGTTCATCTGGACAGAGCCTAGCACTTGGCACTTAGATGTTCATTGATCATGTAATGAATGAATGTATTCAATAGAAAGTAAAAGTATATCAAAAGTGCCCAAGAAAAAAACTTGGAATGGAGCCACCATTTGACCCAGCAATCCCTCTCTTCAGTCTATACCCAAAGGACTTAAAAACAGCATACTACAGGGACACAGCCACATCAATGTTTATAGCAGCCCAATTCACAATAGCTAAGCTGTGGAAGAAAACTAGACGCCCTTCAGTAGATGAATGGATTAAAAATGTGGTATATACATATATACAAAGGAAATAGTCAGCAATAAAAGAAAATAAAATCATGGCATTTGCAGGTAAATGGATGCAGTTAGAGAAGATAATGCTAAATGAAGTGAGCCAATCCCCCATCCCCCCCAAAAAAAACCAAATAGCAAATGTTTTCTCTGATACATATAAGGTGACTGACATATAAGGTGACTGACTCATAGTGGGGTAGGGAGAGGGAGCATGGGAGGAATAGACGAACTCTAGATAGGGCAGAGGGGTGGGAGGAGAAGGGAGGAGGCAGGAGGTTAGCAATGATGATGGAATGTGATGGACATCATTATCCAAAGTAGGTGTATGAAGACAGGAATTGGCGTGAACATACTTTATATACAGAGATATGAAAAATTGTGTTCTATATGTGTAATAAGAATTGTGATGCATTCTGCTGTCATGTCTTTAAAAAATAAAAGCAATTTTAAAATAAATAAATAAATGTCTAAGAAAGAGTATGAATAATTGGCAAAATGCAAATGTAAATAGAGTGTTAAAGATATAGCTATTCCATTCTAAGATGAAGGTTTGTATTCTCATTTATGCAATTCTGAAGTTAAGATGCATTTTACGATCAATAGTGTTTTACATTGCCATTGTCAAGACAATTCTAACATAACTTTTCACTGCTTTGTTATTTTCCAGCTTTAATTAGATTAATATTTTACGCATTCTAAACTTGTTTTAAAAATGTCTTCATGAAACAGCATATGAATGAAAAGATATGTACCCTAAAGTCAAGAATATTAAATATTATAGAGTTTAAATTTAAACAGTAAGGGATCTGTTACTGGAGAAATGGTTGTAATTCAATTTTTCTTGCAAAAATTAGCTAAATGTCAGAACCTAAGAAAGGGAAAGACCCACAATTGATGAATAGATAAGGGAAATTTCAAAGACATGATAAGCAGGTGTGATCAATTTATATATCTCAAATGACTATCATTATTATCATTTTTGTGATGGGTACTGGAGGTGTACTTTAGTGGTTGAACATATGGTTAACATGCATGAGGCCATGGGTTCAATCCCAGTACCAAAAGGAAAGAAAAATTGGGGAGACATAAATTTATTAACAATACTTTTACTTTATTTTTTAATTTTTTTTAAATTTTAATTTGTTATATATGACAACAGAATGCATTACAATTCATATTATACATATAGATCACGATTTTTCATATCTCTGGTTCTACACAAAGTAGAGTCACATCCTTTGTGTCTTCATACATGTACTTGGGGTATTGATGACCATCGAATTCCACTGTCTTTTCTACCCCTATGCCCTCTCCCTTCTCCTCCCTCCCCTTTTCCACTTTGCCCTATCTAGAGTTCATTTAATCCTCCCATCTCTTCCACCCCCCCCGCAGCATATTAAATCAGAGAAATCATTTGGCATTTGGTTTTTGGGGAATGGCTAACTTTACTTAGCATTATGTTCTCCAGCTCCATCCATTTACCTGCAAATGCCATGATTTTGTTTTTACTTTCTTAATGGTTCGAAAGCAATAGTGTCTCTTACCAACCATTGCATTTTAGATTTTCAGAAATATGACAAGTCTTTTTGGATATACAGAGAAAGGGGCAATGGTGAACTATTTTGTCTGTGCCAAAGACCGATGAAATTTTTCCTGGAACTTTAAAATAGAAAGTGGGGAGGTTTTACATTGCCATGTCAAAAGTCAGAGTTGAGCAGAGTACTGTTCAGGAGACTTGAGTGGACTAGTCTGGCTGAAATGCACGTTCATGTAACCAGGAAATGAAAAAGCAAATGGGAAAGATAGATTTGGCCTCAATCCTGAAGAATCTGAATGTCAGACTATCAAACCTGGACTTTATCATAATATTTCCTAAATCCATTTTGGCCCTCCCCCTAGTATTTTCCAATTGACCAAAAAAGAGATGTTTTAAAAGTGTACTCTAAGGATCTTGATCCTTTTAAAAGCTGATTTGATGACTTCCCTTTGCTCTTTGAACGAAGTTCCAATTTTTCAAGCTCCTGAAAGATCTGGTTCTTCTCCACTCCAGTGACAAGTCTGCCTTTCGTCCGTTTTTCTGACATCAGTGGTCTCCCTCTTCCTCTCTACAAATGCTTCAGACACAATCGCTTTACGTGGAGTCTCCCCTTCCTTAACCCTCTCCCCACATCTATTCATCTGAAAACTTTTGACTTGTGTTTTAAAACTGTCAGTTCACCAAAGAAGCTCCTTCCTTTATTTTTTTTAACTTTTAAATTTTAACCCAGGGGGTGCTTTACCACTGAGCTACATCCCTAACCCTTTTTATATTTTTATTATTTTATTATTTTTTTGAGACAGGCCTCACCAAGTTTCTGAATAGCCTCAAACTTGCAATTCTCCTGCCTCAGCCTCCTGAGTCTCTGGGATTAAAGGCATGCACCAATGCACCCAGCTTTGTTTATTGGTTTAATGTCTCTCTCATCATTAAACCTGTTTTATTTGGCTTACATCTGTATTCCTAGGGTCAAGCCCATTATCTGGTACATAAGAGGTACTCAAGCATTTGAGGAATAAATGGATGAATTAAATCAATAGAAAGTAAAGATATACTAAAAGGGGTTTGAAGAAGTTGCCATTTTGGAAAACAGAAGATTGTTTTATGTAGAATGAATTTGAACATAAGAATTTAAAGAAAACTTTATCTCTTTTTTTTTTTCACTTTACTACATGACCCTTCTTGTAGGCAGCAGTATTGTATTATTGCTGTTACTTACATATTGATTTATCTACTGTGTTTGATTGCAAGGTTTTTAAAGATAGGGCTGAAGACTGTGTCTCCAGTGTTTATCACAATGTCTGACACAACGAGGATGTTCCCTAAATGTCATTTGAATGAATAGACTATTATCAATCACAATTCAGCTATTATAGAGACTGGTCTATTCTAATTATATGTGTAGAATTTTCATGTCTAAGATATTCATAACCCTTTAAAATGATTCCTCTGGCCCGGTACAGTGGGCACACCTGTAATCCCAGTGGCTCAGGAGCCTGAGGCAGGACGATCACAAGTTCAAAACCAGCCTCAGCAAAATCAATGCACTAAGCAACTCAGTGAGACCCTGTCTCTAATAAAATACAAAATTGGGCCGGGGATGTGGCTCAGTGGTTGAGTGTCCTTGAGTTCAATCCCTGATACCCACCCCCTACTCCCGCAAAAAAAAAAAAAAAAAAAATGATCCCACCTGCCTTATAAGAGAAAATCTCTGTATTTTAAATCAACTCAATCAGAAGTGTGGGCTGTGCTTTCCTAGTAACAATGACTTTCATGATAGAATTGAAAGGTTTTTTTGAATTTTTGGTAGCAGTTAAAGCTAAGCAGCAGAAATTTCCCTTGGTATATGCTTTCCCTGCTGGTAAGCATTCTACTACCCTAAAATCTAGTACTCTGAAGACTGATACAAAGTCTAAACTAGATATACTTCAAACATAAAAGGAAAATGGAAAAGAGAAAAAGCATCTTGAACTCTTCGTCATTCCAGATAGGAGAAAGACAAATTTATTTTCAAGAATTAAATCAGATGGGTCTGAGGTTGTGGCTCAGTGGTAGAGCACTTGCCTAGCATGTTTGAAGCACTAGGTTCAATTCTCAGCACCACATTAAAAAAAGCAAATAAATAAAAATAAATAAACTTATATTTTTTAAAAAATGAATTAGATCAGATGATAATGGAAGGTAGCAGATCCAAAATCTGCAGAGGGAACCGGCAGCCTGGAGACCCAGGAAGAACTGATAGAGCAGTTCATGTCTAAAGCCTTTTGTTGGAAGAATTCCTGCTTGCTCAGAGGAGGTCAATCTTTATTCTTTCAAGGCCTTCATTGATAAGATAACCCCACCTACATTAGGGTGGGCAATCTGCTTTTACCTAAAGTTCACTAACTTAAATATTAATCTCACCTGCTGGGAGCCATTAGCCAAGTAAGTATGACAATTTCCTTGCCAGCGTACCCCATGTTGCAGTGACATTGAATGTACTTAACCTTGCTCAAGGACCAAGGCAGATTAGGGTGTTCCCGGTTTTAAGATAATCTTGTTTAGGGCGTTCCCAGTTTAGGTTCCAGGTTTAAGGTTTAAGATTATTCCTGCTGGGAATAGGGCGTATCCTGCTGCCTGAGTTCCCCTTGAGTTCTCACGGGATTCAGACAGTATATTTTGGAGATAGAAGCCCAGTGGAGGTGGATTTGGGCAGAGAACGTGGATTTGGGCAGAGAACGTGGATTTCCCCAGAACGTGATTGTAGACGGCTGGTGTGAGTTCGGGAATAAAGAGTTGCTGTTTGAATCTACAAGCTGTGTGGTGGCTCGTGATTGTGTGCCCAGCCAGACTGCGGCATTTGTGCCCAGCCAGACTGCGGCATTTGGCGGCTCGTACGGGGAACTTCTGAAGCTTAGAGGTAAGTGAAATTGCTCGCCCCTGAGGAAGAGCGAAAGAATGGGTGACCAACTCAAAAAACAATGTGTTATTGTTTTGATTTATCTTGTTTTTGTTTCAAGCTGCCTATCCCTAGAAATTTCTCAGGCAAACTGGAAAAAATGGTTGACTAAAGGTTTGAAGTTTGTCGGCCCTGAGGAAGAGAAAATTGATACAACGATTTTTTATTCCGTTTTTGTTTCATTCAGTTTCGGCTTTGTTTTGTGCTATCTTATTGGGTTGCGTTATCTTTATAGTAGATTAGAAATTAGTAAAAAACAAACCGAAAAGATGTTAAGTAAATTGTTAGAGGTTCAGACCATGGAGAAAGACATTTTAGATCAAGCAAAAGAGAAGGTCTCTCGAGCTAGTCAGACAGAGGAAGAAAATTTAAAGGAAAAGGGGTTGTTAGGAAAAAGGCCACAACAGGAGGCTTTTAGTAACTCCGTTTTATCACAAGAGGGCGTAATTCAACCAACAGCCCCACCGATGGAGACAGCTGAGTGGCCCTCAAACCCCGTAGTTGATAAATGGGATCCTGAGACAGGACCTCAAAGATTAGCATGCCCTGTACTTGAACAGGCAGGAGGGCAGCGAATTCACCGTGCTTTAGATTTTAAAACAGTGAAGCAGTTGAAGGAGGCTGTAACAACCTACGGGCCACAAGCTCCCTTCACGGTAAGCATGGTCGAGTCCATTACTAACTTGGACATGACGCCAGCAGATTGGGCTAGCATGTGTAAATCTGTACTAAATGGAGGACAATATTTGTTATGGAAGGTTGCCAATGAGGAATTTTGCACGGAGACAGCTAGGCGAAATGCAGCAGCCGGTTACCCTCAAAGAAATCTAGATATGTTGTTAGGAAAAGGACCTTATGAGGGTCAATGGCAACAAATTGAATATGATCCTGCTATATATGCACAAATTGCTGCAGACGCAGTTAGGGCATGGAAGACTTTACAAGGACATGGAGATTTACAAGGTCAGCTATCTAAGGTAATACAGAGAGCTAATGAACCTTACGCTGACTTTGTAGATAGGCTAATTCAAACGGCTGCCAAAATTTTTGGGGATACAGAACAAGCAATGCCATTAATAAAACAACTGGCTTATGACCAAGCAAATCGTTGCTGCAGAGAGGTTATTAGACCATGGAGACATGAAGATTTAAACACATATATTAAATTATGTAGAGATATTAATGAACAAGGGCAAGTCTTGGCAGCTGCAGTACAACAGGCTTTAGATGCCAGGCCAAAAACATGCTATGATTGTGAACAAACAGGACATTTTAAAAGGAATTGCCCCATAAGAGGAGGGTTTAACAAAAGTAGGTATCAAAGGAATAGAATACCGGGTATTTGCCCACGATGCCGTAGAGGGAGACATTGGGCTAATGAATGCCGTTCTCAAACCACCATAGGAGGTACTCCCTTATCAAAAAACGGACAAAGACCAGGTATTTATCCAAGATATCGTGGAGAAAGGCATCAGGCTCCATTGCCAAAAAACGGACAGGGGGGCCCAATGCTCCGGGGCCCACAACCACAAATATACGGGGCAGTGGAGGATCCCAGCAACACCATCAGGGTAGTGCCCAGGACACATTGTCCATTAAATCCCTCATCAGACAAACCCGAGGGAGCGCAGGGTTGGACATCTGTGCCTCTGCCAGAGCAGTATTAACTCCAGAGATGGGAGTTCAAATCATTCCCACAGGAGTAAAAGGACCTCTTCCCCAAGGAACAGTAGGCTTATTACTGGGACGTAGTTCATCTACATTAAAAGGACTTATGATAAGTCCTGGGGTAATTGATCCCGATTATGTAGGTGAAATAAAAATTATAGCTAGTTCTCCAAGAGGTATATCAGTAATTTCACCTGGAGATAGAATAGCACAGTTGTTAATAATACCCAGCCTACATAATAAATTTCCTAGTCATAGTGTAGAAAGAGGTTCCAGGGGATTAGGCTCCACAGGTGTAGATTGGGCTATGTTGTCTTTAAATTTAGATTCTCGCCCCATGCTAAAACTAAATATTCAAGGTCATGAGTTTAATGGGCTACTGGACACAGGAGCTGACCTTAGCATCATATCTCGTCAAGAATGGCCAAAACATTGGCCATTACAACAAGCCACTCAAACGCTTCGAGGCCTAGGAGTGGCGACTAATCCCCATAGAAGTTCTATGATATTAGATTGGAAGGATCCTGAAGGATGTGAAGGAACTATACAGCCATATGTATTGGATCATCTTCCTATAAATTTATGGGGACGAGATGTCCTAGATCAATTAGGTTTGACGTTAACAAATAATATCAATCCTAATGTGCCCACTACTAGAGCTAGACAAGGCTTTAGGAAAGAAAAAAGATTAGGAAAACAAGGGCAAGGTATAGCAGCACCAGTACAAATAGATCAAGGAACAGACAGACATGGGTTGGATTTTCAGAAAGGGCCACTGAGACAATCAAAATTACTTGGAAATCAGAAAGACCAGTGTGGGTTCCTCAGTGGCCCCTGACTAAAGAAAAGATACAAGTAGCCCATGATCTGGTCAAACAACAATTAACGGAAGGACATATACAACCTTCCATATCTCCCCATAATACTCCCATTTTTGTCATCAAAAAGAAATCTGGTAAATGGAGATTATTGCAAGATTTAAGAGCCATTAATAATGAGATGGTTGTTATGGGACCTGCTCAATCAGGGATTCCTCAATTGTCTGCTTTGCCAAAAACCTGGCATGTTTTAGCTATAGATATTAAAGATTGTTTTTTTTCAATTCCAATTCATCCCAAGGATAGTCCACGTTTTGCATTTACTATCCCTGCATTAAATCATGAAGGTCCTGATCAGAGATATGAATGGAAAGTACTCCCTCAAGGGATGGCTAACAGTCCAACTATGTGTCAAATATATGTTAACAAAGCAATCCAGCCACTTAGAAATCAAAATCCTGAACTACAAATATTTCACTATATGGATGATGTATTATTGGCACATAAAGATAAAAACATATTGCTGGAATGTTATGCCACACTTACAAACTTATTAAAAAATTATAATCTAGAGATAGCAATAGATAAAGTACAATTAAATTTTCCAATTAATTATTTAGGAGTTCTATTATCCTCAACCATGGTCCGTCCACCAAAAATTCAAATACGAGTAGATCAACTCAAATCACTTAACGACTTTCAAAAGTTATTGGGAGACATAAATTGGATAAGGCCTTATTTAGGTATACCAACAGGAGAGTTGGGACCTTTATTTGATATTCTAAAAGGTCCATCAGATCCAAATTCACCCCGCATGTTAACTCCTAAAGCAAGAAAGGCATTAAAAATTATTGAAACATATATGGAAAACATACATTTGGATAGAATTGATATAAGTTTGCCTTTATTATTTATTGTACTACCAACAAAAAATATTCCTACAGGAGTATTTTGGCAAGAAGGTCCATTATTGTGGATACATTTATCTTATTCTCCTAACACTATTCTTACTAGGTATCCTGAGGCTGTAGGACAATTAATACTCAAAGGAATAAAAGCAGCGAAGGGAGTGTTTGGAATTTCTCCCAATAAAATTATTACTCCATATACTATGGATCAAATTGATGAGTTAGCTAATGAGTTAAATACTTGGGCAATAATCATGTGTAAATCTAATGTTTCATTTGATAATCATTTACCATCTAATCCTTTGTTGTCTTTTTGGTCTAAGCATCCTGTAGTTTTTCCTAAAATGACAAGAAAAACACCTATCATGAATGCTCCAAATATATTCACTGATGGGTCAAATAATGGTACAGCAGCAGTAGTTACCCCTGATCAAACTTTTACATTTTTAGTACCCAAACAATCAGCTCAAAAGGTAGAGCTTAATGCAGTTTTACAAGCTTTTGTGATGTTTAAAGATTCTGTATTTAATTTATTTTCTGATAGTCAGTATGTAGTTAATGCTATAGTATCTCTTGAAGATGCTGGTAGGATTTCCCCTTCTTCTACTGTTTTCTCTTTGTTTTCCACTATACAAAGTCTAATCTGGGACAGAAAAGATCCATTCTTTATAGGACATATTAGGGCACATACAGGATTGCCTGGAGCCCTTAGTTTAGGCAATGATTTAGCAGATAAAACTACACATGACATACATATTTTCTCTACATTTGAAGAAGCTACAAATTTTCATAAAAGGTTTCATGTTAATGCTAATACTTTACAAAAGCGTTTTAAAATAACTAAGGAACAAGCCAGACATATAATAAAACAATGTCAAAATTGTGTGACATTTTTACCACAAGTTAATCTTGGAGTCAATCCTAGAGGACTGATACCTAACCATATTTGGCAGATGGACGTCACACACTTGCCAGAATTTGGAAAATTAAAATATTTACATGTTACAGTCGATACTTCTTCTGGATTTTTGATGGGCTCCCTTCATGCCGGAGAAAAAACTAAAGATGTTATAGCTCATTGCTTACAAAATTTTGCCACTGTGGGCGTTCCTAAACAGTTAAAAACCGATAATGGTCCTGGCTATACCTCTACCTCTTTTAAACAATTTTGCTCATCATTTGGTATTACTCATATAACAGGAATCCCATACAATCCACAGGGACAAGGCATAGTTGAAAGAGCTCATCAAACTATTAAAACATACTTATTAAAGCAAAAAGAGGGAATTGGAAGGGGGTATATATCCCCCAAAGATAAACTTAAAATAACGCTTTTTACTCTAAACTTTTTAAATTTGGATTCATCAGGACTTAGTGCTGCGGAAAGGCATATGTATCCAAAAAATGTACATAAGCCTAAAGTACTTTGGAAAGATATTCTAACAGGACAATGGAAAGGTCCTGACCCAGTGATTGTCTGGAGTCGGGGGTCTGTTTGTGTTTTTCCACAGGGAGAACAGCAGCCCATTTGGATTCCAGAGAGATTAACTAAAACAGTTTCTACAGATCGAAAAGAAGATGATTTGACTCAAATCCATAACAGCTGATATCCAGAACTCCAGCTTGGCCATTCTTACATCTGCGACAGTGATTAACCAGGATGCTTTTTTCAATAGCTATTTTATTATTGCATTTTTCCACATCATAAGGTTCTATTTTTATTTTTTGAGCTCATACAAACCTAGGTTAATGTTTTTCTTATCAGTTTTATTTTTTGACTGTGGAGTTTTTAAACATTGCAATGGAGATTTCACCTAGGTAAAGCTACAAGGCCTTTACTATTTTCTTATGTGTTGTACGTTTGTGTACACTCTTGTGTTTTGTGTTGTATGTCTGTATGTGCGTATGTCCATATTTCTTATATGAGGAGCGCTCATGAAAAAATGGATCCGAATTATTATTATTTTTTTATTCACGTGATTTAAATGGTTTAATTTAAATTAGGTAAACAGCTGTTAAGGATTGTTTTTAAAGGTGGTTAACAGATCTGTTTGTTTACTAATTTAAATTAGGTAAAAAGCTGTTAAGGATTGTTTTTAAAGTAGGTTAACAGATCTGTTTGTTTACTTTCACCTTTCCTTTTCATTATATTTAATAATTCTTTTCAGGATAATGTCTCTTTAGCATCATTGCCAGAATTCCTATCTCCATCCCAGTGCCAGTGAAGAACTCAACAAGTAATGCTCAATCAAGGAGTTAACTTACTTTGGGAGGAAACGGATTTTGGGAGGAAATGGACATATTGATAGATTCCTCCGCTTTGAACTGCTTGCAGAACTTGCCTGGACTATGTAACTATCGTTTGGTGCAGCGAATTGTGGTAATGCTGGCATATCTTTGCTGATGGTGTCACCAGTGATGCAATTTTTCCCAAGGAGCCGTCAATTGGCTTGGTGTCGTGGCATTTCTGTATCCTCCTCCCTTCTGCTAGTGACGGTCCATAAGCCACATTAACCTCACTCCCCCACTGGCACCGAGGCCAAATTTGGGGGCCAACAGAGGTGAGGCAAAGAACCTCACCCCCCCACTGGTGCATAGACCTATCCACAAGTATGGCTGTATGCTGGACCGGTAGTCAGTGACGGGTATGATTCAATTGCAGTGGTATCAACCTAAGACAGGAGGCTGACGCCTAAAGTCAGTTTTCCGATGACGGGTAAGAACCATATGTTGAATTGGACAACCTACCAGGCACGGTCCTTAAGCCACATTGCTTGTTGTTTAATTAATCAGAAGGGGGGAGATGCTGGGAGCCATTAGCCAAGTAAGTATGACAATTTCCTTGCCAGCGTACCCCATGTTGCAGTGACATTGAATGTACTTAACCTTGCTCAAGGACCAAGGCAGATTAGGGTGTTCCCGGTTTTAAGATAATCTTGTTTAGGGCGTTCCCAGTTTAGGTTCCAGGTTTAAGGTTTAAGATTATTCCTGCTGGGAATAGGGCGTATCCTGCTGCCTGAGTTCCCCTTGAGTTCTCACGGGATTCAGACAGTATATTTTGGAGATAGAAGCCCAGTGGAGGTGGATTTGGGCAGAGAACGTGGATTTGGGCAGAGAACGTGGATTTCCCCAGAACGTGATTGTAGACGGCTGGTGTGAGTTCGGGAATAAAGAGTTGCTGTTTGAATCTACAAGCTGTGTGGTGGCTCGTGATTGTGTGCCCAGCCAGACTGCGGCATTTGTGCCCAGCCAGACTGCGGCACTCACCCACAAAACATACTCTCACAGAAATGTACAAAATGTTTGATGTGTGACCAAATAGCTGAAGACTATAGCCCAGCTAAATTAAAAAAAATTTTTTTTAGTTGTAGTTGGACACAATACCTTTATTTTATTTATTCATCTTATGTGGTGTTGAGGATCAAACCCAGTGCTTCACATATGTGAGGCAAGCACACTGAGCCATAACCCCAGTCCTAAACCCAGCTAATTTGCCACATAAAATTAGTCCTCAGGAACAGCAAAGATCTAGAGAAAGATTGGGTTCTTGGTGAGATGTCTGATTTGCCAGGGATTTGAGGATTTGTCAATATATAATTGTGTTAAGGGTTTTAGTTTGTTTTGTTTTTGTTATTCACTGTGACCAAAAATACCCAATAAGAGCAACTTAGAGGAGCGAAAGTTTATTTGATTCAGAGGTTTAGTCCATGATTGGCCAAGTCTATTGCTCTGGATGGAAGCTGAGCAAAACGTCATGGTGGAAGAGTATGGAGAAAGTTTTTCTGCTCATGGTGACCAGGGAAAGGAAAGGAATAAGGAGGAAGGGGCCTTCAGGGTACATCCCCCATGACCCGTCTCCCCCAGTCCCATCCTACTGTTACCGCTGTTGGCCGGTGACGAGTTCTTGCTTCCCCAATGTTGAAGAATAACACCAAAGAAGCACGCCGAGGCAAGGTCAGAGTAGAAATTAGAAGTTTATTAAAGGACAGCAGAAAAGACTTCTCCCGGAGGAAGAAGGGGACCCAAGAGGTGGAATCCGTGGAAGGGATGTTGTCTCCCCTTTTTATAGTTCTTTCAGTGATGGAACGTAGGTGGGAAGGACCGAGGGGTGGGACACAGGTGGGCCAAAGAAGTAATCTGGTCAGGAAGGACTTCTGAGTCAGCACCTTTTTGCTGGGGGCTGTTCATTAACATTTCTTTGAGGTGGACTTTGGCCTAGGGCCTTTTCGGGACTTCCATGAGTTGTCCTGTGTTTTCCAGGAGTCATTCTCCGCATGGTCTCCATTTTAGATTTCACTCGATATTAGACCCGATTTATCTAACTACACTGACTACCTAACTTTAAATCTGGCTTCACTACCTTCCTACAATAACCACCCAGTCACCCCATTTAAACTAACATGGTCTAATTAAGTTACAACTTGCATAATCCAATCACTTTTACCTCTGAATATTCCTGCATTGATCCAGGAGCATTTGGGGATACCTCATATCCAAACCACAGCAATTTTAAGTAAACTGCTCTGTGACAACTATGTGGAAATTTAAGTAATGGAGCACTGAGTCTTGTGTATTAAATAGAATACCATATTAAAGCTTATAAAATACATATTTCTATTATGAAAGCTGATATATTTAAGATATAAGTATGTATGCACATATCATTTTATAAAATAATAATTTAATTTTCCTAAACTACCTGGGGGAGCTTTAATGGGTCTCCAGGAAAGTACCCCCCAAAGCAATGCAAACCTAACAACCCAAACCACTGATTTTGGAATGTAAAAGTTAGTCTCTTGGAATGAACAAGTGGAGAAAGAAATATTGTGCACACTCCTGATTAAAATTGTGTAGTTAAAAAAAAAAGAGAGAAAAAGAAAGAAAGAAAAGAGAAAAAAAATCTTCTCACACTGATGGCCCTGAATGAATGGCATTAAATATGATTACTGAAAATGTCTGAGCATCTATTTGCTCTTATATAATGGAGAAATTAAAAATATTTTTGTGGGTGTTTCATAATTAAAACTTGCTATATCGTGACTATTATTTACATTGATTTGTACATTTATTATTTACATTGATTTGTGTAATCCTCCACAAAAGATTTTTATTCCCAGTAGATAGCTTGTACTTTGGATTTGCAACATTTGTGGCATGAGAACATTTCAGTAAACAAAGGACTTGATAAATAGTAACTTTAAACTACCACTATGGTGGATAGAAAAAAAAAAAGACCATTTTAGATTAAATATCATTATAAATCAAAGTACTCTGTATCTCTGGTTTTCCCCTGAGGTCTAGATCCAGATCTTTACATGGAAATTGGGGTCACATGGGGTGCCATGATCCCAAATACTCTGGAGGTGGAAGCAGGAGAATTGCAAATTAGAGGCCAGTCTCAGTGTCTTAGGAGACCCTGTCTCAAAAAAAAAAATCAATAAAAATAAAGAGTTGGGGGTGTAGCTCATTTGTAAAGCTCCCCAGGGTTCCATCACCTATACCTACAATAAATAAATAATTTACATTTAAAATAAATGATTTACATTTAAATAAATAATTTAATTAAAATAAAATCAGGGTTGTATCTGTGCACACCACGGTAATTATTTGCATTTTATGGTTTAGTACTCTACTGTTTGCTAGTTGTTTTCACATACATTATCTCAGTTTGACTTTTGATCCTCAGAGCTAGCCTTCAGATATTGTAAGACAGATATTCACAATCCTATTTTATATAAGAGAAAATTGAAGTCTCTGTACATGAGAGAATTGTTCCAGATCATATAGTAAGCAAAGAAAAATATCATGACTCAACCACAGAGTTTTGATTACAAGTCTAATGTTCCATCCTATTGTTTCTTTCTATCAATGCTTGCAAAGAAATCTCTATTTATTCATTTATTTATTATGGTACTGCAGATTGTAGCTTTACCTCTGAGCTGCATCTGCATCTCCAGTCCCTTTTATTTTCTGTTGTAACACAGGGTCTCACAAGTTGCTGAGGCTGGCCTAAAACTTTCAATCCTCCTGCCTCAACTTCCTGAGTTGCTGAGATTACAAGCCTGTGCTGCTATATCTGGTAGGTCTCTTTTTTTTCTCTTTCTTTGGTACCAGGGATTGAAACCAGAGGCATTTAACCACTGAGCCACATTCCCAGTCCTTTTTTTTTTTTAACTATTTATATTTTAGTTGTAGTTGGACACAATACCTTTATTTTATTTATTTATTTCTATGTGGTGCTGAGGATCAAACCCAGGGCCTCACATGTGCTAAGCAAGCACTCTACCATTGAGCCACAACACCAGCCCAACATTCACAGTCCTTTTTACCTTTTATTTTGAGACAGGGTTTTGCTAAATTGCTTAGGGCCTCACTAAATAGCTGAGGCTGGGGTTTTTCAATCTTTCTGCCTTATCCTCCCAAATTGCTGGGATTACAGGCATGCACCACTGCATCCTGCAAGAAGTATCTCTTAAAAGCATTCCACATTGTTTACATTTCTCTTCTGGCATCTTCATACAGGGGCAATAAATTATTACCCAAAGTTAGTTTATTCCAAATTATCTCTAGGTATGTTGTAGTAATTGTTATCACCTTTGATATCATTCAAATAAAGTAGTAGATCTCATCTAGTTAATTCCCAGAAGTTCCAATTGTATAAAATAATGAAAAAATACACAGGCACTTTGCATTTTTTCATATAAAATTACTTAATTTGGAAACATCTGAAGAGAAAATCATGAAAATATATTTCCTATACCTTGCATTTCATTTTAACGAACCAGGATTGAGAAAGCAGCCTAACATTCTAATGTTAATAACTATGGAATGTAATTTTCTCATGGCTGTTCTGATTAGATTAATTTAAAAATGTGTGTGTGGGGGGGAAGCTGTGAATTTTAAAACCAAAATACTAAATTTCATATTCTATTGAAATTTGGTAGAATTGCTCTATATAAAGGTTGTCCAAAGAGTGTTCTGGGGTTATAATTGTGAACCTTCCAAATTCTAGGTTGTTTACTGCCATGGTTTAGTTATGGTTTATCCCCCAGAGTTTCATATGCTGCAGGCTTGGTTCAGAAGGTCAAGGTATCAAGAGATGGAGGAGACTTTAAGAAGTGGGATCTAAGGCTGAGGTTGTGGCTCAGTGGTAGAACACTTGCCTAACATGTGTGAGGTGCTGGGTTCAATCCCTAGCACCACATTAAAAAAAACTAAATAAACAAAATAATGCATTGTGTCCATCTACCACTAAAAATATTAGGAGGAGGAGGAGGATCTATGGGGAGGTGATTAGGTCATAGTGGCCTCAACCCCAGAAGTGATTAATGCCCATCTTAAAAGAGTAGGCAAGGTCTCTCAGGACTGGACTAGTTGTCTCAAGAATGGGTTGGTTGTTATAAAGCAAGTTTGTTTTCCTCAGCTTGTTTTCTCACGGTGTGGCCTCTTTGACACATGCTGCTGTCTCACACACTCCTGTCATATAATGCCATCTGCCATGTTAGGATGCAGTATGAGGCCCTCACCAGATGTGGCCACCTAAGCTTGAATTTCTCAGCATGCAAAACTGTGAGCCAAAATAGTCCTCTTTCCTTTAGAAAGTACCCGGTCTTAGTTATTTTGTCATAGCAACACAAAATAGCCTAAGGCATTTATTCCTGTTGCATTCTTTCCTCTCATATAGGAAAGGAAATGATGCTACCCTGTTGAATGTGACGGATCCATTTTCTCTGTTGTCATACATTTTCTGTCTTACATATTATTAAACTCTAAGATTCACATCTGTAAACGTGTATAACAAAAAAAGAATTAAGAGCTGGGGTTGTGGCTCAGTGGTAGAGTGCTCACCTAGCACATGTGGAGCGCTGGGTTCGATCCTCAGCACCACATAAAAATGAAATAAAGATATTGTGTCCAACTACAACTAAAACAAAATACTTTAAAAAAATCTACTTAAACTTTTCCAAGTTCAACAGATTTTTCAGGTCCTTTCAGGTACATATAATTACTTGCTCGTCCCTTCTTTTCTTACTCGTCCCTCCTCCACCTCCAAAAAGTCTCCTTTAGTAGGATTTTGAATTTATTTATTTGTGATCTTACAAGGGAGGTTCTTGTGCATACATTGAAAAGATGAGGCCAGGATGCCACTTAAAAGGCAGAACTTCTCTTGATTACCTGCCTAAATCTTTGGAATCAAGCCTCAAATTTAAGCAGCAAGTTAAACAGTAAATAGGTTCTGCTAATGGCTATTAGATTGCTAGCTGGGGAGATTAGTATAGGGAGTAATTCTAATTAAATAGAGAACACTGGAGAGAGCTGAAACGTTTCAAGAATAGATTTTGTCTCCCATGCCTCATTAGGAATATAAAATCAGCTTCTATTGTAAGAAGGACCACTTTTCAAAGACTGCTCTTTTGCCATAAAGAGGTTGTATAACCTCCATTTTCAAATTTTGAATTTCTTTTTTTAGTAGCGAATGGTATTTTTATTGCTCGAATCCAATTAAAACCATGCTAAATCACCATGTTGTATTTAATGGTAACAATAATTTATCTACAGTTTAGACACATTAAAAGGCTGATCTCAGCTTCTGGTGCTGGATTTAAGTATTGAGATTCTTGCCTCCCAATGGTTCTCTGAGAGAGCTTAGAGAGCTGGTGTTGGGCTGATTTTCCTTCTTCCTCACCTAGCATCTTCAGTACATGGAGCTCACACATTCTGCAGCCCAGCAGATATTATTTACACAAAAGTGGAGAAAAAAATTAGGGTAAACTAATTAAGTAATAGATTTCACCTGCCTGAAGATCAGTCTTACCAATTTTGAGTTTAATCACATAATTCATTAAGTTATTTTTTTAAAAAGAAAGGTAAGTGAATTTTGAGGTAAGCAAAACTATTAAAGTTTACAGAAAAAAAAAACAAAACTTATGATTGTATTTTTTTCCTGATTTTTTTTTTTAAACCAGGGATTGAACCCAGGGGGCACTTAACTACTGACCCACATTCCCAGACCTTTTTATTTTGAGACAGGGTCTGACTAAGTTGCTGAGGCTGGCGTTGAACTTGCAATCCTCCTGCTTTAGGCTCCTGAGTCACTGGGATAACAGGCATGTGCCACAAAGCCCAGTTGGTCCTTTTCCCTACGAGTGTGAGTTAGTGGTAGGTAGCTCTACAGCCATTGCCTGGAATCTCTGACTCTTGATTGTTCTGCAAATATGAAAAACAGAAAGCATCGAACACAGGAGGCAAGATATTTATTTATTTGATGATGTAGTGTAACCATGAGAATTGAAAAGAAAAGCTTAGACGCTGGGAGAGAAAAAAAAAATTATCTTCAAATGTATGCAATGAATTTCTCAGCAAGGTCTCTTAAAGAGGAACATACAGGAAAACACCCCTCTGGCAGTCCCACTTTAAGCAAGAGCTCATGAGAACCCACCTAGGAGGGACCTCAATCCTTCCTCACCAGGCATCTAGAAGGAGGTCAGACGCCCAGTTCTTTCCTTCACTGGCTTACTCCTCACTGCTGTCTCTTCACGTGGAACAAGAACACATCATACTGCACTCCAGTAGTTTATGTCAACACTATCCATTTAGGTTGATCTTTTGCCGGGAATATACGTGCTGGTTGGGAGCACATCTATAACTGAGACTCCTCTGAGTCACTTTATTTATTGGTTTACTTATTTATTTTACTAAGGGAGTAATTTCCTACAAAAATGAATGGTCCAATTTATTTATTTATTCTACTTATTCACTGGTTCAGTGTTCCAGAAAGAACATGAGCTTTGAAGTCAGTGATACCCTAATTTGAGCCCTACTCTACCAGATGAATAACATGTGATCTTAGACTAGTATCTTAACCTCTCTTGAGTTTCTGCATCCTTGTTGAAGGGTAAAACAATACTTGCCTCTTAATATTTATAAGAATTCACCAGGAGCCGGGAATGTACCTATAGGGAGGCTGAGGCAGGAGGACTGTGATTTCAAAGCCAGCCTCAGCAACTTAGAGAGGCACTAAGCACTCAGTGAGACCCTGTCTCTAAATAAAATACAAAAAGGGCTGGGAATGTGGTTCAGTGGTTAACCACCCTTGGGTTCAATTCCCAGTAAAGAAAGAAAGAGATTTTTAAGAATCCATGGTCAGGTATATGTATTTCCAAGCTCAGCAGTAAACTCATGGTGCATGGTTGATAAATGTTATTTCTTTCAGCTTTGCTTACATCTCCCAATTATACCAAACTTGGATGTGATAACCTGTGCTTCTCCTGATGCCCACCATTTTGGTGTGTCAGCTTTAGATTTGTAGTTAAGCAAGATAATGTGGCTGAATATTTAGCCATCTTTTCTTTTCCTGTTACAGTGACCCACTTACCCTGCTATGAGGAAGGACTACAATAAAATTTGTTTGTTTTCTCAAGACTCATATTTTTTCTCCTTCTCCCAGGACGAGCATCATTTTCCTGAGCTGCACAACCTTCAAGGAGGTAAGCACTGCTAACCTCTGCGTGGACCTCTGTATGCTGGGACATCAGCATTCTGGGCATGAGCACTGAGATGCAGGATCTCTGGACTCAACCCAACCCTTTATCCCACACAGTCTCTGCAAAACCCAATTTATGAGGGAACCAGGCACACCTGTAATCTCAGCAACTTGGGAGGTTAAGGCAGGAGAATGGCAAGGTCGAGGCCAGCTTTGGCAACTTAGCAAGGCCCTATCTTGAAATGAAATAAAAAGGACTGGGTATTTAGCTCAGAGGTAGAATATTCCTGAATTGAATCAATGGTACTAGGGGGAAAAATCCAATTGTTGGGATCCCTTGTCTTTCTGTGATGTAAATAAACTATTAGGAATTTAAAGAATGAATCTATCCTTTTTGACAGCATGTTGTTCTAACTGGGGGATAGGACCTCATCCTGGGCTAGTAACTGGATTCTTACACACTCAGACCTGCACACAAACAAGGAAATGGCAGTGTTATGCTCAAATTCGGGACCCCCAAAAGACCACCAGAGACCAAGATCGATGTAAACAGCAAAGAGGTGTTTATTGCGAGCTAGCTCGGTCCTCCGCACGCACACACAGCAACTGGTGACGCTGAGAGGCCCTGAGCCCAGGGTTTGCAGCAGTTTTATACATTCTTTGGAGAAGGCAGGGACCCCCACATACATCATAGCATCTCTTAGCAAATCATCACACACCGCGGGAAAATCAAATAACAACTCTAAAACATGATTAGCTGCCGCAGCCCGGCTGGCTGGGCAAAATAGCCGGCGGGGGGGGGGGGGGGGGGGTGGTGACGAGTAACTTGTGAAGGTTGATGCAGTAGGAGTGGGAGCCGTTTATTGTAGGACAGGAGGGGTATATATACATTCCACACAGCTTATCTTAATTAACATAAACTAGATACAGCAGTCAACCAATAAGGAATCTCCACACTTAATGGCTCGCTGGCGTTACTTCACAAACCACTCCCTCTGGCAAAATGCCAGGTGCCATCTTGACTTGTTTACAGACCCTAACAATTAGCACATTCACTGGCGGGAACAAGTTGGGTAGGGGTGATTGGTTACTACAAGAGGGGGATTCGTTTGAACTGATTGGTTTAAGCCAAAAGGGGTGTATGTGCTGAACTACATGGTTTCCCAACATGTTATCAACCACCATAAACAACTGGGAGGGTTATCTGGCATCCCAGGTATTTCCCTGTCTCATGCTGATTGGTGGCTGCTAGGGGGCTGCTATGGATCCACACCTAGCCTGACTGAGTCTGGGACACCTGGAGCAGCAGATCTCTCCTATTATTTGTAGATAAACAACTTAGCAGGGTGGGAATGTGCCTAGGAGTGCTCTGTGGGTCTTTCCAAAGACAAAGGTCATGTCCCTTCCTTGGACAGGCTTTGCTCTGAGGTAGAGGCTGGTTTTTCAGCAGACCAGCACATGACGATGCTCAGCTCATGCAAAGGCAATGGTAGAATGCTTTGTGCTAGACACAGTTTAAGTTCTAGTGAAACATTCAACAGAGACATACCTTACAGATCAAATTCAAGGATAAATGCCACCTCAAGAAAGGGTGCCTTCTAAGACAGAACTACTTTTCAAATTTCTTAATTGCTCAAAGAAATGTCTTATTCATCTGTTGAACACAGTAAATTTAGGGACAGTGAGTAATCTGTAAGAAAAGTGCTTCATTCGCACCTTGGTTGCAGGACTATCACTTTAAAAATGGCACTTGTGAGACAATCTTCCTAAGGGAGAAAATGCAGAGAATATGGACAACAGCAAGGAGAACTGGACTCCCTTCCTCGTTCTGTCACTGTGGAGCTGCAGACAAGCCATTTCGTTTGTTTTTCATCCCTTCCATGAAGTAGGAGAACTGGGTTTGTAAAAGTCTCTTCCAGCAATAATGGGTTTTGTTTTGGTAAAGGGGAAAATGGATGCAGAGACTGGCTATCCTCCTGCATTATTTTCCTATCTGGTCAACAAGGAGCCATTCTCTGGTATTTTTAACCACTGCTATTATTCCAAAAGTGTACTCTCAACGCTCTGTTATCAGAGAACACAGGAGACTCACTGATGAGGATGAATATTTTGGTACTGGGGATTGAACCCAGGGGGGCTTTACGACTGAGCTATATTCCTAGCTTTTTGTTTTTTATTTTGAGACAGGTCTCACTAAGTTGCTTAGGGGCACACTAAGTTGCTGAGGTTAGCCTCCAACTTGCAATCCTTCTGACTCAGCCTCCTCAGTTGCTGGGATTGCAGACATGAGCCACCACACCCATCAACATTAACTCAGTTTTCAACACAGAATGAACAGATATCCTAGGAGTCCATTGCACTGGATTTATATATACCCCCCAAAAGATGAAGGCAGGTTGACTACCATTTGCTCAAGTGAGTAATTCTTGCTTAGAAAATAAATTTATCTGGCATAAAGTGCTACTCTATTGATCAAAAGTGTTTTTTTTTTTTTCAAGACATAACAGAACTGTATTCTCATCAGTCAGTAGTCATGTTTATTTTTCTTGTTTGTTTTGATTGAAGCCAGAACCTGACTGGTACAGAGGAATCATTTCTAAAATGGTATGGGGCCACCCAGAAGGTGTGTACAATGCCCCACCCCACCCCTCGGCATGCTGGAGGCACATTCTGGACTAGAGATGAAATTTAGTGGCAGAGTGCTTGCCTAGTCTGTGTAATTCCCAGGGTTCAATCCCCACATGATGAAAATGAATAAATGAATCAATCAATAAAATATAAAAAGAAAAAAATCAACTTTTTTTTTTCCAGTAATAGGGATTGAACCCAGGGGCGCTCTACCACTGAGCCACATCCTTAGCCTGTTTGTTTTTAATTTTGAGACAGAATCTCACTAAGTTGCCAAGGTTGGTCTCAAATTTGAGATCCTCCTACCTCAACCTCCCAGATTGCTGGATTATAGGCATGAGTCAGCTAGCTTTGCTATATTTTATTACATACATGATACATTAATATAAAAATATTTGTGTATTCATAAATTATTATACTCTAAACTTTTATTGTCAGGTTCTTAGACAAATATGTTTGGTTATCACTGATTTAGAGAAAAATTTAGACTGTGGCTGGAGGAAACCTTCTTTACTGGCTATGGAACTTTGGGAAACTACCTCAGTTTCATCTCTACAATGGGGAAATAGTAACATTTAATACGTAAGATTTTTGTGATGATAAAGTGTGTGTGTCTTTTTTTTTTTTTGGTGCCAGGGATTAAACTCAGAGGCACTCAACCATGGACCCACATCCCCAGCCCTTTTTTATATTTTATTTATAGACAGTCTCTTTGAGTTTTTTAGGGCCTCCCTGCTGAGGCTGGCCTTGAATTTATGATCCTCCTGCCTCAGCCTCCCGAGCTGAGCTGCTGAGATGATAAGTATGTGCCACTGTGCCTGGCTCCTGTGTGTGTGTCTTTTAAAAAGTGATGGACAAGTAGTATGAATGATGTTGATATGTTAGATTTCATTGGTTGATTGATTGTTGTTATTGTCACTGCATCATTTCCCAAACTTTGTTCCAGTACACTTTTCTGGAAGAGCATCTGCACACATTTGAGCAATGCTGCATGCTTGATCTTTTCTTGAAGAATTGCAAAACAAATTGTTGTCCCAATGGTTATAAGACTTCCTGAAGGAACAGAATTTAAGTTTATTTCATTCCTTCTTAAATACATTTGACCAAAGAAGCCATTTTTAATTTATAAATAAATATTAATTAATTAATTATAATAAACCCATCATTGGTAAACATAAATAACATTTTATGTAACATATGTTACCAAATTCCCTCCAAAACTTCAGGGAGCATGGTGGCATTGTTTATTATTTTTGCAATTCTCTTTAATGTCAGGCTTCATAGTTGCTCAATTCTCATATTTGCTATCTCAGTGTTTTGTGAAATCTTGTTTTGGTTGAAATAATTGAAAAAAATCTGGCCTGACACATATATAGTTCAAACAGCAGGAGTTTATCCATAATAATTTCTGGAAATTGTGGTTATTCTATAATACTATACCAAAATTTGACATCTGATATTTTCTTAAGAGTTAGTTGTAATGTGGAAACTAAAACTATATCAATGAACGAATGTTATCTCCCCCACTTCTTTCTTTCTCTGTTCAGCATTAAAGGTTAAACCCAGCAGTGCTTTGCCACTGAGCTACATCCCCAGCAATTTTTATTTTTTATTTTAAGGTAGGGTGTCCCTACGTTTCTCAGGCTGATCTCCTGCCTCGGCCTCCTGAATAGCTGGGATTCCAAGTGTGTACCACCCCCCACAACCTAACTTTGAAGGAACATGTATAAACATATCTCATGATTTGTGAAAATTGCCTTTCTGGTTATGGGATGTCTGGTGTTAATACTATTCTGTTGCCTACATATGAATATTAATGTTCAAGTTCATTCATAGAAACCTTCATGGTCTAGGCTCATGTCTAAAGAAAACTTGGTACTTACTAAGTTTTGATTTGGATGGTGGCATCTCTCCTTATTGTAATGTTTCACAGAAATAAAGAAGATATGGAAATAAGTTAAACAACAGCACTGTGGCTTCATGATGGAGCAGGGTGGTAGGGGGAGGATTCTAATCCCATTGGACTCAAATTCTTAGACCATTAAAAAAAAAAAAAAAAACTACTTTCACATCCCTTGACCTCTCTTTTATAGAGCATGGATCAGGTACAAACATCACTGAGCACAAATTTAGCAACAGACTCTCCAGGGAGAGTGTGCAAAGCACTGAACACTACTGTTCACTTTCTCAGAAGAATGAGTTTCCAGTTCCATCTCTGGTGCTCCAAGTTAATCAGTGCCACAGAATACCTGCCCTTCTTCTCTCCCGGGAAAGTCACATTTCCTTCCAATGTTCCACAAAACCTTTTCTAAACAATTGTTGACATTAGTTAGCAAAATTTCTAACTCTTCCTGCCAATGTCAAAGGACATGAAGAAGCTTTCAACATCCTTACTTAAAATACCATTTGATTTTTTTCAAAGTTCTTTTTATGCTTTTGTGCTTTTTCAGTAACACTGTTCCTATAGTCCCGTGGAAATTCATAACCCAAAGCATTTAAATATTAGTGTTTCTGGGGGGGAAAAAAAGGTGTAAAATATGAAATGAAAAGCAAAATATAATGGAAGAACCTTGTTAAGCAGCTTTAGGAAAACTAACTAGCCTTGAAAAAACAGAACTATTTCCAGGAATAACAATTCTTAAGCACTTTTTTTTCCTTTAAAAAAAAATAAAATAGAGCATAAAAATGTGGTTCATAAATCACTGAGATGTGTAAATAAAGGAAACTACAGAAATTCCTGGATCAGAACAAAATCATTTAAAAAATTTATCTACTTGTAAGAACAAATATATCATATCTGAAATGTAAATAATTATAAAGTCACAAATAATTTCTTATTCAGTGGCAAACTTTTGAACCATTTCCAAGTTTTCAACACTGTAAATAATATATAATTTAAGACTGCTCTTTAAGTTACAGGGATGATGAAAGATATTTTTCTTCTCAAATGCTGTCATAACTAGTTTATAAATTTGTTCAAGTTAAAAGCCAGATTTTTCATAATTAGATGATTAATGTCTGTTTTTTTTTAGCTCATGGGTCAGATATGGGTCTGAGTTAAAGATTCCTAGGGTCTAGGAGAAAGAAAATAGGTCCTTCCAGCTCCTTCTCTTCTGGAGAACTAAGACGTCCCCTTCCTGCTTCCCTACGGAGGCAGTTTTGGAAAAAGACAGAGCCCCTTACTTTCCCACAGAGGCTGTCTAGAAGCTTTTTTTCTGAAACCCAGAATTGATCATTAAAATTCTTCTGCTCCCAGGTGCTGTGACTTCAGGAAACTGAAGGCTTTGGGAACAGGGCAGGTTTTACAAGCAAGAAGGCAAAAGTCTCACAGAAGAGACCAAGGAGTTCTGAAGGGCGGATGAAAAGGTGTCAGAAGATGAGCAATAAGAGACAGGGTCAGGAAAAGTGTTTTACAGAACTCTGGGAGTTAGAGTCTGGGAAATCTTAAATATCCTATGACTGGGACAAGAACAGTAATGAAAAACACAGTAAGATTCTTCCAGAAGGTTCCAAGGCAAGTTGTTGTCTTGAGACTATGAATGTTAGCAAGACCAAGGCGCTGGAGGGAGGTCTTGCCTGGAACACTCACAGCTAAGGGCTTCCCTTGACAGGATTCCTATGGGTTCGTCCTTGGTTGCCTTAAGACCAGCTCTGTCTTCCTCAGAGCATACTCACACCCTCTTGAATCCACACACTCTCTTGAACCCTACCAATGCCATTCTTAGGATTGTTCTGGAGATGCTATCCAATGTACTTAGCTAGGAAAAGTGAATAGGAAGAGCCAGGCAATATCATTTATTTGAAGACAATATGACTGTTATTAAGAAAATCAAGCCAGCTGTGGTATTGGATCTCCTGAGTCCCAGCTAGTTAGGAGGATGAGGAAGGATGATCACTTGAGCCCAGAATTTTGAGTTTTTTTCTATTAGGCTTTTTAATTTTATTTTTTAAAAAATTTATTTGTTCTTTTTTAGATATACATAACAGTAGAATATATTTTGACATACATGGAGTATAACTTCCCTTTCTTGAGGTTGTACATGATGTGGAGTTACACTGGTTGTGTATTCATACATGAACATAGGAAAGTTATGTCAGATTCATTCTACTGTCTTTCCTATTCCTATCCCCTGTCTCTTCTATTTTATTTTTTATTTTGGTACTGGGGATTGAAACCAGGTACACTTTACCACTGAGATTGGCCTCAAATTTGCAGTTCTCCTGCCTCAGCCTCCTGAGTTGAGTTGCTGGGATTACAACCACATTACTCAGGTTCTATTAGTTTTTTTTTTTTTGTTTTTTTTTTTTTTAGTTGTTGATGGACCTTTATTTTATTTATTTATATGCGGTGCTGAAAGTTGAACCCAGTGCCCCATGCATGCTGGGCAATTTGCTCTACTACTGAGTTACAACTCCAGCCCCTATTAGTTTTTAATTTAAAAAATAGAGGCATTTGTGAAAAAGTGTGGAATACACATAAAGTGGCATGTGTTCTAGATTTCTTTACATGGACACCAGTGAATCACAGAGAGGAAGGAACCATGCACATGGGAGGGGTTGAGAAAGACTTAGCAGAGGGGACAGCTGAGGAGCTTCTTGAAATAGGACTGAAGTAGAGAAGAAGGGGAAATAGCATTTCAAATGAAGAGAAGAGTGTGTATCTAGGGTATAGGGTGGATCAAAGCATGGTTTCCCAGAAAACCCCTGTGATAAAGATGAAGAATAAATTACTTTGTAAAGATAAGTCCTTTGACTTGGTGACTGATTGAACCTCCTAGATAGGGACAAAGTGAATAATGCAATCCAGTTCTCTAGGAGACAGGATGCTACCAATTACAAAACCAGGGAATGCATGACACACAGTGGATTTGGATGGACAAATCCATACATACAGTTTTTGACATGGTCAGTTTGAATGTTCAAGTTAAGTCTAGAAACCTATGTAAATAGGTTCAGGATCCAGGTGTAAGAAAGAGTCCCCAGTGAGTTAGTAGGTAGATGTTTGAGATAGGAATGGGGTGATGATAGGCAGCCTCTCAATCAAACCAACCTCCCTTGGTCTCTGCCAGGTGTCACTCTTCATTACACCTCCTCCAACACACCCTCCTCAAAACCCAGGTTAGCTTTACAAGCTGCATCTGAGCTCAACTCAAGCAGGTAAAAGGCTTACAACTTACAAACAGAATTCCATTTAAACCTTACAACCTGTTGCAAGGAGATATTATTATCCTACATTTGCAGATAAGATACTAAAGCTCAAAGCCTCAGGGAACACCAAAGATCCACAACTAATGATAAATGGCAGAGCCTCCTTCCATTCAAACTTTATCTCTTTCAGAAGTTTGTATCTTTATTCCTTAACTTCCATCCTAAAGCCTCTGTATTCATGATTTTTATAGTGTTTCTTTAAAAATGTACAAAAATAAACAGGAAATGACACAAGGAGGTAGGGAGAAGCTTTTCTTCCATCCCATTGGTAAGTTACTGAGAAGAGGCTTCGGTGAACTTTCCAGAGAAATCCTTGGACCGTTGATGATAGTTTTCAGAGAATGTGTTAAAAAACATTAATAGTTGTCTCCTTCTCATGTTTATATGTGGATTTTACCTTTGATAGACTTCAGAGTAAAAACTGGCCTGCATCACATATCTGTGAAATCAAAGATTGTAGAGGACACATACCTCTCTATTATCCATGGTAGCTACAAAAGTCCAATATAGTATTCTTAACCCTGTAAAAAACATTTAAATCACTAATATTGTAAATGGCACTATTCAAAAACACTAAGAAAGAAAAGGTCATTTTTGTCACTTAAAAAATTGCCTATCACTAGAGAAAAAAAAAAGCATTCAAGGTAATGCATTGATTTGAATTTAAAATGTCATAATGAAAACAAAACAAACCCCACAAACTTTCTGTGGCCCTGCTTCCCTTCCTATGCAATGGAAATATTGTGACTCTAATGCCACATAGAGTTAAAACTTACTGTATGGATGGCTATCCACACCTTTCAAAACTTGTCCATCTCCCAGCTCCCTGGCTTCAACACTGTCATATAAATGACCACCTTGGAAGTCTTAAGACTTATTTTCTACTCACCCCTTTTCTGCTTCAATACCATCATGACTTCATCGACTATTACTGTCCAAGACAGTCTAACCAAAAACTTAAGGATAAGAGATGAACATGTGCTTTGTTGGAGGGCACACAGAAGGTAAATAATAATTAACTATAACACATGATTAGTGATCTCTATCAGCTTATCAGCTTTAAGGCCAGGATTGGACTCTCCAATTTAGGAAATGTACTTTTTTTTCTTTTCTTTTTTTTTTTTTTGACAGTACTATGAATAGCTAAGTGCTCTACCACTGAGTTAATTTAAAGCCAAAATCTTGAGTTGTAATAGTTAACTTAGTTCTCACTTCTGTGTCTCTCTGTTATCTTATAATAAAACATTAAGGCACCTTCCTACTCTGAAGTTCTGTTTCATCCATCCAAACAGCATTAAATCTTCATATTTTAGCTTGAGAAGATGAGGGCACGTTACTTTCTGTCTGCCTGCAATTATTACTTTCGGGATATTCAGGATATGTACTCAAAGCTTCAGCAATCTAATACTTGCTTGGCATTTGATTCCATAATTATTACAAAAAGCTGTGGCAAGGCAATGCCTTTGATTACTCTTGACACAGATCTAATTAAAAAACAACACTGAAACCACCAGCCACACTCACCTCCCAAGTCAAAACTCAGGCAAGTATAAAGATTGTAAGGAAAAATTTGCATTTAGCTTGACATAGTGACCATAAAGAAAAAGCAGAAATGCACCATCAGCTGATGTGAACCTTTTTTAAAAAAATAAATTATTCAATGCCACAGGCTGGCTGTATTTTTGTCAGACCTACATCCTAGTGAAACCAATATCTAATTTTTATCACTTTACCTTCTAAAAGAAAACTCAACGCTTTTTTTTGTAACCTAGGAATTCTTGATTTCAAAGTTCTATTATTAGGTGAAGGGTACTATCTAGAAGGCGAAGAGTTAAAGACATCACTTTAAATGACAAAAGCTGACCACTTTACCCCATTTTCCCTCTGGAGTTTATTCATCCTTTCATTGTGAAAGATTCCAGCTTTCTAAACTACCTGCTCCTAATTTGTATTCCTAGGAAGAGACTTGGCTGGGTGTTTTGCATTTGTGTGCTAATGTTGATGAGCTTCCTGCTCTGCGGAAGCAGGGAGGAGGAAGCTATCAGGGCTGGGGTGGGGGTAGGAGGGACCGTCGGTACAAGGTTCAGTGGGAGGCTCCTCTGGATGTTAACCTTGAATCCTCCGCGGGGCATCTCTCAAAGCCTTCCTGACTTTGAGAAATAGGACACCCTGTGAAAACCCCTGTGTAGGTACACATTCAAACTAAATAGGTTAGCTAAAATTTAAATTTAAGGAACTTCTTTTGGTAGAGTGTTTGCCTCGCATGCACACGGACCTGGGTTCAATCCCCAGCGCTGCAAGGAAAAACAAAATTAAGGAACTTCTTTAGTTACAATAATAATCACTTAAGAATAATAAGTACAATACTTTCAAAGTATATGAAGGCCTCAGGAGAACTCCTATAAATCATCAAAGGGGCAGATTCACTCTGTTTGAGGTCGGGATGGTGGGGAGAAAGAAAGAAGGAAGATGTTAAATATTTTACCAAAGTAAAGGGAGAGTGTATTTTTTTCCTCCATGATTAATGGAATATTGGGAAACAGAAATGTTCACAGGAAATTATTTTTTTGGGGGGAGGTGTTGGGGGCAGGGTACTGGGGATTGAACCCAGGACATTTTACAACTGGGCTACATCTCTAGCCTGTTTTTCCTTTTAATTTCATTTATTTGTTTATCGACACTGAGCATTTTGACCCAAGAGTGCTTTGTCACTGATTTACATCTCTGGTTCTTTTCAGTTTTCATTTCAATACAGGGTCTCCCTAGGTTGCTGAGGCTAATCTCGAACTTTGATCCTCCTGCCTCTAAGGTGGCCTCTGGAGTCCCTGGGATCACAGGCATGTGCCACCCCACCTGGCCAGAAATTAATTCTATTTTATTTTATTGATTTTTTTAAAAAATTAAACTACTGGGCTGGAGTTGTGGCTCAGCAGTAGAGCGCTTGCCTAGCACATGGGAGGCCCTGGGTTCAATCCTCAGCACCACATAAAAATAAATAAATAAAATAAAGGTATTGTGTCCAACTACAACTAAAAAATTTAAAAAAAAATTTTTAAAGTTAAACTACTTTGGTCCTCTTAGAAGAGTAATTTACCCTATATGCCGCATCTGTTTGCAGAATGAAGTTTTTGTACCAGATTTTCTTGGTGATTTCCCCTTTTCCCATATTGTTCTTTTTTTCCATGCTTTTTTTTTTTTGTGTGTGTGTGTGTATTGTAATTGTACATAATGGTGGGATTTTGCTGTGACATATTAGTATGTGCACACAATATAACAATATAATTTGGCCTTTTTGGCCACACAGCTCTTCCCTGCCTCTCTCATCCTCCCACTAAGGGCTCTTCTCTCTTCTATGGATCTCCCTTTGATTTTCATGAACCCCACCCACCCCCATACACATCTTTCTTTTCTTTTAGAAAAGTATTTAAATTAAAAAAATCTTTAAAAATAAAATAAAATAAATTTTATCAGAAATCTTTGTAGGTTACAAATAATAATAATAATAATAATAAATACCCTGATTTAGTTCTATCCTGTTTTATTCTCTGAGAGTACAACCCAGTGAGGAAAACATGCATAAAATACTTTTGATCTTCTTATTTTGTAAGGCAAAAATAGCAATGCATTGTCCATATTTATAACTAGTAAACATCAGTGCAAAGAAGGCAGCCCTATTATGAATAATTGTGTAGTCTAGCTCCAAATTAACAAGAAGGGGTGCCAAACACCCTCTGGAAGAAGGCAGCTGTGTCCCCTCTCTAGTTCTATTGACTAACCTGGGAAGTAGAGGAAAATTTTCATTTTTCTTCCAGATTTTTGCAGACCCCACCTTTTAATGAAGGCGTAGAACATCAATAGATTGTGAGAGGTTCTTGTGTAGTCCTTTTAGAAAATGAGAGTAAATGCTGTCATTCAGCATAAACTAAAATTAAGATCCAATCCCTTTGTTATGGTTTAGATGTGGTGTCCTCCAAAAGCTCAATGTGAGACAATGCAGGAAGGTTTGAAGGGTTATAGCTTTAACCTAATCAGTGAATTGATCCCTGATGGGATTAACTGAGTGGTAATTGGAAGCAGGTAGAGTTTGGCTAGAGGAAGTGATTCACTGGGGGCGTGGCTACAGGGTATATATTTTTGTATCTGGAGATTGGATTCTCTCACCGCTTTCTGATTATCCTGTGAGCTGCTTCCCTCTGCTACACACTCTGCCATGAAGTTCATTCTCACCTTGAGCCCCAAAGAATGGGAGCCTGCTGTTTATGGACGGAGATCTCTGAAACCATGAGCCCCTGAATAAACTTTTTCTCCTCTACAATTGTGCTGGTCCCGTCTTTTAGTTGCAACAGGGAAAAAACTGACTCAAACACCCTTCTTGCCATCTGAGGGAGAATGTGAAAGAAATATGGGGAAGAAAAAGGGCCTTCATTCAGGATATTACAAATTAGAGAACAAAGTTCTGAAGTGAAAAGTTAGAAATCAGAGATCAGGTGGGGCACAGTGGCACACACCTGTAATCCCAGCCACTTAGGAGACTGACAAGAGGTTTGCAAGTTCCATGCCAGCCTAGGCCTCTTAGTGAGGCCCTAAGCAACCTTAACAAGACACTGTCTCAAAATAAAAAATAAAATGAAAGGACTGGGGATATGTAAAGGACTGGGGATGGTAAAGTGTCCCTGGATTCAAATCCTGGCATCAATCATTCAATCAATAAAGTAAAAAATAAAAGAAATCCGAGATCAGCATTCAAACTATGTATCCATCTACTTGGGTCAGGGCACTTGAGTAAACCTTGACTGTATGATTTGGCCTGTCCTTGAATTCTGTTGTTGTTCTTTTATTTGTAAAACTAGGATAATTCTAAGAAACAGAATGACAAAAAAGGTGGGGGGAAGGTAATGGTGGGGGTCAGTATGGGGGATTGAATCCAGAGGTGAGTTGCTTTTTTGTTTTATTTAGAGATAGGGTCTCACTAAGTTGCTTAGGGCCTCACTGAGTTACTGAGGCTGGCTTTGAACTCAATATGCTAGTACCTTAACCTCCTGAGCTGCTGGGATTATAGGCCTACATCAACCACCATGCCCAGCTGACAAAAATAACTTTAAAAATGGTTTCAGTAGCTTTAAAAAAGGATGATTACCTGCTACTAATAGTATATATTGGTTGCTTTTGCCGCAGTCTGGCTGGGCACAAAATCAAGAGTCACTCAAGCAGGAACAAACTTTATTTTTGAAACTCCCCGCCAATGCCCCCGTACAATGCCGACCGACACACCGGACCGGCAACAGGAAATCCCTCCTCCGGAATTCCCTCCTACCGCACTTCCCCAACCAATGGGAACTCTCCAGGAGTCCCGTAGCAGGCTGAGGTGGACAGCAGGAGTCCAATATCCATATGAATGCAGATCTTAACATAATCATATCATCTCAATGGCTTGCTGGCATCACCTTTCAACCAAAAATGCCATGCATCATACTACTTGGCTATGGCTCTTAGCAGCTTTGCTTCCAATTCCTCTGCAATTTTACTCACTTGGTATAGTAACTTACACTCTCCCAAACTGTGCCTATTTTAATCTTAAAATATATTTGATTGATTAATTTTGAAATACAAGTGAACTATATGTGACAAATACAGATTTATGCGAGTTGGAAACAAATAATTCTTCCATCTGAGGTCTCCTCTTAACCTGATAGAACACATGAAAGAGAAGTGTGTTTCTCATCTGATCACCCCAGTCTGTCCTGGGATTTGAACTTATGCAGTTCTGTGGAATTGATTTTTCCTGTTAGGCTGAGCCAAGGATCAAGCATTTGTTCCTTTACTCCATTGAAAGAGCTTGAATACTGACCATTTTTACTCTATTTATTCCATTATTCATTGAATTGATAATTGTGAACACATTTTGTGCCAAGATCTGCACTGGGAAGATTTGTACCTTCACAGCTCTGTTATCTATTGAATTAGGCATATTGGTAGTTCTATTGCAGAGTAATAAGCAAAAACTTAAAAACATGCACAAGAAACTATTGGAGTTTAGCTGGGTGCAATGGTGCACACCTATAATCCCAGTAATATCCACTATTCGTGACTCTGAGGCAGGAGGATCATGAATGCAAGGTCTGCCCTGGGCAACAGGGCAATATGGATCTCGAATGGGTATGTATATCAGTGTTAGAGTGCTTGCCTGGCATGTGAGAACACCTGCGTTCAATCCCCAGCACTGCAAGCAAAAACCTATCTCAAAGGAGGAGAAGGAAGAGGAGAATCAGTGAAGTTTTCATAAAATATAAGGAAAGAACAGCAACAACAACAATAATCCCCAAACTCTGGAGATAACAGTGGGAATTTGACAAAGAACATTTTGAAACTAACAGCCTAAATATTCCTATATGGAAATTATAATCCTTGGGAATATATAGCTTCACCCCAAGGAAAAAAAGACATTAAAAAAAAACTATTTTCATTAAAAAAAAAATCATGAAATCATTAACTTTTATTTTTCCTTTTTCTTTTTCTTTTGTTGCCCTGGCTCTCTCCAGCTCCTTGATTCAAGCTATATCTTCCCACTTCAGCCTTCCTTGTGGCAAGGATTATAGGTGTCTGCCACTATACCAGGCTAGGCTCCCTCCCTCCCTTTCTTCCTTCCTTCCTTCCTTCCTTCCTTCCTTCCGATTGAATCCAGGAGTGCTCTACCACTGAGCTATATTCCCAGGTCTTTTTATTTCTTATTTGGAAACAGGGTCTCGGTAAGTTGCTTAGGGGCTCACCACATTGCTGAGGCTGTCTTTGAACTTCCAACCCTTCAGCCTCATCCTTTGAGCCACTTGATTACAGGTGTGTGCCATTGTGCCTGGCTTTAGGCTTCATTTCAAAATGACTCTCTTAAAATTATGCACAATTGTCTCTTTAAGTGCCTTGTTAAAGAAAAAAAAAATTAAATTATTCTTTTCAAAGCATGGAAAGATAAACTTCATTTGGAACTATATAGATAAGTATAGAGACCAGTGCAGTGGGAGAGGGCTTGAGCTCAACTGCAAATATAGCATGAGTTCTTGGAAATTTGTAGACCAGGAAGAGACAGATGGGTCACTAGATGGAAAATTATTGATGTACCATCAAGGATAAGGGGGATCCTGGCTAACCTTAACTTCACTGGATTCTTGCTGAAAATGAACTAGGTGATCAGACCTCACCTGTGAGATGGTAATTTTCCTAATTCAAAGAGATAATCTGATTGTTTTGTATGTGTATATGTGTGTGTGTGTACAGATATATACACACATATATATATAACAAACATATTACTTTAAGTATATATACACATACAAATAAAGTTTTGTAAATATTTCTTTATAAACAGAAACAGCAAACTTCTTTTGCAGGGCTAGAGACTGAATTTAGGGCCTTATGAATATTAGACAAATGCTCCACCACTGAGCTACATTCCATGTCCTCAGAAATAGTAAGCATTGTCTCCTTTTTTTGTGTGATATACTATAGCTTGAACCAGCCAAAATCTAATGAGGCTAAAATATATTTCAGTCTTCATGCTGATGCAGGTTAACAGATTTCCTGTTCATGACTATATAAATCATGACTAGTTTTAGTAGAAATTTTATAATATTAGAATTATTAAATTGTACATATACAAAACTAGATTTATTTGGTTTAGAATTATATATGTGTTTTGAATGTAGATTGTAGATTTTGATACATTGGAGACGAATTAACCAATCTCTATTACTCTTTTTATTTATTTATTTTTCATACTGTGGATTTAACCCGGGGTGCTTTACCAATGAGTGACATCCTCAGCCCTTTAAATTTTTTAAATTTTGAGACAGGCTCTCACTAAGTAGCTAAATTGCTGAGACTGGCCTCGAGTTTGCAACCCTCCTGCCTCACCCTCCAAATCTCTGGGATTATAAACGTATGCTGAGGTACTCAGCTGTTTATTATTTGTTGTGTATTCCTGTTAAAGCAAAAATATGACATATGGGCTGGGGATGTGGCCCAAGCGGTAGTACACTAGCCTGGCATGCGTGCGGCCCGGGTTCGATCCTCAGCACCACATACAAAACAAAGATGTTGTGTCCACCAAAAACTGAAAAATAAATATTAAAATTCTCTCTCCTCTCTCTCTCTCTTAAAAAAAAATGACATATGCCTTATTGTACCTTCACACGATGATCTCATATTGTCTAATGTGTGATGTGAGAGGAACAGTGGAAGGCAAAACCCCCAAACCAAACCAAAACAAAAAATCCCTCTTTCTTTTTTTCTTGTGGTACTAGAGATTACCCAGGGCCTTGAGCATGCTAGGCAAGTGCTCAACTACTAAGCTACATCCTCACACTTTTTAAAAATTTTATTTTATTTTGAGACAGACTCTAAGTTGCCCAAGCTGACCTCCAGTTTATGATTATTCTGCCTCAGCCTCCCAAGTAGCTGGAATTACAGGTGTGCATCACCATGCTCAGGGAGACTATTTTATAACCATAGAAGGCTGCAATGTTTCAGAGAATGGAAAGGAAGTGGCTTTGAAATTATAGTGACTCATGTGCTTCCTTCATAAGGAATATGAGGGTGCTTGTCCTTCATAGAAGCGTGTGTTGGAGCCTAAAATGGGGTGTGTATTTACACATAAAATGGTAATTTGGTTATGAAGCCTCCATTGTTTGTTTTGCACTGTTACAAAGATTCAAAGTGGTTTTCATTTCATAGCTCCTGCTGTCTGCCCATTTAGTCAGCTCTCCAGTCATTCACTAAGAGCCTTTATTAAGAACCTGTTTGTTTCAGACACTAGGGAGACAAAGATAAATTCAACATGGTCCTTGAAACCTCTAAATGAGTTGAGAACACAAAGTAACCTAAATGAATTAGCTAATATGATGACGATATTGGTGACTGACGTAGAAGTGGTGCTTCTCTATAGGTAAGAACAGAGCACATAAGAGAACCTTCTTTAAGTATTTGGTAGTGAAGGGCTATCAAATCAGATATGTACTGTTATGGTTTAAATGTGTTCTTCAGAGTTCATGGGAAACTTAATCCCAATGCAGGTGGTTATTTCAGTAGGACTCTGCCCTGGTGAGTGGATTAACATAGTTATTGCAGGAGTGGGTTCATTATTGAGAGAGTGAGCTCATTATAAAATTGAGTTCTGCTCCTCTTCCTTGCTCTTTTACTCTCATCCTTCTGCCTTCCACTATAGGATGACACAGCATAAAGGTTCTTGCAAGATGCCAGATGCTTGATCTTGGACGTCCAAGGTCTAGAACTGTTTGAAATGAACCTGTGTTCTTTATAGATTATCCAGGCTGTGGTATTCTGTTACAGCAGCACAAGATACTCTCAAGTAGTCCTGGATACAAACAAATAAACCACTGAGCTCCCTCCCTGGGCTCACATCATATTTCATGTAGCTAAAAAGAAAAAGATCTGGGGACTCTGTTGGCAAGTTACCTAGGTTCAAATTCCAACTCCAGCTGGGTGAGCTTGGGTGAATCCTATAGCTTCTCTGATCTGCCCTAACTTCTCTGTGAAAGGGCTATAATAGTAATAAATGCTTAAAGGGGATGTTTTAAAGTTTAAATAAAAAAGAACTTCATATAGTCTCTGGCTGTTAGGAAATTTTATTACTATTTATTAGAGGTCATTTTTTCCTTGCTCATTTTTATAGACTAAAATAAAGAACTTAATCAGTTCATATGTAAATGACTACAGACTAAAATGCATACACAGATGGATTTTTTAATACTGAAAGATGAAGCAGTTTAAGTTCTTCAGCCATTTAATAAAAACTATCTTTCAACTTCAATTTCGAATCTAAGACGCATTCTAGTTCATGGTCATCAGAAGAATAATATAATTTAAACATATTATGGTTTCAATATATGCTAATGTCCTATTATGGTTTAGATATGATGTGTCACCCTCCTCCTCCCACCCCAAAGCTCCAGTTAATTCAGGAGTATTCAAAAGGTGAGAAGTAATCTGCCCATCCTAGTTTGAATGGACTGACTGGGTGATGATTGTGGGTAGGTAGGGCATGGCTGGAGGGTCACTGGGGATGTGCCCTGGGCGTGCATCTTCCCTGTGGCCAGTTACACCCTTTCTCTCTCTGTTTCCTGACCCCACCATGAGCTGAGCAGCTTTCCACTATTGGGCCCATCCCCCATGATATGCTGCCTGACCTTGGGCCTAGAGCAGTGGAATCAGCTGTCTGGACTGTGAGTTCTCTGAAACTGGGAACCCCAAATAAACTTTCCTTCCTCTAAGTTGTTTTGTTGGGTATTTTGGTCACAACAACACACACACACACACAAAGTGACTAAAACGTGCTCCTAAAATAAAAATGTCGGACACCACCAAGTTCTAGTTGTGGAAGTGCCCAAATTACTTCCAGAAATATTCGAATATGGATGTCACAGTGACAGACAATGCCACCAAATAACAAAAGATGACAAAATAATAAGGCTGCCATTGTAATCGAATGTTCAGCATAGTGAAGAGGAGAAAAGGAGATGCAATAGTTGTTCACTGTTGTCATGACGAATTCACAGAGTTACTGGCTAAAACAATAGCCATTTCTTAACTCACAGTTCTATGCAGCAGAAGTCTGGGTGGGCTCATGTGGGATGTGTGCTCAAGGTCTCACATGGCTGAATCAATATTAAAATCTTCCATCTTTCAGTATGAAAACTCCATTCTCCATGAGTCTTATTTATTTATCTATGTATTTATTTATTTATGTATGTTGGTGGTGGTATGGGGATTGGACCTTGGGCCTTTTGCATGCTAGGCAAGAGCTCTACCACTAAGCTATGCCTCTAACTTCTACATGCATTTTAGTTCATAATCAAGTCTATTTTCTGGGCTGTGTTCTTATTTGAGGGGAGAATCCCCTTCCAAGCTCCTGTAGGTTGTTGGTTGCCTCTTCTTCCTTACCATTGCAGAACTGAGTCCTCAACAAGTTTCCTTGTTGGCTGTTGTCTAAGGATCACACTTTGCTTCTTGAAATCACACACATTTCTTCCCATGTAGCATCTTTCGTTTTCAAAATAGGAGCAGTGGGTCAAATCCTTTGTACATTTTGAATCTCTTCTCCTTCTCCTCCTCCTCCTCTTCCTCCTCCTCCTCCCCCTCTTTCTCCTCTTTCTTCCTCCTTCCTCCCTCTCTTCCTCCTCCCCCTCCTCCTTCCTCTCTTCCTCCTCCTCTCCCTCCTTCTCCCCCTTCTCCTTCTCTTCCCCTCCCCCTCTTCCTCCTCCTCCCCCTCCTCCTCCCTCTTTTCCTTCTCTTCCCCTTCCTCCGCCTCTTCCTCCTCTTCTTCCTCCTCTTTCCCCCTCCTCCTCCCTCTCTTCCTCCTCCTCCTTCCACCTCTTCCTCCCCCCTCCTCCTCTCCCTCTTCTTCTTCTTCTTCTTCCTCCTCCTCCTTCCACCTCTTCCTCCCCCCTCCTCCTCTCCCTCTTCTTCTTCTTCTTCTTCCTCCTCCTCGTCCTCCCCCTCTTCCTCCTCTTCTTCCTCCCCTCTCCTCTTCCTCCTCACCAAATTGAACCCAGGAGCACTTAACCATGCCATATCCCCAACCACAACCTGTTTTTTTGTTGTTGTTGTTTATTTTTTTTCGGTGCCAGGGATTGAACTCAAGGACACTGGACCACTCAGCCCCAGCCCCAGCCCCATTTTTGTATTTTATTTAGAGACAGGTCTCACTGAGTTGATTAGCGCCTCGCCATTGCTGAGACTAACTTTGAACTTGCGATTCTCCTGTCTCAGCCTCTCCAGCCACTGGGATTACAGGCATGTGCCACTGTGCCTGGCTCCAACCCATTTTTATTTTTTATTTTGAGACAGGATCTTGCTAAGTTGCTGAGGCTGGCTTTTTCTTTTTTCCCCCAAACTTTAATTTTCTTTTGAATGAATAGCTACATATGGGAATGCTGGACCACACAGTATATTTTTGTTTATAAGAAACAAACAAATGGTTTTCAGAGGAGATTGCACAATTTTCCTACCCAACAGGAATATATGAGAGTTAAAGTTACTTCTCACCCTCACCAACACTTAGTGTGGTCAGTTTTTATAATCATACTCAATTTAGTTGGTTTATAAAACATCTAATTATGAATGTTTTTCACTTTTTTTTGGTAGTTATACATGAGAGTAGTATGCATTTTGACACACTGTACACAAATGGAGGACAACTTCTCGTTCCTCTGGTTGTGCATGGTGCTGAGTCACACCAGTTGTGTAATCATACATGTATATGGGCTAATCATGTCTGTCTCATTCTACCCTCTTTTTCATCCCCACTGGCCCACTCCTTCCCTCACTCCCTCTGCACAATCCAAAGTTCCCTCATTCTTCCCTATCTCCCCTCCCCCACCCCCACTAGGGATCAGCATCTGCTTATCAGAGAAAACATTTGATCTTTGTTTTTTGGGGACTGGATATTTCACTTAGCATGATATTCTCTAGTTCCATCCATTTACCTTCTAATGCCACAATTTCATTCTTCAAGGCTGAGTAATATTTCATTGTATATATGTACCATATTTTCTATATCCATTCATCTGGTGAAGGGCACCTATGTTGGTTCCATAGTTTAGCTATTGTGAATTGAGCTGCTATAAACATTGATGTGGCTGTGTCACTGTAAATTGCTGATTTTAAGTCCTTCTGGTATAAACGGAGGAGTGGAAAAGCTGGGTCAAATGGTGGTTCCATTTCAAGTTTCCTGAGGAATCTCCATACAGCTTTCCAGTGAGGTTGCACCAATTTGCAGTCCACCAGCAATGTATGAGTGTGCCTTTCCCCCACATCCTTGCCAACACTTACTGTTGTTTGTATTCTTGATAATTGCCATTCTGACTGGAGTGAGATGAAATCTTAGTTTTGATTTGCATTTCTCTGATTATCAGAAATGATGATCATTTTTTCATATATTTGTTGATTGATTGTATTTCTTCTATGAAATGTCTATTCAGTTCCATTTATTGACTGGGTTATTTTTATCTATCTATTTATTGATTTATTTTGGTGTAATTTTTTTTTTTTTGAGTTCTTTATAAATCCTGGAGATAGTACTCTATCTGAGGAGCATGTGGTAGATTTTCTCCCATTCTGTAGGCTCTCTCTTCACATTACTGTTTGTTTCCTTTGCTGAGAAGAAGCTTTTTAGTATGAATTCATCCTATTTATTGATTCTTAATTTTACTTGCGTTTTAGGAGTCTTGTTAAGGAAGTCAGATCCTAGGCTGACATGGTGAAGATTTGGGCCTGTAGGCACAGGGTCTCTGTTCTCATACCTGTCTTTGATCCATTTTGAGAGGCTGGCTTTTTTGAACTTGTGATCCTCCTGCCTTGGCCTCCTGAGCCTCTGTACCCGTTTTGAATCTCTCTTTTGCCACATTTGGATAAAGTTCTTTGCTTTTTTTTTTTTTTTAACTGGGAATTGAACCCAGAGGTACTTTACCACTCAGCTACCATCCCAGCCTATGTCCTTATCTCTGTATCTATTTTTATTGTTGTTATTGTTGTTACTTTGTTTTGTTTTTGAGACAGGAACTTGCTAAATTGTCCAGGTTGGCCTCCAATTTGAGATACTCTTGCTTTGCCCAGGAAGTAGCTGGGATTACAGACATGTACCACCATCCCCAGCTAGTTCTTTGCTTTTTAGGGTCTTGTGTGATTAGGTCAGACCCATTAAAATAATCTACCCTTTTTAAAATTAGTTCTGCCATGTGATATAGCTCAGAAGTGACATGTCATTATGTTCATAGTTTCTAAGGACTAGATTGCAGATATCTTGGGAACCATCCCACAGAAGAGGACTAGTTGGCACAATTTGTTCTACATATGCTTCACATACAATGGTTAAAAAAAAAAAAGAATGCATTATTCTGTTAGGCAATATTCAATTTTTGACCACCAGTTTAAAGGTATATTTCTTTGAGAAGTTGGCAGCTTAGGTGTTTTCTATACAAATTAAGAGTTGAGTGGAAAACATTGAAACAAATATGAAAAGAATCATCCTTAATGTCCTTATGTATAAATGCAAGGTAATTTTAGAGAGATTTGAAATTTTACATTTTATACAAATGTGTACATGTTTTTACTGACAATGCAAAATTAGATCATTTTAATTACATATTTGATGTCTTTCACATCTTTTCTGGTTCCTGCTCTTCCCTACCACCAGGTCAAATTATTTTATCTCCTCTATGCATATGTCAAAGTCAGTGGGGGGAGAGAAGGATGACTTACAGGAAGAGCATTTTAAAATACTTCTCCAGTGAATATCATCACAGTTCATACCAATTATAACTTTATGGTCACAATGAAATAGTAAGATTAAAAAAATTATTTATTTGTTCTAATTAGTTATACATGTCGAATTCATAGTACACAAATGGAGCACAATTTTTCACGTCTTTGGTGGAACACAAGGTAGAGTCACACCACTCGTGTCTTTATACATGTACATCGGGTAAGGATGACCATCTCATTCCACCATCTTTCCTACCCCCATGGCCTCTTCTTTCCCTTTGCCCTATCTAAATCTCCTCTATTTCTCCCATGCCCCCCACCCCCAATATGGGTCAGCATCCACATATCAGAGAAAACATTCAGCCTTTGGTTTTTTGGGGGATTGGCTTACTTCACTTGAAATAGCTAGATTCTTAAGAAAGTTTTGAAACGTGAGAGAATTATAGATTAGAAACTGGAGAAAGCTACAACTACATTGGTCAGTTTAAAACACACAGAGCAGCATAAACGGTGGCCCTTAATAAAAATAATAACCTGCATGTTTGTGCACTTTCACCCCCTGCCCTCCCCCCACCCCCAGGAGTGCCTGTATCTGGCCCTCCTCCCCCTGGTTCTATAGCTCAGAGGCTTGGCTTAGGTGGGGTTGGAAATGCCCTAGAATGGCTCTTTGTTGATTTTCCCTCGTGCTAGAGCCTAGTGCTGCTGTGAAGCAAAGTGCTATTGAATTTGCTCACTCAGGCAGAACACTCAACAGGAAGGAAGGAAGCGGCCATTCTTTCTGGTCCCATTGTCTGACCACCCGGCTTAAGCAATCAAACAGCTCTGTGGCCAGAGCTGGATGCCTACAAGCCTGTCTGTTTTTATTTTATTATTATTATTTTTTTATTTGTTCCTTCTGGTAGGCATTGGAGAAGGGGGTAGGGATGGATGGAAGCTAACTATAGGATTTTTACTTGTTTCTGATTCAGTCTGGTGGCATCTTTTCAAGGCTCCTTCTCAGGTACCCATTTTTAACAGCAAAGGAGAATCAGAATGGGTGAGAATGTACTCATTTTAAAAGTAGAGTAAGAGGAGCTATATATTAGCTTTCTCTATGGATGTATTGTGAAGTAAACATTTTGTATCACTAACAGAATTCTAGATAAGTCAGGGGTTTTTTTTTGTTGTTGTTTGTTTGTTTTGTTTTTGTTTTGTGGTGCTAGGGATTGAACTCAGGGCCATACATGTGAGGCAAGCACTCTACCAACTGAGCCATATCCTCAGCCAAAATTTTTCTTTTGGGGGTACTGGGGATTGAACTCAGGGGCACTCAACCACTGAGCTACATCCCTAGCTCTATTTTGTATTTTATTTAGAGACGGGGTCTCACTGAGTTGCTTAGTATCTTGCTTTTGCTGAGGCTGGCTTTGAACTTGTGATCCTCCTATCTCAGCTTTCCAAGATGCTGGGATTACAGGTATGTGCCACTGCGCCCAGCTTATTAGTCAGCATTTCTGAGTGACAGCATTTGCTGCAAGTCATTTACCTCTCTGCACCTCAGGTTTATTTTTCTTTTTTCTTTTTGAACTAATGGAATAAGGCCATTACCTTGTTTTGCAAGATTAGGATACTCATCAAATATGCACAGAAGTTACTTAGAAAAATATTTCATTATCCTATTAAAGATGTTGGCTTTCTGCTGAGAAAAAAAAATGCTGCCAATTAAAATGACTAGCCAGGGTAAGAAAATATAATAAAAACAGTAAAGTTTGACATTTTTTATTTTATTTTTCATCCTGAGGATTGAACCCAGGAATGATCTACAGTGAGACCATTCTACACCCCCTGCTCTTTTTACTTTTTATTTTAAAAAAGGATCTCATTAAGTTTCTGAGACTGTCCTTGAACTTGAAATCCTCCTGCCTCAGTTTCCTGAGTCACTGGGATTACAGGCGTGTGCCACCATGTCCAGGTTACATTTTGTCATTGACATATCTGTTTCTCAACTGTTGAAAGATACCTTTGAAGTATTAAGTTTCTTCAGAAAACTGTAACTTTGGGTCATTGCCATCAAAAGGCAGTTGGCATAAATCTTTTGTTGGCAGTAAATACTAGTAAGGTGTGACAAACTTTTTTCTAAGAACGCTTCTTAATTTCTAAATTTAGTTTGAGAACACATTTATCAAAAGACCAAAATGTCACATGATTATTTTATGTATGAATTCTAGAGGAAATTAAATTTAAAAATAAAAATTTGAAGAATAATTATAGTTCAATTTTATAGGAGAAATAATGTCTTCATTAAAATAAACATTAAGTTCTTTTTTTTTTCTGACAAGAGTTCTAAGTAATTCAAATGACTACAGTTATATCTTTTTAAAAATTTTAGTTTTACATGACAGTAGAATGTATTTTGGCATATTATGCATACATGGAGTGTAACTTACTCTAATTCGGATCATATTCTTGTGGTTGTACACGATGCAAAGTTACCCTGGTTGTGTATTCAAACACACAGTTAGAAAAGTTATGTCCCATTAATTCTGCTGTCCTTCCTATTCCCTTACCCACTCCCTTCTTTTCATTTCCCTTTGTCTAATCCAATGGACTTCTATGCTTCCTCTCCCCACTCTCCCTTGTTGTTGGTTAGCATCTCCTTTGTTAGAACATTTGGCACACCTTTAATCCCAGCGCCTGGGGAGGCTAAGACAGGAAGATCCTGAGTTCAAAGCCAGCCTCAGCAACTGTGAGGTGCTAAGCAACTCCGTGAAACCCTGTCTCTAAATAAAATACAAAATAGGGCTGGAGATGTGGTTCAGTGGTCAAGTGCCTGAGTTCAATACCCAGTACCAATAAAAGAACAGTTGGCCTTTATTTTTTGGGATTGGCTTTTTTCACTTAGCATCATATTCTCCAGTTCCACCCATTTACCTACAAATTTTATTATTCTTTATGACTGAGTAATATTCTAGTGTGTGTGTGTGTGTGTGTGTGTGTGTGTGTGACATTTTCTTTATCAATTCATCTATTGAAGGATACCTAGGCTAGTTCCATAGCTTGGCTATTTGAATTGGGCTGCTATAAACATTGATGTACTTCCCTTGGACATATATCGAGGAGTGGTAAAACTGGTTCAAATGGTGGTTCCATTCCAAGTTTATTATGGAATCTCCATACGCTTTCCATAGTGTTTGCACCAATTTGCAGTCCCACCAGCAATGTATGAAAGTAACCTTTTCCCCATATTCTCACCAATATTTATTGCTACTTGTATTCTTTATAATTGCCATTCTAACTGGAGTGAGATAGAATCTCAGTGTAGTTTTAATTTGCATTTTTCTAATTGCTAGAGAAGTTGAACATTTTTTCATGTATTTTTCATGTATTTTCTTTTAATCATTTGTATTTCTTCTGTGAAGTGTCTGTTCAGTTCCTTTGCCCATTTATTGACTGGGGTTATGTGTTTTTTTGGTGTTAAGTCTTTTTGAGTTCTTTGTACATCCTGGAGATTAATGCTTTATCTGAGGTGCAGGTGGTAAAGATTTTCTCCTATTCTGTAGGCTCTCTGTTCACATACTTGATTGCTTGCTTTGCAGTGAAGAAGCTTTTTAGTTTGATACCATCCTATTTATTGATTCTGATTGTACTTGCACTTTAGGAGTCTTGCTATAAATTTCAGAAGGCATGAAGAGTTACTTTGGGTTATTTGGGGACTTTCTGATGATCTTTGAAAAATTTATGTCATAATCTTTAAAAAGTAATAACTTTCAATATTAAGGAGTAGGGAATGATAGCAGTTTTCAAAGGAGAGATGATTGATCACTAAGGCTGGCTGAGGTCCTCAAGAGAACACAGTTAAGGAAATGTTTTCACTTGGTTTGAGTGGATTTTTCCTTTCTAGTGACCTGATATCAGTGAAGCCTCTGGTTAGCTTACAAATTCAGATTCCTAGGGTCCAGAGCAGGCTCAGATGGGCATACTTAGATATTATCTGCTGATCTCGGAACTTCCTGCATTTACTCTTGCATTTATTAATTTCTTTATTGACAACTTTCTTGGTTTTACTTAAGTACAAATAAAACATGTACATAAACCTTCTATTCATTTTCTTCACTGTGAAGCCTGGCATCACAGTGGCTTGGTGACTCTGATGGCCAGACGGGCTGCTTTTTCCATGAAGGCATTGTAATTCTTGGATCTTGGAAGAAACATTCGGAGCAATCTTAGCACAGTAAGATTGATATTTTTTTCTTTGAGATTGTACTCAGGATGTTCAGATATGTTCAACCACTAAGCTACATCCCAGACGCTCATCACAGTGAAGTTTGTTGCTAAGTGAACACTTCTAGGTCCTTGTTGTCATGGACCAAGAACTCTGGAAGTCACTTGGCAGCTTTGCTTTCTAGTTGCCCTATAACCAATGTTGGGCATCAAGATCTGGACCTTGAATCTTCCTTACATCCCATCAATACCTCTGGGTTCATTCCTAACACTTGGTTTTGGTGTATCATCTGACTGGTGTTGTATGAGCTTTTTGGTCCTCTTTTTGACTGTCTTTGGCTACACCTAGGTCTGAGGGTAGCCATGATGCTAAATGGGAGATGGCTGCCACTTCTGTAGGCTGAAGAAGAGAGCTCTCATTCTGAAATTGGATAATGATACTAGACACTTGTTGATTATGCCAACCAGTCATCTCATTAGTAAACTACTATTTGGTAATCTCCCCAAGTAAAAGTAAAAAGCAGTTCTTCCTTTGGAAAAGATTGAGGATTTTGAGAGTAGACTCGAGACTTTCATGGAGTCCCTTTTTGGTTCTCCAGAATTTAAAGCCAGAGTTGCCAAGAAGAGGGTAGGGGGGGTCTCTGAAATGCTGAGAGCTTTCCTGTGATTATTAGGTCAGTTATGCCTCCAGTGTAGGTTAGTTTTAGACAGTCCCTTGTGCGGTGATTTGCAAAGGAGCTTAGAGAGCATACAACCCTTGAAAAGCCATTTAGCCAGGTAACCCAGTGTCACAACTTTGCTGTTATGAAAATTATTCCTTTAGGTTAAATAATTTCTTTGGGTTAAAGTCACTTTTAAAATTTGAATTAATTTTTAGGAGCAAGAGTTGCAAGAGAGGAGAAGCATTAAACAGAAGATATTTCTCTGTACTTTTTTGTTTTTCTTTTTTCAGTACTGGGATTGAACCCAGGGGATCTCTCCCATAAAGCTACACCCCCAGCTCTTTAATTTTTCACTGTGAGAAAGGGTCTTAGTTAGTTGCCCAGGTTGGCGTCCAATTCTGTAATCCTCCTGCATCAGCCTCCTGAGTAGCTGAGATTATAGGGATGCAGCGCCATGCCAATCTCTTTCTTTATATTTTTCCTTTTTATTTTTGGTTGATAGCTTCTTATAAGTTTTACACCCTGAAGTTTGAGGTGACAAAAATAGAAAGGAAAGATTAGTTGAGAATGTAGAAAGCTCAGATCTGGATCCTGCATTTCTGCCAAATAAGTGACCTAAGTCCAGCAATTCAAATTCTCAATGTAATTTCTTTCTCAGTTTAAATGAGACCTTTGGAACACATGCTCTTATGTTGCTGAAACATCTAAAACTCTCTGGTCCTTGGGTTGTAGACTTAGGGACCAATGACATATATTGTTCAAAGCCATGACCCATTTATCCAGTTCCTTCTGTGACAGAGAAGAAAAATAAATGGGTACTTTTTTCCCCCCCAAATGTACAGGATTCTAATAGGAAGAGCTGAAGGATATCATCCCTAAAAATTTTCTCCCAGAGAGGAACAGAGCATCTCTATATACTAGTACCATGTTTTGCTATTGTAAGAAGACTGGTTGGACCCTGAGCTAATACACTAATTTCCTTTGGATAAAACTGTTCTACACCTGAAATCCTCATGTTTGAAGAACAGCATGCTGTTCCCAATTGAATCTTCAACTAACCAAATCTCTTCTCCAAAGATTCAGACCAAGACTTTAAAGGGGCCTTATCTATAGCATCTAGTTAAGCAACATTTCTTGTTCATCCAATATAAATGAACTTTCCCTGAAATTTACAAAGCCGGGCATACACTTAAAAAATAAAGTTAGTACAGTAGATGGGGTAGAGAGAGAAGATGGGAGGGGAGGGGAGGGGAGATAGTAGAGGATAGGAAAGGTAGCAGAATACAACAGTTACTAATAGGGCATTATGTAAAAATGTGGATGTGTAACCGACGTGATTCTGCAATCTGTATTTGGGGTAAAATTGGGAGTTCAAAACCCACTTGAATCAAATGTATGAAATATGATATGTCAAGAGCTTTGTAATGTTTTGAACAACCAATAAAAAAAAAAAAAAGAAATTAATGAAGCAGACATTCTTACTGCATGTGTATATGAGACTGCATGACCAATATGATTCTGCAACATGCGCACTCCGAAAAATGAGAAATTATATCCTATCTATGTGTGATATATCCAAGTGCATAAATGCCTTCTACTGTCATGTATAACTAATTAAAATAAATAAAAAATTAAAAAAAAATAAATAAAGTTAGAGGAGCTGAGGTAATGTGCTTGACTCATATGTATGTATGAGGCACTGGGTTCAATCCTCAGCACCACATAAAAATAAATAAAGATACTGTGTGTTCATCTACAACTAAATAAACATTTAAAAAATAAATAAATAAAAAGTAAAGTTGGAGACAGCTAGATAACACCAACCGTGGTGATTAATACCTACAGAATATACAAGCTAGATATGTTCTAAATGTTTTATATTCAGATACCTTTAATTCTCAAAATTATTCTATAGGGCAGTATTAATGATTATTTCCACTTAACAGATAAGAAAATAAAGGCACGGAAAGTTACATTTACTTGCTCTAGAGCACCTTCAAGTAATAAGTAGATTCAATGAAAATGAAAGCCGCCCATGCTGTTTCTACTAGTTACTCTTAATGAACTATGCTATTCCATTTTTCTAATTGAATGGAAGGTCAAAGTTTATGAGAAACATGTTGCCATTTGTTTCTTTATTTTTAATATTTATTTTTAGTTATAGGTAGGCACAATTTTTATTTTTATGTGATGCTGAGGATCAAACCCAGAGCCTTACGCATGCTACGCAAGCTGAGCCTCAACCCCAACCCCTTAATTGTTTCTTAATGGGCAGTTTAAAACCTGATGGTGTCTTTTAAATGGAATTGATGATTCTATGTTCAACCAGCATTGTTTCTTCTTCTTTCTTCTTCTCTCTTCCTTTCTCTCACCCTTCTTTTCTCCCTCCATCTCTTCCTTCTTTCTTTTTCTTCTTCCTTCCTTTCCTCAGTTTCTCACACATCCTAGGCAAGTGCTGGACCACTGAGCAGCACCCCAAACCCTTGTATCATTAACGAAAGAGACATATATCTGATGGTAGCATGCCTTTGTCTCCCTGTAGCTGACAGATTCATTTAAATGATTATTACTGGTAATGGGTTGATAGAGCTAAATTACAACTTTTTGGGTTTAGTGATCCTTTCCATAGAATTCATGATGGACACTGTTTGAAAAGACTTGTAAATATGAAAATAAACCTTCTCCATTCACAGTAAGAATAGTTATCACCTAATCCCATCAGAGCTATCTGAGACCATTTAAATAGTACTCATTCAATATTCTACTAGAATATTGCCCTTGCAAACTTTCCTCCCTAATTGCAGAGGTGAAAGTGTTCCTTTAAATTCTGTCTCCCTTATCTCATTTGTGAACTACACTAAATCCCGAAGCTATGCATAAGGCTTAGAATTATAACAGTTCTACTTGTCAGAATGAAATAATGACACTGAATAAATGGGGTAACAGTAGGGTCCTCTTTCATGGCAGGATTTTAGTTTATTAGCCATGAAGCAAAGACTATTTTAAACCTGAAAAAATATATAAGTAGCTCAGTGGTAGAACTCAGGCTTAGCACATAAAAGGTCCTACCTAGTTCCTTCTCAAGCACTGCAGAATAACAATTAAAAGAAAGAAAACCCCAAATAGCTTCTAAGTAACTTAACTGTCAGAACATAGTACAATATTCTGTAAAGGAAAAACAAACTAGTATGTGAGACTGTGAAATTCACAAGGTCTAGTATATGAACAAAAAGAAATTTGCTAGATATGCAAGGAAAATGTAACCTATAGAAAAAACGAGAAAAATAATCAGTTAATAGACAAAGACCTGAAGTAGCAGAGATAGAACTATTAATTAATGATGTTAAACAGCCTAAGGATTAAAAAGGAACACATAAACATAATGAACACAACAACTGGAAGATATCAATAAGGAAATTGGGGGATAAAAATGCAATACCTTAAATAAAACTTTTATTGCTGAAACAAAAGATCAATGAATTCAAACCAGAGCATTAGAATTATAGAAAATGAAGTACATTGTCTTGGTAAAGGTGCGAAGTTTTAGTTTTGTAGGATAAATAAAATCCAGAGATTTAGGGATGGGGTTGTAGCTCAGTGATAGAGCACTTGCCTAGCACAGGTAAGATTCTGGGTTCAATCCTCAGCACCACATAAAACATAATAAATAAATAAAGTTTAAAGTCTTTTAAAAAAATTTTATTTATTTATTTTTATTTCTTACATACATGACAATAGTGGAATGCATTACAATCATAATTATCCATTCACAGCACAATTTTTCGTAACTCTGTGTATAAAGTATGTTAAAAAAATCCAGAGATCTAATGTATGTACGAAGAATACTGTTAGCAGTACTGTATTGTATACTTGAAACATTCTGAGAGTAGTTCTTAGGTATCCTCACCATAAAAAAGGATAATTGTTTTTTTGAAGAGATGGATATGTTTAATGAACTTGAATACAGTCATCAGTTACATACATATATATGTGTGTATCTCTCTGTATCTATCTCTCTATATATAGTTGTATATAAAATAAAAAAAAAATAGACCAGAAAGGCAGGAAAAAGAAAATAGAGTATGAGAATAAACCACCTGAAAAATGAAAGATAGTGTACTAAAGCAGGAGGCTTCAAATTCAAACCTCTGCAGGAACCAGTACTGGGAATGAAATCATGGAGTGTAATTAGTATTTTTGTTTACTAAGTATGGACAAGTCTGAAAGTTACAAATTCCAGAAGGATCTGTTCTGGAGCCCCCTATTTCTGTAAGTTTTACCTCCTGGAGCTCAACCAGGTTCTCACAGTGACTATCAAAGAAAATTCTCCCCTGGCTTCCGCAGGCTGAGGGGGAAAGTAACAATTTTGAAACTGACCAAAGCACTCTGTTCTTCCTGTGTTCTTGCTGGCAAAGCCTTTCTGCAAAAGTAACTATTTTATGGGAATCTAACTTGGTTCTTATACAAGTGTATCTACCTAGGGAAAGGTGAATACCCAACTCCTCCCCTTTAGCTATCCTGTCCACCTAAGGTATTGGGGAAAACCCAGAGGCACTTTGTAAATTTCACAGCCCAGTGCTACTAGCTCATTAAAAGACTGGAATTTCATTCCAGAAGACTATGGAATGCTCCCTTTGTATAAAGTAGTACACTTCACTTTAACTATAGCTTGCCTAATGTTCCCATAGTCATATACCCATTGTTATAAAATATTTTATGTTGGATAACATACGTGCTCTAATATAATAAGTAATCAATTAAAATTAAAGTGAGTCTTATAAATTGTCTTGATAAAATGGGACCCCATTAGGCCCCAGTTAAGATAGTTAATATGGCCCAAGGCAAGTCAAAGAAAGCATCAAGTATTAAAATCTATCTTTTAAAATTTAATTAATTTAATGAATGCCAGGCTAAGAGTCACGTGGCTATAATCCCAGCTACTTGGGAGGCTGAGGCAGGAGGATAGAAAGAGGACAGCTTCAACAACTTAGGGTCTCACTGAGTTGCTTAGGGTCTTGCTATCTCAAAATAAAAAAAAAAATAGAAAGAACTGGGTTATAACTCAGTGACAGAGAGCTACTGGTTTCGATTCCCAGTACCAAATAAATAAATAAATACATAATAGAAGCGCTTGTTCCTATTGCTTCTCCACTTAATACTACATTTTTTCCTATTGTTAAATCTAAGAAATTTAAAGAGCACCTTTGATGGATTAGTACCTTAACCCCTTGGTTACGGTTCCTAAAATCTAATATTAAAATGATTGTTTATATTCAATCAATGACTAGTAAATATTTTGCTCTTATAAATTTGACTAACATTCTGTTCAGTGCCTATTTCAATAGTGTCTTACCTGCAGTTTGTCTCCCCCTCGGTAGGACATGATACCCATCTTTAGGCTACTCGTGAGGAACTCAACAGCTTTGTCATTACAGGGAATCTTTGCAAACAAGATCTTAATAACAACTTCATTTCCCAGGAGCATAGACACAACATTAGATTGAAGACATTCTCCTTCCAGAAGATTCAAAAAAGATATGTATTAAAGACATTTATTTATGTCCAATATCTCTTAGTACTTTTGGGTTATGGTGGCAACATTCTTCTCATTTTTAAATTTTACTCCTCCCCCCCCCCAAAAAAAAAATCCCCTCAGGCCTTACTATACAGGCAAACTTTTGTAATGCTTTCTGGACTATCTGGACCATTCATGATGGCCAATAGTTACCCTGGGACTTTCCAGTGCAAGATGTCACCTCTCTTGGATTTGCGTTATACAACATCAAAACAAGAGATGACTGGCTTGGTACTGGGTTTTCTTGGAAACAGAGACTTTCACAGACCCTGAACCTGTAACTCCCTCATACCAAGCTGTCCATTATGCTTGGATCATGGAAATGGCATCTTACAAGCTTGGCATAGCTACTGAGGGTTCTCTAAGACATGGTGGAGCCAAACATGGGCTCTGTGTATATTCCAGCTGCAGGAATAGGTAGCTTCCTCTGTCCTTAGAACTTTACCAGTTGCCAGTTACTGGAGGAAATCAACCGTCTTCCATGCCCCTTGACCACCTGGAAAGCACTTTGGAGTTAATATATACTAGTAATGGAAGTTAACAGACTATGTGAATGGCATTTGTTATGGTCTTATGGTTTGGATGTGATGTGTCCCCCAAAAGCTCACACATGAGACAAAGCGAGAGGGTTCAGACGGGAAATGATCGGATTGTGAAAGCCTTTACCCAATCAGTGAGTTAATCCTCTGATGGGATTCACTGAGTGGTAACTGGAGGCAGGAGGAGAAGGTGGGCATTGGAGGTGTGGCTTTGGGGTATATATTTGTATTTGGCAATTGGAATTTCTCTCTCTACTTTCTGATCATCATGTGATCATCATCATCCTCCCGCCACACACTTCTGCTATGATGAATTGAATTGAATTGCCTCATCTAGAGCCCTGAGGAATGCAGCCAGCCTTCTATAGATTGAGACCTCTGAAACCATGAGCTCTCTAATAAATTTACCTCGTCTAAAATTTTCTGCTCAGATCTTTTAGGCATAGCAGAAAACTGACTAAGACAGCATTGGTAACCATCCTATATCATCGAGCTTACTGGAATGTTGCTGTTTTCCATCCCTAAAACAGGACAGATCTCAAGAAACAGCACATGTGGCCAAACTTAAGGCAATTGTCTTTGTATTACATGCCTCCAAATACAAATGGTCTCACTTCAGGCTATTATCTAAAAATTGTCCCTTTCAAGATAAGGCAAAATCTAAGAATTTCTTGCCTTTTAGATAACCAACTGGATCATGGATCATGGAAATGGCATCCTACAAGCTTGGCACAGCTACACAAACTCTTTGAAAGACAAGTTTTGCCAAAACTCGCCCAAGAACAAATAGAAAATCTGATTTGTCTATATGTATTAAAGAAATTGAATCAATGATTATTAAACTTCCAGACTAGAAAACACCAGGCCTACATAGGTTCCCTGATAAATTCTTCCAAACATTTAAGGAAGTAATAATATTAGTTCTCTGTAGTCTATTTTAGAAGACAGAATAAAATGGGAAGTATTCCCTTTGTTTCTATGAGGCCAATCTTTCCCTAACATAAAAACCACCAATGACTTTATTAGAAAACAAAAAAACAAAACAAAACCACACTGTGGGGGAGGGGGTGGCATACACTTGAAATCTTAGCACCTCAGGAAGCTGAGGCAGGAAGACTTCAAGTTCCAGGGCAGCCTAAGCAATTTAGGTCTGGGGAGTTAGATCAGTGGTGGAGCACTTCTGGGTTCAATCTTCAGCACCTCAAACAAAAAGGACAGAAAGAAAGAAAATAAATGTGTAAACAACCATGGTTAAAAAAAAAATCTCAAATCAGCAAGAATCATCTTAACATAGGTATAATTGGAATAGCAGAAGTTGAAAGATAGGAGCAGAGAATAGAAAGAACCTTTTGAAAAATAATGCCTGCTTTTTTTTTTTTTTTTCCAAATTTGGTAAAGAACTGTAAGCCCACAGATCCAAGAATCTCACAAAACTCTGCAGAGGATAAGTACAAACAAAACCAAACTGAAGCTAATCATAAGTGAATTGCTAAAAATCAATGACAGGAAGAAAAAAATCTCAAATCAGCAAGAGGAAAAATAAATTATGTACAGAGGAACAAAGATGAAAAATGACAGTAGCAAATCAGGCAAGCCAGAAAAAACAGAAAGACATCTTTAAGGTGATAGAAACTAAACCTGTCCATGTGGACTCCTGTGTTTAGTGAAATATTTTTCCAAATGAAGGCAAAATAAAGACTTTCAGATGAAGGAAAAAAGAGAATCTATTGCTTGGAGATCCCAACTCTGAAATTGTTGAGGAAAGTTCTAGTTCTTTCCACATACCTACTGTACCCTTCTGGACACTGAGACTGCAGCAATAAACAAGAGAGACCCCTAAACTTTCTGGTTTTCCGCACTTTGAATAATTTGGGCACAGAATTTGAGTCAGACAACTAACAAGAAGGATGACACCTGAAGCTTTGATGTTTACTTGAAGTAGACAGTAAATTGATAACGGCTTTCCTACTGGGTTCAAAGAAGTAACTCACTTTTAAGAATTCTCTTCCGAAAGTGATCAGAAGTCCAGGCATATTTGGAAAAGAAGGGAGAGGAAAAAGGGACAAAGAATTCTTCATTTCTATATTCCTTCCTTAGGGTAGTTGATAATTAGCATATTATTTGAAATTGGATGCGTGATTTAATAGTATCAAAACTTAAAAAAAAAGTATTTTCATACCAAACAAACGTGCTATTTTCCTCCTTTGTAATTATAACAAGTTTCAAATGTTATTAAAATTAACATGAATAATATACTATCATTCCCTTTTACAGATGACTAAATAGTTTTATTTTAAAATTAAATATTTTACCCAGCTAACCACTGTAAATTCTTTCAATGTGTACAGCTGCATCATATTCATACTTTATTAGCCATTATCGTGAGTTGAGTACCAAATTCTAGTGGACATCTCCAAGAGAAATATTGGCTTCTACAACAGACTTGGTCATCAGTCTGAAGGTGTTGCTTAAGACTGTTTTGGAATCAGGTTGCTAGGAAACTCTGACCTTTTGGGACTATCAAGATTTAGCTACTTTTCTTCCAATCTTTAAGAGTTAGGTCTAAGTAAATACTTGTAATGGAGAAGCATAAGAAATCCCTGAGAGAAGTAGTCAAATTTTAAGGTGGACTGGAACATGTTTTGATACAGGGGTAACTTATCATTAGGATCTCAAAATATTTCTCATTATATTATATTCATCACTTTAATGTATAGAAAGCCAAGGCTAAAATCCTTCTGTAAAATGTTTTGTAAGACTCTGAAGAATTTTGAACAGTGTGCCCCAGTTTAAGCAATCTTGTCAGAAAGATCTGCAAGAGTAGCCATCACTTTCCAGGGGCAGAAGGATAATCAGAATTGCCAAGAGACAAATTAGAATTGCCAAATGACAAATTAGGATATTACCTGGGAAAGATCTCATTTATAGTGAAATCTCTTTTGTATATTGAATTGATCCTCAATACATAGAAATTATCTCTTCAATGATCAATAATCAATTAAAAAAATTAAAAAGACAATGCGAAAGACCACAAGAATCAGATGTTTGGGGCCTTCTGTCTTTAGAGAATATAGATGTGCCAATTTGCTCCACTTTATATACATGTGTACTTATTTTTCTCAGGCAAGACTTTAGTGTCTTTGATCTAAAAGACTCCAAAAACAATTTAGAACATACCTTAACAATGGACAATTTCTTAGACTATTAAAATCTTGATTTATTTTGTTATGTATTTAATGTGATAACTTTGAAAAAAAATACATTTGGATTTGCTTATGTAGTTAAGATATGAGAAATGAGAGTAGTTTTTATTTTATTAGAGACTCATTTTGTTATGTGTTTACCACTCTGGCTTATTTAAAAGAAGATAAAACCATATTAGTCTTTTTTTTCTCTTGGCTCTTATACTTCTGGGGATCAAACTCAAGGCCTTACACATGCTAGGCAAGTGCTCCACCCCTGAGCTACATCCCCACGTGACAAGAATGTTGAAAGAGAAAATGTGGTTCTTAGCAGAAAAATCATACCAATTCATAGAAAAGTTTCACCATTTTCATTTATTTCTGTGAATACATTTTTATCCTTAATATCAATCGAATCTTCTTGTTTCCAAGATACATAGTAGACACTATATCTACGAGGGGAGGCTGACACATGTATAAATACCATAATCCCAATCCATGCAAGAGTGTGATTTTAGCTAGAGTCTCTCATGCTCCCTAATTGAATTAATTACAACAAAGACTTAGATAAAAGTTAATGACTGCATGGATACCTGAATGTTAAATAAGTATATTATTATTATATATATTTACTTACATATTATTATAAACATATATACTTAGATAATGCAGGCTGGGGTTGTGGCTCAGTGGTAGAATGCCTGCCTAGCACATGTGAGGCCCTAGGTTCGATCCTCAGAACCACATAAAAACAAATAAAATAAAGATATTGTGTCCAAATACAAGTAAAAATAAATATTAAAAAAATACTTACATAATGCAATTCCCAATTTAATTAGCATGGAATTTATCTGGATAAATGAAGAGTTTGAGGGGATTATATAAATGAATTTTATTTATATAATTGTGAGAAAAATATCATACATATCCCAGAACAAGTGTCAAACATAACAGAGGAGATACACTTCATTAAATAAAAAAATAAAAATTTTTACAAGATGATAAAAAACCAATGAGGGACTGAGGTTGTAGCTCAGTAGTAGATCACTTGCCTTGCATGCATGAGGCACTAGGTTCAAATTTCAGCACAACATAAAAATAAATAAAGATATTATGTCCACCTACAACTAAAAAAATTTTTAAAAAGAAAGATAAAACTAATGCAAACTGAGATTTAATATATGTGATAAAATTTAAATATCTGTGCCTTTAAAACAATATCAGTAAACATAAGTTTGATCTCCTGTTTAAAAAGCAATCAAAGGAAATAAACAAACAAATTATAAAAGTTTGTAAACAAATATCCCATACATGCAACAAACAAACTGAATTTCACTATTTAAAATGCAAATCAAAACAAAGTATGGCACTTTTCACTTAAATGAGATTAGTAATTACAATAATAATCATATCAGAGTTGCCAAGGATGTAAGACTTTCTCATTGATTGCTTTTCAGTCTCTAAGTTGGTTAAAACAATAATAGAACAAAAAAAGCTACTTTAAAGCCAAAAAACAAAGGCAATATATATCAATAGTTTTCCTATAACAATTCTACTGACAAAAAAAAAATCAGAGAAATCATCCCTTTCATAATAACCTCAAAGAATAAAATACCTGGAAATTAATCTAACCAAGGAAGTGAAAAATCTCTCAGTGAAAACTAGACACCTTAGAAGAACAATTAAAGACCCTAGAAGAAGGGAAAACCTCCCACGTTCTTGGATAGATAGAATTAATATTGTCAAAATGGCCATACTACCAACAGCAATATACAAATTCAACACAACCCCTATCAAAATACCAATGACATTCTTCACAGAACTCAAAAGCAGTCCTTAAATTCATTTGGAAGAATAAGAGACCCAGAATGATCAAAGCAATTCTGAGCAAAAAGAGAAATGCAGGAGGTTTCACAATACCTATTCTCAAATGATACTACAGGGCTATAATAACGAAAACAGTATGATAGTAGCATCAAAAGAGACACAAAGGTCAATGGAAAACACAGATATAAATTTGCAGCCTTTTGATACTTGAAAAAGGTGACAAACAGAAGAATGAAATTAGATTTCTATTTCTCACCCTGCACAAATGTCAAAATTAGAGACTTAGGACTTAGACCAGAACCCTTGCAACTGCTAGAAGAAAACTTAGGATCAGCACTCCATCATATAGGTGCAGATACTGACTTCCTCAACAAGACCGCTAAAGCACAAGAAATAAAACCAAGAATCAATAAGTGGTATGGCATCAAACTAAAAAGCTTCTGCACAGCAAAGGAAACAAGAGTATGAAGAGAGCCTACAGAAAGGGAAAAAAAAAATCTTTGCCAGATATTCCTCTGAAAAAGATTACTATCCATAATATATAAAAACTTAAAATACTCAACACCACAGAACAAATAACCCAAATCGATAAATGAGCAAAAGAACTAAACATTTCTCAAAAGAAGAAACAAATGTCCAAAAAATATGTTAAAAAAATGTTCACTATCTCTAGAAATCAGGAAAATGCAAATCAAAACATTGAGATTCCATCTCACTCCAGCCAGAATGGCAATTAGAAAGAACAGAAATAATAATAAATGCTGCTGAAGATATGAGGGAAAAGGCACGTTGATATATTGTTGGTGAGGCTGAAAATTAGTTCATCCACTTTGGAAAGCAGTATGGAGAGATTACTCAAAAAACTAAGAATGGAGCCACCATATGACCCAGCTATCCCACTCCTCTGTATTTATCCAAAAGAATTAAAATCATGTCTATAGCAATACAGGCACTTCAATGTTTATAGCAGCAATATCACAATAGTCAAATTATGAAATCAGTTCAGATGCCCATCAATAGTGAGTGGATTAAGAAAATACGGTGCATATTCACATTGGAGTTTAGCCATAAAGTAGAGTCAAATAATGGCATTTGTCAATAAAGTAGATGGAACTGGAGAACATTATCCTAAGTGAAATGAGGCAGACTGAGAAAATCAAGGGTTGTATATTTTCTCTCATGTGGAAGATATAGCAAAATAAGGGAAAGAAGGAGGTGGAGGGTTGGATATAATAAAGATATAGGGAAGATAGTGGAGTAGAAGGAGAACTAGAGGGAGGGAGGAAGGATGAGGAAGGGGAGAAAATAAGGAATGAATTTAACAAAATGATGTTTTATGTATATATAAAAGTACCAAAGATTGTTTATTGTTGCCTTAGCATGATCCCTGCCCTATGTATACCTTGTGCAGTCCCCTGCAGTCTGCCATTGTGGTCCTTGGGACTGATCTGATGCTAAAAACCCTTAACTGTCCATACCCCATCTGATAGAGAAAGGACTTTGTATTATTTATCCTAACTTCGCCGTCTTTCAGCAGGAAGGAGCTTGATGATATTGTCGACCATGTTTCCATAGAAACAGAATATGGAAATTGACAGTGGGGAAATGTAACAGTGGTCTACTTTGTATTTAGCCCTTGCTGCTCTGCCACTGCAACTGATTTTTACAATGGACATGGTTCTTTCTTTTCCTCTCTTCCTGCTTCTTCCTAATCTCTCCCCATCCCTAATCGCAGGGGAAACGGTATTACCTTTCTTCTTCATTTTAGGCAGAATTATTTGTCCTTGAGTATATACCCACCATAGGAACAAAGTAATCCAGACTTTGGGGATAGTAACATAGATGTCAGAAATGATTTTCTTCCAAATTAACAAGTGAATTACAACTCCAACAGAGAACATGTGGAATGTAGCCTCTGAATCACTTCTTTAAAAGCCCCATGTTCTGCAAAAGAGGAGAATCACAGCCTCTGGGACAGGAGATCCTTGTGTTTCTCCTTTGCTAGCAAAGCAATAAAACTTCCTTTCTCTCAACAACAACAACAACAAAGGGAATTTCTTTATGTATATATAAAAAGTACCAATCAATAATAAATAAATGAATGAAAAGAAAATAGAGTCAAGGAAGAAGACTAGGGGAAAGGGGGTAAGAAAGAGAAAGTGGGGGGGGGGGAAATGGGAATTGAAACCAAATTCCTTGCATGTATGATTTTGTCAAAATGTACCTAAGTGCTATGCGTAACTATATTGCTCTAATTAAAAAAAAAAAGGAAGATAGTAGATAAAAATTTCCTTAAACTAAATGATCATAATCTTTGACACTGCAATTCTACTTTTAGGAATTGTTCTTAAAGAAGATAATTGTGAAAATGTTTACAAAGTAAGTGAATCCTAATGCAAGAATAGGGGTTTGAGCAGGGCATGATCACACATGCCCGTAATCCCAGCAACTCACGAGGCTGAGGCAGGAGAATTGTGAGTTCAAAAACAGCCTCAGCAACTTAGTAAGGCCCTAAGCAAGTTGGTGAAACCCTGTCTCTAAACAAAATACAAACAAGGACTGGGAATGTGCCTCAGTAGTTAAGCCTCTCTGAGTTCAATCCCCAGTACCAAAAAAAAAAAAAAAGGAGTTTGAAGAGGGGGGATCTCTGCTCTGCCCCAGTTTCTTGGAAGGCCCCAGCTCTGAAACACTAACCACTGCACCATAATAAAGAAGGACCAGAAAGAAACCACAGGCGAATTAGCAGAAAACCTTTAAGTAGTTGTGTAACATTTTTACAAAGGATCACTTTTTATGATCCTCTTTCCATATATGGCATGCAGATCTATAATGACATGAAAAAAAGTGATCCACAACCTGGAAAAAGTGATTACAGGAGAACATATACAAAATGATCCCTTTTATTTAAAGTTGCATGTAGGTGAGCACAAGTGTACATAGTGAGTATCCAGAGGCACGTTCACCAAAACTTTTCTGTGTTTATTTGAGTGTGATATGTTTTTTGGAACATTCTTATTTCTTTTTGCTGTGAGGTTGGTATTGCTTCTTTTATAATCAAAATGAGTAACAGGTCTATTTCAAAATTACAAGCAGAAATGATGAATAACAATCATTAGGAGGGAATGATAGGCAACACCCATGGAGAGAGTGATAAAGTTCATTAGAAGCCATGTGCAGACTTTCTGTAGATCCCTAACAAGCTAAAATTGAGTGGAGGCCTTCAGATCTAAACCTCACTGCAAGAGGACTGCAAACCACTGTTACTAATTAGAGTTGTATGAAACTACTAATTTTCACTTCATGACTATGCATGTACTGAAGCTAGAACTGCAAGGGACTCAGCAGTTTTGGTTAGATTGGAGTTTGTCACAATGTTTAAGTAGCTTGGATTTAGAAGACTTGAAGTCCCGGAATCTTGTTTCCTTTGTTCCTACATGGCAAAAGCAAGAGGATCAGCAACAAGCTACAATTCACAAATTTGAAAGTGGCACAAAACAAAACAAAATCATGACATTCAAGGATTGTGGATTTCATAAAAGAGTAATAAAATTGTCGGTAAGCCAAACTGCAGTGTAGACTTTTTCTTCAGGATATCACTTAAGAAAACCATTGAGCTCTGAAGAGTGGAGATTTTATTTATTTAGGTACTGGAGATTTGAAACTTGCATGCTATTTTAGTTAGCTTTTGCATCACTGTGACCAAAACATCCACAAGAACAATTTATAGGAGGGAAAATTTATTGGAGGCTCATGACTTCAGAGGTCTCAGTCCATAGGTGGCCAATTCCATTACTTTTTGCCCAAGGTGAGGCAGCTAGCTCATCATGACAGAAGAGCTCAGAGGAGAAAAGCTGCTCCCCCCAGGGCAGCAAAGAAGCAGAGAGAAAGAGGGGGCAGGGGCCACAGGGAAGATGTCCCCTTCCAGGACACAGCCCCAGAGATCCACCTCTTCCAGCCATGTCCCACCTACCTATTGTTAACATCCAGTCAGTCCATGCAAACCAGATGGACTGCTTAGGTTACAGCTTTCATAATCTAAATATTTCATCTCTGAATATTCCTGAATCAGCAGGAGCTTTTTTGGGGAACACCTGATAATCAAACCATAACTTTACCACTAACACATATCCCCAGTCCCTTTCTTATTTTTAATTTTAAGAAAGGGTCTCACTGCATTGTTGAGGCTGGCCTCAAACTAGCAGTCATCTTGCCTCAGCACTACTGCATTCAGCTTGTTTATTTACACATTTGTTTATTTTTGTGGTACTGGGAATGAAACTTAGGGGTGCTCTACCACTTAAGTGTCCACAATCTTTTTTATTTTTTAATTTGAATTTGGGTCTTGCTAAATTGCTTGAGCTGGCCTCTAACTTTCAATCCTCCTGCCTTAGTTTACTGAGTAGGTGATATATTACAGGTATGTGCCACTGTACCTGGTTGAAGAGTGAAATTTAACTCAATTCAGTAAATACTTTCTGAGGACATATGATGTTGCGGAGTAGACACAAAGAATGCACAGTGTGTCAGAGAAAAATAACACTTAATAACATAAATAAATGTCCTTGCTTAAACCAGTATAAAATATTCTTAAAAAATAGAAATGGAGGGACCAATTATAAAAGTTGCAGAAATAAAATATACTATAAAATGCTATCTATTGAATTCATTGTTTCCATTTTACATTTATAGTCCTAAAAAAAAAAAAGTATTGAAAAAACATTCTCAGTTCCATAGACACACACACACACACACACACACACACCTGTTATCTGTTAATTTTTCAGACATATCAGCAAATCTTGGATAAGAAGAAATAATTTGCCTCTATCTGAAGTTATTAGAACATACTTCTAGACTCTACATGGGAAATAGGGATGGGAGAGTGGAAGGCAATTGGGGTGTGGAATTAGAGTGCGTAAAAAGCTGAATTATGAGATATTCTAGGCTTCTGAGCTATTTTCTCTTTAGGAGACTTCTTACTTTGAGTATTATATGGCGTTAAATCTTAAGCAGAAAGTAATCTTCAAGATGATTCTGTTTATATGTTTTATTGCAAAACCTTTTTAATCATTGTGATGACCAATGGTCCCTTGACCTTCACTTGAATTACACCATTAACAGAGGACTCACTAGTCTTTGATCTGTCAGTTTGATTTTTGAGTAACTTTGTATTTTTCTCCCTCATTCAGAATGCGATATATGAGTAGGACATTGGGAGACAGAATGGAAGATGCCAAGAAGGTAGCATGTTGAGACAAATCTATGACTTAAATCTAGTTATTTTATTCAAGTACTAGTAGTTTGGACTAGGGCAAGACACTCAACCTTTCTGAATTTGTTTTCTCTTCTTTAAACTAGGAATGATAGCAACCAGAGATACTTTAGTTAATTAGGGGAAAAATACTACTTAATTAGGGGAAAAGTTAAGTCGGATTCCGAACCCATTCCTTTTTATGAATTAATGATACAATGTTTTATATGTAAAAAGTGAAATAATACAAACATTAGATGATAGCTTAATTATTTTAGAATGAAGAAAGTACCTCTAAGCAAATCCCCAAATCCAGAGGCAATAAATAAATAAATAAATAAATAAGATTGATCAATTGATTATGTGAAAATTTAAAAATCCTTTGTGCAGAAATAAAATGCATAAAGTTAGAAAAAATAAACGCATTGTATATAACACTGGAAAATGATCATCTTAATCTACATAACATTAAGAGAAACATCAATTCAAATTCTACAAAATTCAGAAAGGGATAAAGCACTTCATAGATAACTTAAAAATGTGATAAATAATGTTCAATGTCATTTGTAATTAAAGGAACAAAAAATATAATTATTCAGCTATCAAATTGTCAAAGTCTGAGCAATTTTGAGAAGCTATAGTGTTGCTAAATATGTGGGGAAGCAATCTCACAAGAAGTTGAATAAATTGATGAGACTTCTTTGAGCAACGATTCCTATGAAACCATGAAGTTGAAAATGTGACTTGCATTATGACTTGGCAATTCCACTTCTGTGTGTCTAGCCTAAAAATACATTCAGAGTTGCTCAAAGAAGCATAGACAAGGATGGCTTATAATAGCAGGAAACACAAAACAATTTAAATAAATAAGTGTTGAACTATTCACATAGGAGAGTACTATGTGGAATTAAAAAGTCTGAGGTAAATTTTTTATGTATAAATATCAAATGTTTGCCAAAATGCATTGCTAAATGAAAACACATTGTATATACTATAATTCCCACTTATGCTTTGAAATAAATATACCAAAGTATATACATTGGTATATATGCAGATATTTTCTGGAAGGTTACATGAAAAACTACTGATTACTTTTTTGTGTGTGTGCTGGGGTTTGAATTCAGGGCTTCATGTATGCTAAGCACACACTACTATTTAGCTACATCTCTAGCCCCATATTTTTGGATTGTCTGTGGAAAAGAATATGCTCAAATAAAACATGGAAATGGATCTTATTAGATATTATTTTACATGGTTTATTTTATTTCATATTATTAAAATAACTGTCTAACATGAGTTTTTAAAGTCAAATGAAATATGCAGAGTTCCTTGTTGAAACAGAGTTCAATCTTTTTTCCTGTGCCAATGGAATGAGTTATTTCAAGAGATGTGTTTTTTTAAGCTACAAATCTCTAGTTTTTTAATCTGTATATTTCCAGTAATGATCTCTGGATAGATGAAGAAATGTCAACATCCCAGTCAAAGAATGAATGAAAGATTGAGTTTATTTCTCCTATTTCCATGGAGAACAGAATTTTCTATTAAAATGATTTGCCATTGGAAAAGTAATAGTAGCAACATTAATCAAGAAGATACAATGTAGACAGGGTTAGGGAAGTACAAAATCATAAGCATAGATGACAACAATTATTAGAATGCTTGGCACCACCAAATCTAAACTTAGGCTTTATTCAAATATTGAAGAAATAAGAATATTATTATTATTATTATTATTATTATTATTATTATTACTGCTGCAAGGGATTGAACCCAGGGCCTTATGCATACTAGGTAAGTGCTCCACCATGAAGCCATATCCCCAGTCCAGAACGAAATTAACAAAATAATTCAAAAATAATATGACAAAATTTAAACATAAAAATTAAAAAGAAAACATAAGCAACCTAGCCATATTTATCAGTCAGCTGCTCTACAGGAGATTAATCTATTCCCATATCTATTCCCCTTCTTCCCGCATTGTTTTGATACAAGTCTTAGCCATAATATAGTAAAATCTGTAAGCAATTCAGGATATCTTTAAAAGGCGAGGCATAAAAAATATTGCACACTTTAAGTGAATGTAATCAGTGTTTGGGAAATTTTGTAGGTAATTTCTAGAAATTAGTTGAGACAAGAAAAAGTAGAGTTCACTCCCTGAGTAAAAAACTGAAGTCAGTACAAACAAATCATTAAGAAATCACCCATCTGTAGAAGTAAGATATACTGAGAGCTATTTGGTAAGGACTTAACCAGAAAATTTAGAAATCTCCATGTCCAATTAACACATTTTTAATGAAGGAGAGTTGTAGGTGTTGTGGGCTAGGAGATAGCAGGCATTTATGTAAGCCCATGTAAGAACTTTGTTTATTACTTTGGTAAGATAGGAAGATCTGAAGAGTTTAGGATAGGTGTAACACTACTTTTATTTTAACTCAGGACTTTTTTTTTGGCCGTTCTGGAGATTGAATCCAGGGTCTCATGCATGCTAGGCAAGACCTCTATTACTGAGCCACCATTTTACTCCTCCATTCCTATGATTTTATATGTTTCCTCTGGTTGCTGCTATTGGAAAATGATTATAGAGATTCTCGAGAGATCAGTTAGGATGGAGTTTCTCACACTTTACTGTGCATAAAACTCACAGAGCACCTTGTTAAAATACAGATTCTGTTTCAGTACACCTAGGAAAGGGACTGAGATTCTGCATCTTTAACAAGCTTCCAGGTGAGGTTTATGCCCCTGGGGTGCAGGTATAAGCTTGCTTAGTGAAAACTTAAAATATTCCAGGTGGATGTGGTGGTGCAAACCTGTAATCTCAGCAGCTTGGAAGGCTGAGATTGGAGGATTGCAAGTTCAAGGCCAGCCTCAACAATTTAATGAGGACCCAAACAATTTAGTGAGACCCTGTCTCAAAAAACAAAAAAGGACTGGGATATAGCTCAGTGGTAAAGTACCTGTGGGTTAAATCTCCAGACCCAAAATAATAAATAATAATTAGATATCCAAGTAGAAGATGATGGGGCTCAAAATGATCGTGGTAAAAAAGAGTGGAGTTTAAAAAAAAATGGCAAGATGCTGGATTTTTTTTTTAAGTGTATCCCTGTGGTTCTGGAAAAAAAGATTTAAGAGAAGACAAGATTCACTGGTTTTTGGCTTGAGCAGTTGGAGGCATGGGAAGTAGGAAGCAGGAGCAAATTTTAGCAAAAAGTCAGAAATTTGATTTTCTGACATCTCCGTCTTGAGATGCCTGCTAAACTTGCAAACAGTGAAAATGAGGGGGTGATAGGACACACGAGTCTGAAGTTCAGAGAAGTGATTGGAAAGGCAGCTGAAATGTGTGAGTCTATAAATAGTATAGAATGCCAAGAGAATGGCTTAGATCAGTTAGAAGATGAGTACAGACAAAAATGAAAGGAGACTCTGGGGCTGAGCATTGGACCCTCTCACCTTTCAGAAGTTAGAGAGAAGAAGAGGAAAGAGCAAAGAATACTTATGAAATAGAGTCCTGAATGGGAAGAACCAGGACAGTGTGCCATCTGGAACTTCACGAAGAAAGTGAGATCAGAGGACCAGGAAGAAGCTAACAATATCACATCAGCAGGCCTAGGCTTCTGGGAAGCTCTCAGAAATTTAAATTTGATCTGGAAGGGTTGGGGATGTAGCTCATGGGGGAGACCTTGAGTTGGATGGTGAGTACCACATACTCAAAAATTAACAATAATGACATAAATAACAATAATCTGTAGCATTTAACACATAAATCAATATTTTGAGCCAGCACGCGGTTTCTGAGAACATTTAAGAGTGTTTGGGAGGAAAAAGAATGAAATATTTTATAAAGTTGACGTGACATAGTATCTATGAGACTCTATCCTTGATACTGAATTAGTCAACTCACTGGAACAAGCAGACTTTTGTAAATAGTTAGGTTTGAGGTCTTTTCTTATTCTTAAAGTGATTGCTGACATTGAATAGTTATTTTTACATCATGTATAACTTAAAGCACATTTGTCCAATTAGGAAGTAAGTAGGTTTTTTATTATGGGTGTCATGTGCTCTGTCAGTACCATTGATGTCTATTTTTTTCTTGATTTCCACTGTCTGATCTTGGTCTGTTCACCTGCCTGTGTTTCCTCATAGAGGAAGAGACCAGTTGCTGTCCTTAATCACAGTGACATTGAAGTGTGATTGCAGGCCTCTGGGAAGACAGCCGAGGAAATGTTTATGGAGATGACAGTACTAATAGGATGCCCTTGGCACAGATTCTTAGTTTAGTTGACTCAAGGGTATATCTTGTGATGCTAATAGTCTTTCTAACATTATGGGAAGGAGCTGGAGTGACTATCTTGAAAGTATTTATAATTAGTCACACACTTGGACCCATAAAAATGACATTTTCACTTCAGCTAAATCCTCAGTTTTTGATAGTACGCAGAAGATACTTGACATTAGTTAGATTTTTGCATTATATTCTCAGTATAGTAAATAAGTATATTTCCATTGAGTGTTTTGTTGTTGTTATTTTTTATAGTTTGGTCAGTTTTGTTTATTTTCTAGAGTGGGGATGAAGGAAAGGATAAATTGGATCTTTTTCTTATTTTTCAGCCTTTGCATGATTTTTTTTAATTTTTTATTGTTGGTTGTTCAAAACATTACAAATTTCTTGACATATCATATTCCACACTTTGATTCAAGTGGGTTATGAACTCCCACCTTCACCCCATACACAGATTGCAGAATCACATCAGTTACACATCCATTGATTTACATATTGCCATACTAGTGTCTGTTGTGCTCCTCTGCCTTTCCCATCCTCCACCATCCCCCCTCCCCACCTCTCCCCTCCCCAACCCTCCTCTCTCTCTACCCCCTCCACTGTATAACCCTGAGGGTCTCCTTCCATTTCCATGCAATTTCCCTTCTCTCTCCCTTTCCCTCCCACCTCTCATCCCTGTTAAATGTTAATCTTCTTCTCCTGCTCTTCATCCCTGCTCTGATCTTAGTTACTCTCCTTATATCAAAGAAGATATTTGGCATTTGTTTTTTAGGGATTGGCTAGCTTCACTTAGCATAATGTGCTCTAATGCCATCCATTTCCCTGCAAATTCTATGATTTTGTCATTTTTTAATGCAGAGTAATACTCCATTGTGTATAAATGCCACATTTTTTTTATCCATTCATCTATTGAAGGGCATCTAGGTTGGTTCCACAGTCTTGCTATTGTGAATTGTGCTGCTATGAACATCGATGTAGCAGTGTCCCTGTAGCATGCTCTTTTTAGGTCTTTAGGGAATAGACCAAGGAGGGGAATAGCTGGGTCAAATGGTGGCTCCATTCCCAGCTTTCGAAGAAATCTCCATACTGCTTTCCAAATTGGCTGCACCAATCTGCAGTCCCACCAGCAATGAACAAGTGTACCCTTTTCCCCACATCCTCGCCAGCACTTGTTGTTGTTTGACTTCATAATGGCTGCCAATCTTACTGGAGTGAGATGGTATCTTAGGGTGGTTTTGATTTGCATTTCTCTGACAGCTAGAGATGGTGAGCATTTTTTCATGTACTTGTTGATTGACTGTATGTCCTCCTCTGAGAAGTGTCTGTTCAGGTCCTTGGCCCATTTGTTGATTGGGTTGTTTGTTCTCTTATTGTCTAATTTTTTGAGTTCTTTGTATACTCTGGATATTAGGGCTCTATCTGAAGTGTGAGGAGTAAAGATTTGTTCCCAGGGTGTAGGCTCCCTATTTACCTCTCTTATTGTTTCTTTTGCTGAGAAAAAACTTTTTAGTTTGAGTAAGTCCCATTTGTTGATTCTAGTTATTAACTTTTGTGCTATGGGTGTCCTATTGAGGAATTTGGAGCCCGACCCCACCGAATGTAGATCGTAGCCAACTTTTTCTTCTATCAGACGGCGTGTCTCTGATTTGATATCAAGCTCCTTGATCCATTTTGAATTCACTTTTGTGCATGGTGAGAGAAAGGGATTCAGTTTCATTTTGTTGCATATGGATTTCCAGTTTTCCCAGCACCATTTGTTGAAGATGCTATCCTTCCTCCATTGCATGCTTTTAGCCCCTTTATCAAATATAAGATAGTTGTAGTTTTGTGGATTGGTTTCTGTGTCCTCTATTCTGTACCATTGGTCCACCCGCCTGTTTTGGTACCAGTACCATGCTGTTTTTGTTACTATTGCTCTGTAGTATAGTTTGAAGTCTGGTATGGCTATACCGCCTGATTCACACTTCCTGCTTAGCATTGTTTTTGCTATTCTGGGTCTTTTATTTTTCCATATGAATTTCATGATTGCTTTCTCTATTTCTACAAGAAATGCCGTTGGGATTTTGATTGGCATTGCATTAAACCTATAGAGAACTTTTGGTAATATCGCCATTTTGATGATGTTAGTTCTGCCTATCCATGAAAAGGGTATATTTTTCCATCTTCTAAGATCTTCTTCTATTTCTCTCTTTAGGGTTCTGTAGTTTTCATTGTATAAGTCTTTAACCTCATTTGTTAGGTTGATTCCCAAGTATTTTATTTTTTTGAAGATATTGTGAATGGAGTGGTTGTCCTCATTTCCATTTCAGAGGATTTGTCGCTGATATACAGGAATGCCTTTGATTTATGCGTGTTGATTTTATATCCTGCCACTTTGCTGAATTCATTTATTAGCTCTAATAGTTTCTTTGTAGAGCCTTTTGGGTCTGCTAGGTATAGAATCATATCATCTGCAAATAGTGATAATTTAAGTTCTTCTTTTCCTATTTTTATGCCTTTAATTTCTTTCATCTGTCTAATTGCTCTGGCCAGTGTTTCGAGAACTATGTTGAACAGAAGTGGAGAGAGAGGGTATCCCTGTCTTGTTCCAGATTTTAGAGGGAATGCCTTCAGTTTTTCTCCATTCAGAATGATGCTAGCCTGAGGCTTAGCATAGATTGCTTTTACAATATTGAGGTATGTTCCTGTTATCCCTAGTTTTTCTAGAGTTTTGAACATAAAGGGATGCTGTACTTTGTCGAATGCTTTTTCCGCATCTATCGAGATGATCATATGGTTCTTATTTTTAAGTCTATTGATGTGGTGAATAACATTTATTGATTTCCATATATTGAACCAGCCTTGCATCCCAGGGATGAATTCTTCTTGATCATGGTGCACAATTTTTTTGATATGTTTTTGTATCCGATTCGCCAGAATTTTATTGAGGATTTTTGCATCTAGGTTCATTAGAGATATTGGTCTGTAGTTTTCTTTCTTTGAAGTGTCTTTGTCTGGTTTAGGTATCAGGGTGATGTTGGCCTCATAGAATGAATTTGGAAGTTCTCCTTCTTTTTCTATTTCCTGAAGTAGCTTGAAAAGTATTGGTATTAGTTCTTCTTTAAAGGTTTTGTAAAATTCTGCTGTATACCCATCCGGTCCTGGGCTTTTCTTAGTTGGTAGTCTTTTTATGGTTTCTTCTATTTCCTCAATTGATATTGGTCTGTTTAGGTTGTCTATATCCTCCTGACTCAATCTGGGCAGATCATATGACTTAAGAAATTTATCTATGCCTTCACTATCTTCTAATTTATTGGAGTATAAGGATTCAAAATAGTTTTTGATTATCTTCTGTATTTCTGAAGTGTCTGTTGTGATATTGCCTTTTTCATCCCGTATGCTAGTAATTTGAGTTCTCTCTCTTCTTCTCTTCGCTAGCATCGCTAAGGGTCTGTCGATTTTGTTTATTTTTTCAAAGAACCAACTTTTAGTTTTGTCAATTTTTTCAATTGTTTCTTTTGTTTCGATTTCATTAATTTCAGCTCTGATTTTAATTATTTCTTGCCTTCTACTTCTTTTGCTGTTGTTTTGCTCTTCTTTTTCAAGGATTTTGAGATGAATTATGAGATCATTTATTTGTTGGTTTTTTCTTTTTTTAAGGAATGAACTCCAAGCAATGAATTTTCCTCTTAGAACTGCTTTCAATGTGTCCCATAGATTCCGATATGTTGTGTCTGTGTTTTCATTTATCTCTAAGAATTTTTTAATTTCCTCCTTGATGTCTTCTATAACCCATTGATCATTCAGTAACCTGTTGTTCATTCTCCAAGTGATGTATGCTTTTTCCTTCCTTCTTTTATCGTTGATTTTCAGTTTCATTCCATTATGATCATATAAGATGCATGGTATTATCTCTACTCCTTTATATTGTCTAAGAGTTGCCCTGTGACATAATATATGATCTATTTTTGAGAAGGATCCATGTGCTGCTGAGAAAAAAGTATAATTGCTTGATGTTGGGTGGTATACTCTATATATGTCAATTAAGTCTAGGTTATTAATTGTGTTATTGAGTTCTATAGTTTCCTTATTCAACTTTTGTTTGGAAGATCTGTCCAGTGGCGAGAGAGGTGTGTTGAAGTCTCCCATGATTATGGTATGGTGGTCTATTAGACTCTTGAACTTGAGAAGAGTTTGTTTGATGAACATAGCTGCACCATTGTTTGGGGCATAAATATTTATGATTGTTATGTCTTGTTGGTGTATGGTTCCCTTAAGCAGTATGTAGTGTCCCTCTTTATCCCTTTTGATTAACTTTGGCTTGAAATCTATTTTATTTGATATGAGTATGGACACTCCTGCTTGTTTCCGAAGTCCATATGAGTGATATGATTTTTCCCAACCTTTCACCTTCAGCCTATGTATGTCTTTTCCTATCAAATGCGTCTCCTGTAGGCAGCATATTGTTGGGTCTTGTTTTGTGATCCATTCTACTAGCCTGTGTCTCTTAATTGGTGAGTTTAAGCCATTAACATTTAGGGTTACTATTGAGATATGGGTTGTTCTTCCAGCCATATTTGTTTATTTATGTTACTAAACATGGTTTGTTTTCCTCTTTGATTATTTTCCCCCCCTTTACTGTCCTACCTCCCACTGTTGGTTTTCATTGTTATTTTCCATTTCCTCTTCCTGTAATGTTTTGGCGAGGATGTTTTGAAGAGATGGTTTTTCTAGCTGCGAATTCTTTAAACTTTTGTTTATCGTGGAAGGTTTTAATTTCATCTTCCATCCTGAAGCTTAATTTCGCTGGATACACAATTCTTGGTTGGAACCCATTTTCTTTCAGTGTTTGAAATATGTTATTCCAGGATCTTCTAGCTTTCAGAGTCTGTGTTGAAAGATCAGCTGTTATCCTGATTGGCTTACCCCTAAATGTAATCTGCTTCCTTTCTCTTGTAGCTTTTAAAATTCTCTCCTTATTCTGTATGTTGGGCATCTTCATTATAATGTGTCTAGGTGTGGATCTCTTATGATTTTGCACATTTGGCGTCCTGTAGGCTTCTAGGATTTGGGATTCTGTCTCATTCTTCAAGTCTGGGAAGTTTTCTCGTATTATTTCATTGAATAGATTGCTCATTCCTTTGGTTTGGAGCTCTGTACCTTCCTGTATCCCAATGACTCTTAAGTTTGGTCTCTTTATATTATCCCATATTTCTTGGATGTTCTGCTCTTGGTTTCTTAACAGTCTTGCTGAGCTGTCTGTGTTCTTTTCAAGTTGAAATACTTTGTCTTCATTGTCTGATGTTCTATCTTCTAAGTGTTCTACTCTGCTGGTAGTATTCTCCATTGAGTTTTTAAGTTGGTTTATTGCTTCCTGCATTTCTAGGATTTCTGTTTGTTTGTTTTTTATAACCTCTATCTCCCTGTATAGTTGATCCTCTGCTTCCTGGATTTGTTTGCGTAATTCATTGTCGAAGTGATCTTTCATTGTCTGATTTTGCTGTCTAATGTCTTCCTTGATACTCCAGATCATCTGAAGCATGTATATCCTGAATTCTTTATCTGACATTCCATCTGCTGCAGCTGTTACCTCTTCTAAAGTTGCGTTGACCTGTATTGCTTGTGGTCCTTTCTTTCCTTGTCTTTTCATACTGCTTGCATATCTTTCCTGCAGGCGTGGGCGGCGGCTCTGCTCTCTCCTTATTCCAATTGGGGTGTCGTGGCTACCACGCCGGCAGGTCACTGGGCCTGTTCTGGGCGCTGGCGGCGGCTCTGTTCTGCCCCTACTCCAATTGGGGTGACGAGTGTACCACGCCGGCAGGCCACCGGGCCTGATCCGCCGGTCGGTTGCAGGTTTGGCTACCCTGCAGGCGCGTTCGGCGGCTTTACTCTGCCCCTACTCCAAATGGGGTGACGTGTCTGTCTTACCGGCAGGCCACTGGGCCTGTTCCGCTGGTCGGTCACAGATCTGCCCACCTTTCGGGCACGGGTGGTGGCTCTGCTCTGCCCCTACTCCAATTGGGGTGTCGTGACTACCCCGCCTGCAGGTCGCTGGGCCTGTTCCTGGCACGGGCGGCGACTCTGCTCTGCCCCTACTCCAATTAGGGTGGTGTGTGTACCACGCCGGCAGGCTCCTGGGCCCGATCTGCCGGTCTGTCGCAGGTCTGCCTACCTTGCAGGCACGGGCGGCGGATCTGCCCTGCCCCTCCTACCATGCCTGCGGACCCCTGGGCCTGATCTGCAGGTTGGTCACAGGTCTGCTCACCCTGCGGGCACGGGTGGCGGTTCCGCTCCGCCCCCACTCCAATTGGGGTCACGTGACCACCACACCGGCAGGGCCTGATCCGGGCGTGGGCGAAGGATCTGCTCTGCCCCTACTCCAGTTGGGGTGACGTGTGTACCACGCTGGCAGGCCACTGGGCCTGACCCGCCAGTCTGTCACAGGTCTGTTTACCTTGCAAGCGCGGGCGGCCGCTCTGCCCTGCCCCTCCTACCACGCCCGTGTACCACTGGGACGCGGGTCTGCCCACCGTGCGGGCGCGGGTGGCGGCTCCGCTCCACCCCCTCTCCAATTGGGGTCACGCGGTCACCACGCTGGCGAGCCGCTGGGCCTGCTCCGGGCGCTGGCGGCGGCCCAGCTCCTCCCCTGTGGCTCGATTACAAATCGAGGAGACTCGGGTGTCTGTGCCTCACCCCCCCTACCAGGAGACCAACTGTTTCTGTCGCCACTGGTATTGATGAAGTTCTCTCCTCCGCCGCTTTCTGATGACATCAGATCTCTGCTATGTTGGTATACTATGTGAATGGCAGCATTTCGTTCCCCTTGCCGGGCAACCAAAGCAACGGGTGAGTCCTGACCAGCCCTCAGCAGGACCCGGACCGAGAAGCAGTTTCCGCGGGCTCCTAGCCCTGGGCCAGGGCAGTTCCGGGAGCCGGAACTCGGCCGCTCCGTGCTCGGTGTATGCTCTGATAAGAGTAGGCTCCAAGAAGCAGCCCCCGCGGACTCAGTTCCGGGAGCCGGAACTCGGCCGCCCCATGCTCGGTGTTCGCTCCGATAGAGCAGGTTCTAAGAAGCACCCAGGCACTGAGCCTGAGCAATCTGTCTGCAAGCCGCAGGCGAATGGCAGCCTGAAATTACCTGTTCTATGGCTGAATGAGCTGAGGTCAGTCGAAAACAGGGATGGTGATGTCAGCTTTCCAACATGGTGGCCGCTGGCCTCCTCTGTGGTCTGACCGGTGTGGAGAACCGAGATGGACCGCTTCCTTCCCCCGTCTCGAACCCAGAAATCAGCCCTGAGTACGGTGCTTGCACGGCTGGCAGAAACTGCAGCACTGTATCCCTGCGTCGCTATCTCCTCGTTTCCCAGCGCTCGCTGCAGACTCTAGCCCCTTTGCATGATTTTTAAAAAATTAATTTATTATTTTAATTGGGTCTATATGACAGTAGAATGCATTTTGATTTATTGTACACAATTGCAGCATAATTTTTCTTTTCTCTGATTGTACGTGATGTAGCGTCGCATCATATGTGCAGTCACACATGTAGCTAGGGTAATAATGTCCATCTTTCCTGCTGCCATACCCCCCATGTGTTTTTTTACTAAGTATAGATATGTGTTCTTTTTCTGAGTCTATAGACAATTGCCCCCATTCCCAATTCTGCAAGCTTTCTGAAATAAAGATTTATCATATGAATATGGAAGGTAAAAAAAAATGCGATCATTTCATTCTTTAAGGCTGAATAACATTCCATTGTGTGTGTGTATATATATATATATATATCACATTTTCTTTATCCATTCATCTGTTGAAAGACATCAAGGGTGGTTCTATAGTTTAGCTATTGTGAGTTGAACTGCCAATCTCTATTTATTTATTCATTTATCTATCTATTTATTTATTTATTTAATGGGTAGCGAGGATTGAACTCAGGGGCACATGACCACTGTGCCATATCCTCACCCCTATTTTTTGTACTTTATTTAGAAACAGGGTCTCACAGAGTTACTTGGTGCCTCGCTTTTCTGAGTCTGTCTTTGAACTTGTGATCCTCCTGTCTCAGCCTCCTAAGACTGAGATTACAGGCATATGCCATTGTGCCTAGCTTCATTTATTTTTAATTGGTGCTTTATAAATATACATAAAGGGAGAGTTCACTGTGATATACTTATACCTCGATTCTTATTCTTCTCGATTTCTGTACTTCTCTCCTGCGTCCTGTGTGGGCTATGAATTTTGTTTCCCTTGAGTGAAATGTGTGGGCTGAGAAATACGGTGAAAAAAATCACACTACACAAATAATTTTAAAAAATGAGGGCAGGATGACTCTGTGACCTTAAGGGTCCTGCTTCCACACTGGAAGGAGAGAGAGAAAGAGAGCGAGAGAGTGCAAGAACCCATATTTTCTTTATTTATACAAAGGGGGCTTCAAAAGGATTTTGATGTTCTTTTGCCAAACAAGGTAGGAGATGGGCTATCAGAGCCTATTAAATAATGCCCAAGTCTGGGGCTATGAGAGCTGTCCCATTGGTAGAGCGAGGGCAGAGATCTTGTGCCTTGGGCAGTCTATACACAGGAATGCTGGGGATCATTCCCAAGGGGAGACATACACACCCATTGCTTAGTACCAAGTAAAAGACCACTCAAGTAGTGTCACAGGTGGTGTACCACATTTATACATGCACATAGCAGAATTTTGACTAATTCATTCTGCATTGCCTCCTACTTCCTGTCTTTCTTCCCTCTCCCTCCATATCCACTGGTCTTCCCTTTGTCTTTATAATATGAGAGACAACATTTGACCTTTGACTTTCTGAGTATGATTTATTTCACTTAGCATGGTGTTCTCCAATTTCATCCATTTTTTTTTTTTTTACTGGATTTCATTCATCTTTATGGCTCAGTAAAACTCCATCATGGGTATATATACCATATTTTCTTCTTCTTTGTGTGTGTGTATGTTTATGTGTGTGTGTTTGTGTGTGTGTGTGTGTGCGTGCGAGCGCGCACGCACGCACGTAACAAAGGATTGATCCAGGGATGTTTAATTACTGAACCACATCCCTAGCCCTTTTATTTTTTAGTTGTAGTTGGACACAATACCTTTATTTTATTTATTTATTTTTATGTGGTGCTGAGGATCGAACCCAGAGCCTCGCACGTCCTAGGCGAGCGCTCTACCACTGAGCCACAACCTCAGCACCCCCTAGCCCTTTTAATTAATTAATTAATTTTTATTTTGAGGCAGGGTTTCACCAAATTGCTTAGGGCCTTGCTTTGAACTCATGACCCTCCTGCCTCAAGTGGGGATTTTCATTTTTATTTTTTATATGTGCTAGCTATGGTTCCCCTAAAACCTCATGGTTTGTCACAAGTACATCAATGCCCTCTGCCTGTCTGCAGACCTTTGCTTTGACTATTGCAAGCTTCAGTCACAGGTAAATCCCAGATGCCCTATGACCTCTATGGATGGCTGCAGCCCTCTGCAGCCGCTTGAGCTGTTCCCACTCCAATATATGAGGAGACTCCTCCATGATTAACTAACAGGACACTGCACATGTGTGAGGTGCTTTTTTGTCTAATTAAGCTGACTTCCCCATACATTTATCAGAATAGTCCAGGTGCTGCTTCCCCTTATGCTGCAGCACCGAGCCTTAATAAAACTTCTTTCAGATGTTGTATTTTGCCTATTTATTTCTATCTTGAGTAGAGTACAATGAGCTGGTTGTACTAAAAGCTGGTTGTTGTTACTGAAAGTGGTCAGAGACCAGGATTGGTAACATTAAAGCCATCTAGCAGCCAGAGACTGGTGGGGGAGGAATAAAGAGCAATGGAGAGCTGGGAATTGCTAACTGCAACTGCTTGAAGAGTTCCAGAGAGCTGTTGATATCTGATGGCCCTGACTGCTAGGAGAAAGAGAAATTCTAATACTAGGAGCTGAGAGCTGCTGGACCTCAGAACTATTAACATTGAAGGGACATGCACTTTGCCTATTTCTGATTTATATCTGCATTGAACAAAAGAACAAATCAGCCGATTGGTAACATTTTTATTTCAAGTTCATTTCCAAATCTCTTAAATCATGATAACTCTAGCCCATTTTCAGATTAAAAAAAAAGTACTTACTTTCTTTGATAAAAATAGGGCTTAGAGGAGAAACATCAATTTTATCACTCTGAAAACACACAGACTCAAATTCAGAATTCATCCATATATCCAACCCCCCCACACACAAACACCATTTAGACGCCATGTTAAATCTTATTGCCAAAGAATACCGAGGATTTTTATATAATATATGTGAAATAACTGGTCTTTGTCAATTGTCCACAGTCTGCTTTTGCTTTCAAATCATCACTCTGTCAGATATTTCACAGTAAGTATACAGACAGCACAAAGTCGATTCTCTTGTCAAAGAAAGCATCTCTAGAGACAAAGTATAATTGTGCAATGAAATTCACCTATATAGACAATACCAATATTAATAGAATAAAAAAGAGAAAAAGAGAAAAGGCAAGTTTTCTCAATGCATTTGTTTTGGACTGAATTATCTCAATAATTGTCTTAACTCTCCATTTCACAAAAGGAGCACTTTTTAAAACCAAAGTTGTGGTTTGGCAAGTTGCCAGTCATTTGGACAATAAATTAGACAATTCAAGCCATTTGCTGTACTTGGGATAGCAGGAAACTTGTAGGCCTGGCTGGATTGATGCCAATGAAGGACTGCAAAACGTTTATGTATTTGCAATTGATGGGTTAGATTGCTTCATCTTGACCCTCTTCTTATGTGCTTTGCTTTCAGTAAGATTCTTTTCTTCCAGGTGCTATTAACCTACCGCATGTGAGATATAATGTGGCTACAAGATATTCATGTCCTAGGAAAGCATTTTGTTTTCCTAAATCCCATGAAGTATGGAAAAGGATTCAGATGTATTATGATAAGTGATTTTTAAAAACAAATAAGAAAATAATAATTTTACTAGATGCAAAATCAAAGATAAATATAACCATATGTAGAAAACCAGTAAGTATCTGAGGATATTAAAAGTTGGTACATTGAGAGGGGGAAAAGCATATTCTCATGAAGTGAACATTGTTTTTGGAATTTTTCCCCAAAATTTAAAAAAGCTTAGAGTAAGGTATTTGTTTCCAGAAATTAACAAAATGAATCATACAGTTTAAAGCAAATACAGTTTAAAAGTTGCTTTTACTGATTTAAAAGTTGCCTTTACAGTAAGGAAATACTCTAGCAATTATTTCCAAATGAAGACTTCATTGTCTTGATGGGAAAGGGGAACTGGAAATTCACAAAATTTTGAAATCTGGATTTTTATTTTCCAGTTTTCTAAGAAAGATTAAATTTTCTAATAACTCCTTTGGGAAGGCTACCTAATTAAAAAATCAACTTTTTTTTTTAAACTTAAGAGACTTTTCTGTCATGTAAATGACAATAGGATAAAGGAAATAATATCAAATATAGAATAAGATGGTATTGGTGGCTCATGTCTACAATCTCAGCTATTTGGAAGGTTGAGGCAGGAGTACTACAAATTTGAGACCAGCCTGGGCAACTTGGTGAGTCCCTATCTCAAAATAAAATGAAAAGGGCTGGGGTGTCGCTCACAGGGAGACACTTGCCTAGCATGTGTGAGAACCTCAGTTTCATCCCCAGTAATTCAAAAGAAAAAAAAAAGAAATATAGAACAAATATTGTTTTACAGATACAGATAATTTGCTAATTTCATGTTATCAAAAATGAATGGACTAAATCTGGTTTAAATCTTTCATAAGAATGTCCTTTGAAAGATGTACATACAGCTGCTACTGGTCTGCATGAAGCTCCTTTTTTTCAGTCCAAGACACTTTATTGTCTAAGAGATGTGGCTTTGTTTTTTTAATAATCTTTTTTATTTCTTTCTTCAATTGAAGATGCAAGTCAATATGTTCCTTTATTATGAGCGAGTACACTCAGATTTTTTATAAGAAGCACATGTTCTGAATTTTAAATTCAAATCATATTGTTAAGAAACATCCTTTAACTCAGGATGTTTAACTCAGTTTTTTCTTCTTGTCTTCCCTCTACCCTTTATTCTAGTTTCATTTCCTTTATTATTCACAGATCTGCTTTCATAGATTCCCATTCTTATGGAATATTATGATATTCCAAAGCTAAACCACTTAAATCCTCTCCTGTTAATGGAAATGCCACCCTCCCCACCCAGTATTAAAAAGGACATTGCCCTTGACATGAGTAACTCATTCTAAATTTCCTCCCTAATTGTTTTACTTGCATTTTATTTTCTCACTGCCCACATTTTTCCTGAAATGCCGTTTATAGTTTCCTTTCACAGTAACATTGTCAATATTTTAATACCTGTTTTTTTATATGGTGTTTTACAGTTTTATAAAGCATTTTCATTTCTTTGGCTTATTTCTCATATTTTGTTGCTACTGAATGTATTTATCAAAACTTCATGTAGAAATGTGTCATCAATGATGCATACATTGTTGAAGACCATTTATTGCTGGAAATAGTTTCAACTACTTGCAGAATTATATTAATCTTGACGTTTAATCATTTCTGAAATATATTAATCCTAGAATTCAAAGCTATAAAGCATTAATTGATGCTGTGCTTTTTCATCTCAATTTTACATATTTCCCTACTATTCAAGGCATTGCTGGTTTCAGTGTAGAAAAACCATGCTAGAATGTTAGCTACTTTAATAGGTATTTCTTGGGAATAGTTCTGGCTGTGCATATGTGCACACTGGACCTATTTTACACTGAATGCTGAAATTATGAGTGTAACATTAACGCTCTTTGGTCTATACCCAAAGGACTTAAAAACAGCATACTACAGGGGCATAGTCACATCAATGTTTATAGCAGCACAATTCACAATAGCCAAACTGTGGAACCAACCTAGATACCCTTCAATAGATGAATGGATAAAGAAACTGTGGTATATATACACAATGGGATATTACTCAGCAATAAAAGAATATAAAGTTATGGCATTTGCAGGTAAATGTATGGAGTTAGAGAGTATTATGCAAAGTGATGTAAGCCAATCCCCAAAAAGCAAAGGCCAAATGTTTTCTCTGATAGATGGATGCTAATCTATAATGTGGTGGTGGGGGGCATGGGATGAGTGGAGGAACTTTGGATGGGGCAAAGGGAAGCAGGGGGAAGTGAAAGATGGTGGAATGAGATGGACATCGTTACCTTAGATACATGTATGATTGTATGAATGGTGTGACCCTACTTTGGGTACAGAGAAGTCAAAAATTGTGCTGTATTTGTGTACAATGAACCAAAGAGCATTCTGCTGTCATGAATAACTGATTAGAACAAATAAATAAATTAAAATTAGAAAATTAATATGTTTGTATACCAGAAGGATACTTATCTTCTTTAGTGTCAAAGAGTAGCATCTCCTTAGCAAGGGAAAGACAACATTTCTTTTTTCATTTTTATATGAAAATAAATTACTATAGTTGACCTTCATTGTGAGGTAGGACAAAGTGAATTGAGAGTTGTCCATTGTTATAGTTTGGATCTTTAATGCCCCCTGAAAAGCTCATGTGTTAGGCAATGCAGGAATGTTCAGAGGCAAAAGGATTAAATTATGAAAGTTACAGACTCATCATTGTATTAATCCTTTTGATGAATTAATGTGAATGGATTACTTGGTGGCAACTGTAGGCAAGTAGGTATGGCTGGAGGAAGTAAGTCACTGGAGAGATGACTTTGGGAACTGAGTCAGTCTCCGCCCCCCCCACCAGGCATGCCCTTCATCATGATGTTCTCCCTCACCTCAGGCCCAGAACAATGAAGTCAGCCAACCATGGACTAAACCTCTGAAATTATGAGCCCAAAATAAACTTTTCTTCCTCTGAGTTGTTCTTGTCAGGTATTTTGGTCACAGGAAGGAAAAGCTGACTAATACATTCATAATAATGAGCATGGCTTGTGATATTTTAGAGATCTTTTATTTTACCAAAATTTGAGAATGATTTTCTCATAGCTGAAATCTCTTTTTAGACACTGAAGATATTCTGCCTACTATCAGAGTTAATGTGAGATGAGATTACCCATGATAATATGCTGATGCTTAGTACTTGTTTTTTAAATAATTTTTTTCAGAGCATTTTCTTTTATTCTACATTTATAGAATTTTTTTCTGAGGTAAGTGTGGTGTTAAAAATTACTCCTAAACTTAGCATCTTGAACCATTGGTTATCTTGTTATTTCTGAGGGTTGGGTATCTGAAAACAAATAATTTGGTTGGTTTTGGCTCAGGGTCTCTCTGGAGATTGCAGTCAAGTTGTCAAGTAAGTTTGTAGTCTTCTCAAGACTTGCATGAGCTAAAGGATCAGCTCCAAGTTCACAAATATAGTTATTGGCAGGGTTTACTTCCTCATTATCTGTTAGTCAGATACTTGCTATATGGCCAGGGTTCTTTGCCATATGGACCTTCTTATTGATTGATTCAGTGTCATCAAAAACTGGCAGACTCCAGGTGTGTGTGTAAGTGTGTGTGAGAAAGACAGAGGGTGGGGTGGGGGGAGTAGGAAGAAGAAGTAGTCTAAGACAGAAGCCACATTCTTTTTTAGAACCATCTCTCAGAAATATCATGCCATTACTTTATGTTTGTGTTTGTGTGTTGCAGGGGATTGAACCCAGGACCTTGTACATGTAAGGCAAATACTTTACCAACTAAGCTATATCCCCAGCCCTCATGCCATTACTTCTGCCATATACCATTGGTCACATAGAACAACCCCGGATGGGAGGGGCCCACATAAGAATGTAATCACCACTAGGTAAAGATCACTGAAGGTCACCTGAAGTGTTGACTGCTGCAATAGAAAATCAGGCATTACAAAGATGTTCCTACAGGATAATAAAAATGTCCAAGTTAAAACAAAGCTTTTATTGGATTCCTCAAGTTGTTTTTCAATTCATGACTGTCTAGCTCTTCAAGAAAAGAAAATGAGGTCCACTTTACACGTACCATTTCCGTCAGCCATGCATAGAATTCTGGCATCACTTAGAGCATGTAATGCCTCCTGTATGATTCTTGATCATTCTCTGTTCCCTAGTGTTGTCTTACATAGCAGCCAAACCACAACTATAAAATGGAGAGTTGTGACTGCAAAGGCCTTTTATCTTATGAATGCAGGGATTTGGGAAAGTTCCATGACAGAGGAGTGTGAATGGTATCTTAAAATGAGCTTAAATGTAGTTAAAGTTTTTTTTTCTTTTTTTTTTTTTTAGGTAAAGTTTTTATTTACAAAGCAGTTAGTGGAAAGTGTATACTAATTGTCAGGAGAATTTTCTAAATTATTCAGTCAAGCTATTTTTTAAAATGTTCATATAACTAGGAAAAAAAGCTCATATAACTTGGAATTTAAAGTAATCAAATTGATCATCTATTTTTTTTTTCCTGTCATAAAACTCAATTTGCTGTGATATTCATTAAATTTCCGTAACATGTGTTTTTAACTCCATAGCATGGCATTCAGGGTCCTCTGGAATCGGATTTTTACCTCATTCAACAGCTCCATTTCTCAATTCCTGTGACTCATATTCAGTGATTCCTATCATTGAAAGTATTTTCACATATCTGTATATTCCTTGCTTTTTTTGAGCATGCATACATTATCTGATAGATGCAAAGCACGTATACTGTGCCAAGCCCCAGGGTTGGATGACAGGAGGCAATGTGAAGAAGCTGAACTAGTTCCTTCTTTTCCATGGTCTCCTTCGTCTTCCTCAGAGAGATATTCCTGAAAAACTAATTGTTCAAAAGCATATTAAATTGTAATTTTTAAAAATTATCTGCAGGAGGAGGACTGTGTGTTGTTATAATTGTATGGGGGGGGGGGTTGATCTCAAGTGTGTAGAAAGAAGGAAGATAACAAACTCTTCCATAAGGAAATTTTTAATTGTCTGAGGTTTACATGAATCTTGGTCCAGGTAAATACACAGGTGGTTGTTGAGAGCCACAGCCGAAGGGGCCCCAGCAAACTTCCAGCTGCCAGCAAACTTCCAGCTGCCGGCTGACGATTGGCTCACAGCAGCCCCAGCAACATCTAGCTGATTGGCTCCTCTGCGGTGATGCTCATTGGACTGTTTCCCTGCCCTTTCAGACCACGGAGCTGCTCACTGGGGGACTTTTTTGTGCCCAGCCAGACTGCGGCAGGTGGTTTAGTCAGCTTTTCATTGCTATGACAGAATACCTGAGGGAAAAACAACTCAGATGAGGAAGGACTTATTAGAGCTCATGGTTTCGGTCTGTGGTAGACTGGCTCCATCGCTTTGGGTCTGAAGTGAGGCAAAACATTATGGCAGAAAGGCATGGCAGAAATGGCTACTCAGCTTATGGCAGCCAGGAAAAAGGCAGGGGGCACCTGGGAAAGATACAGTCCCCAAGTGCATACCCCCAAGGATCCACTCCTTTCAACTAGGCTCCACCTCCTCCAGTTTCCACCACCTCCCAACAGTCTATACAGCCATGAATTTATATGCAGCTATGAACCACAGATAAATTAAAGACTTTAACCACATTTAAGCTCTTTTTAAGACACCATTCACACTCCTCTGTCATGGAACTTTCCCAAATCCCTGCATTCATAAGTTGTCTAGGTCAACATCATCATGATTCAATCCCTCCCCCAAAACCCACCTGAACTTTGTGGCACTGGGAGCTAAGCCTCTAACACATGAGCCTTTGAGGCACATTCCGTCTCCAAACCATAACAATAGGTATGCCTGAGATTGTTCTTTCACATGCTGTTAAGTTAAATGGAAATTTCTAGAGTCGAGTGCCAAGTTCAAAATATTATGTTGTTACACTTTGAACATTGCTTTAAACGTGATGAACTCCAACAAACTCTGCCCCCCCAAATAAGTAAAATTAAAGTTTGTGAATTTAAATATAAAATTAAACATAACTTCATATGTGTCTTTATTATAAGTAACACATTTATTTATATACCAAATAAGCTTTTAAGTAATGTATAATGGAGAATGAGCCTTGGAATCAAGAGAGGTTTGGCTTGAATTTTCACTTTGGGTTGAATTTTCTCTCAGGGGAAGAATCTGAGTCTTATTAAGATAGTTGATTGTTCTGTAAAATGGGAACAATGGAACATACTTTGAAAGCTATTGAGACAATGAAGATGAAGCATTTACCAACATCTGGGGTCATTGTTGGTTCTCAATATGTGGTGGCTATCATCATCATCATCATCATCATCACCATCATCATTGCTGTTATTATTTACTAAGATAAAAAGTAAACCAGATAAGTTTGATCCATAGTAATTGTTCTGTAATTCAGTAGAGAGAAATATTTATCAGAGTTTCAATATCTCAATACAAAATCCTACAACTACATTTGAGATTAGAATTATCCAAGACTACTTGACTACTGTGTGCCCTTTGGAGAGTGTTGTAATATATTCTAATTCAATAATTAGAGGTATTGAAGAACCACAGATTATGCATAAAAGAACAGGAAATGACTAAATAGCTTGATTTTGGTAACTTGTATTTATGGTCATGCTAACATATGTAATTAGAAACTATTTAGTGAAATCTGTAGTGGTGGGAATGGGTAGTAGGGAGAAGGAGGAGGGGGATTAGAGGACATTAACAGCCAGCACTGCCTGAGATCTTGGCCTTCATTCTGTGGGTGAGACAGAGAGAATGCAAGGTTTAAAGTAGAGGTGTAGCATGGGCAGGTTTGCATTTTCGATGGCTGATTGGGAGAAGGGGTAGAACTTGGACTCAATGAAGCAGAGAAGTCAGTTAAGGGTACCTTAATATGCCAGTGAAAATACCAGAAAAACTGAACTGTCAAAGAGGTCGCAAAGCAATAAGGCAGTAAAAGCAAAACAAAACCAAAAAGTGGTGGTAGCCTGAAACAAGGTGGAATTAAATTGAATCTTTGGGAATAAAATAATATCATCGGCAAAGGGTTTTTAAATGAATTTGGATGGAGGAAAGGTAAGAACACTGTTTAAGGAAACAGATGAGTCAAAGGTAGTGAGTCAAAGATAGTATTGAGAGGGGCTGGGGTTGTGTGTCAGTGTTAAGGTGCTTGCCCAGTATGTGTGAGGCTCTGGGTTTGATTCTCAGCACTGCAGATAAATAAGTGAATAAAATAAAGGTCATCAACATCTGAAAATACATTAAAAAAAGATAGTATTGAGAAAGGGTATGGAATATTTAAATATATATATGTGTGTATATATATATATATATATATATATATATATATATATATATATATTTCAAGGGGAAAATTCAAGCAGAAATGGTGATTAAATGGTTGGCGGAGGTAAGTAAAGATTTGGGATAACTCTGGGATGATGCCACTTTTGAGCAATGGAGCATAGCAGAGAAATGCACTTGTAAGGGATGTTTATGATTTTTATTTAATGAAGTTTGTTGATTATAAGTGATGTGTCTCTTCTGAAGATGTAAGTCAGGGAGATATGAACAGATTTGTGACAGCTCAGGTGATCTCAGGAGCGGAGGTTGATGTCTTCTAGGAAGCACGGTTCCAGTGAGACAGAGAAGGCAATGTCACCCTTGCCTTTGTTTTTAAATCTGTTTATTCATTAAGAACATCTTTTGCAGGGCATGGTGGCACATGCCTGTAATCCCGGTCGGTCCCTCGGGAGGCTGAGGCTGAGGCAGGATGATCAAAGCCAGCCTCAGCAATTTAGTGAGGCTTTTAACAACTTAGTGAGACCCTGTGTCAAAACAAAAAATTAAAAGGACTGGGGATGTGGCTCGGTGGTTAAGTGCCTCTGGGTTTAATTCCTGGTATCAAAAAAAAAAAAAAAAGAAAAAAGAAAAAAAAAGAAAGAAAGAAAGAAAAAGAAAAGGAGGAAAAGGAATAGGAACATCTTTCAAGTGGGCTCTCTTCATGTCATCATTCCATGCCCGGATCCTGACCTAGGGGCTTATTCTTTGCCACAGAGCCTTCTGACAACCCTCTCTGCTCCCAGTTCCCTTCTCTAGCTCCAACAAAATAATTTTCCTTTTGTAACAAAAATCTGAGTGGTAATCATTTGATATGGTGATTAAAAACTTGCCACGCCTCTTCATCACTCAGTGTTTATAACTGACCCAGTAACAATATACAATGGCACTCATCTCACATTTCTCTGTGTCCAGTCCTAACCAAGATCGCTGCCCTCCCTGACACACATTATATGTTTATGTCCCTACATCTTTGCTTAAGCTGTTGGCACTTATTAAAATATCCCTCTCTACCGTGGTGGTTGTATGGTGAGCTATGATTTAGTCTTAAGGGCCACTCAGATGTCATTCTGTGTTCTGGAATTTTCCTTGACCCCTGAATTCTCACTCTGTGCCCAATGCAGCATTGTGTGTGAGTCTGTGCACATCTACTTATGTGCTCTGATTTGCTCACATGTCTTTTTCATCTTCATATAAGTATTCCATGGTGGGTACTTAAAAAGACAAGAACTGCTTGTTGAATTGAATATGACAATATGAATTTGGTAAAATTCTGTAGATGAATGTAAGGAAAAAAAAACCCCACTAAATTAAGTATGTGATTGTAAGGGGAGCAATTTAGACCAAGACCTGATTATTAGAGGTCCATATAGAAAGGTTAATCCTTTGCCAAGAATCAAGAATCAGGGGCTGGGGTTATGGCTCAGTGGTAGAGCACTTGCCTCATACATGTGAGGCACCGGGTTGGATCCTCAGCACCACATAAAAATAAACAAAATAAAGATATTGAGTCCATCTATAACTAAAAAAAGAAAAAGAAGAAAAAAAAAGAACCAAGAATCATGAGAAATAGCCCTACAATGGTTCAAAGTTAAAAATTGAGTTAAACTAGAAAGGAGTCAGGAAAAAAAAATCTTTATCAACAAGTGAAGCTGAGCCAAGTGAAATTAATTAATGTGATACTGTGAAATTGTGCTTTTTTTTGTTACCCACAGTTAGCGTCATTATAAGGATGAGCCATTGCATCTACATGAACTTTAAATATAATTAAGAGTAAAATTGTAACTGCTGGTTTATAATAATCATTAACCTTTTCCTGAAATAAATATCTCTTAGAAAAGTATCAGGAACTTTTGGTTTTCATATACTAAATAACAAAAAACTTTTTTTTTTCTTTTAGAAACAACTTTACAAGGATTATATATAAGTTTTTTAAGATGCATACACATATATGCACACAAAACTTAATAGAAAATGAAAACATAAATAAAAAAGCAGAAAATCTTTATAAAACAATTTCATCACTTTCTCTAGTTATAAATTATACATATTCACTGTAGAAAAATTATAAATCATGCCCACGCTTAAAGATAATCGGGAGTGAGGATATAGTTCAGTGGTCAGGGGCTTGCCTAGCATGTCTGAGGTCCTTGGTTTGATGCCAGGAACTGGACAGAATTAAATAAATAAATAAATAAATAAAATAAAATGACCCCAAATTTTATCACCTAAAGTAATAGATTATTTTAAATGTATCTTGGAATTTCCTTTACATTTTCCTTTATATTCTCTCTCTCTCTCTCTTTTCCTTTTTGTGGTACTGGGGATTGAACCCAGAGGTGCTTAACCATAGGGTTACATCCCTAGCTCTTTTGGTCTCTCTAAATTGCTGAGGCTGGCCTTGAACTTGTGATCCTCCTATCTTAGCCACCCAAGTCACTAGGATTAAAGACATGATCCACTGCCTCTGATCATGTATTTTTTTTAATGAGAATTAGATACTATATGTCATTGTATATTTTTAATATTTTTTTAGTTGTCAATGGACTTCATTTATTTATATGTGGTGCTGAGAATCGAACCCAATATCTTACACATACTAAGCAAGCACTCTACCACTGAGTGACAACCCCAGCCCTGTCATTGTATATTTTGATTTTCAAGTTTTCTATGACAAAGTATGTAATACCAGGAAACATTCATAAAATAAACTAATTTTAATGGCTGTGCAATATTTCATTATACTGTCATTTTAAAATATATTTAATAATTCTCTCATTTGATCATTTGTGATATTTCTGCCTGTTAGTTATTAAGATGGCTTGCCGCCACTTTCTTACTGCTGTGCTCTTTGTGACTCAGGATGCCCTAGGCGTCTGCTTGTAATACTGAAAAATCCACTATGGCCAAAGTCATCAATCACCCTCCAATAAATACTTAAGAAGACTCCTTGCAACTTCAGGCAACTGATGATGGCAGACTTTGGAATTAGGTACATGTGGATTCAAATTCTGTCCTTACCACTTAGAAGCTCTGTGACCATAGGCAAGTTATTTAATTCTCCATGATTTAGTTTTTTCATCTGTAGAAAGGAACTCATGTTTACAAATGTGATTTACATAGGACTGCTGAAGAACTGGGTAAACTATATACCCCAAGAGTTTGGAGAAATACCAGGCTTCGAATCAGCACACAGTAAGTGATCATTATGATTTTCAAAGACATTTTTCTTCCCCCTCCACCTCTTCCTCCTCCTTCTTCTTTTTTTAAAATTCTCTCCTCTCTGGGCTTCTAGAATACTCTTTTCTACACCCTCTCTCACTTGTCTAATATTGCTTTGTAAAATATTTCTGTTGGTAGTTCAAGGTCCTCCTGTTGACCTCTGTCTAACTCTGTCTTCCTCATTGTCCACAGATGACTTTTTGTCATTTGTCCTTCCTTCCCAGCTGCTTTTGCGGATCCCTTCACAGGCTTATCCTCCTCTGCCTGCCCTTAAAGGCTGGCGTTCCTGGCACAGACAGCTTCCTCTTTCTACTCTCCTCTCTCCCCTGCTACTTCATTTGTGCATTAAGAATTCCACTACCAACTATGCACAGCTGATCCAGAGAGATTTCTTTCTGGCACAAATCTCCCCTTCGGATGTCAGACTCATATTTGGTATGAATCTATTTGCTATTACCCTACTGCCTATTTGATGCCTCCTCTTCAGTCCTCATACATAAAAAATGATGTTTTGGTCTTCTTCCCAAACCTACTGCTCTTTCAGTACCACCTGGGCATCCTTTCTCATCCCTTCTCCCTCATTACATCTGATCTGTTAACAAGACATTGATTTTTCCCTCCCAAATATTACTTTTTTTAAATTAAAAAATCTTTTTTAAGTTGTAGGTGGACAAAATATCTTTGTTTTACTTATTTATTTTATGTGGTCCTGAGGATCGAACCCAGTGCCTCAGGCACTGGAGGCAAGCAATCAACCACTAAGCTACAACCTCAGCCTCCCAAATACTGCTTGAATCCATATAACTTTTCACCAACTGGTAGCCTAAACTACCAGCATGTCTTGCTTCAAATTTTAGTAACCCACCTGTTCTCTCCTTCGCTCAGAGCACCCGTAGTGCTTCCTACACTATGCATCCACAGTTGAGGTTTGACTGAGTCATTCCCCTGCTTTAAGAATTTCCCTGGCTTCTTGTTATTTTAAGGATGAAGGACAGGGGAAGGGACAATCTCTTTAGCATGGTCTTCCTCCAGTGTGTTGTTCTAGCCATATCTTTATATATCTTTATCTTTATCCCCTTCTTTCTCCAGTTTCAGTACTCCATTGTCCTGATATCTCATATTTCAAGCCTTAATCCTTTGCTTCTGTAATGTTCTGTGCTTAAAATGTGTTCCTTCTCAGACCCAACCTGCTTGGCAAATACCCAATTTTTACTCAAGACTCAAGTCAAAGACTACCTCTATACAGATTTCTGATCCAAACATTTCCCTCTTTGGCCTACTTGTTCATGGTCAAATTTTTGTCATATCATCTATAATATTTTATTGTGCTTATTCATTTTTATATAAATATGTCTCTACTAGAGATTAAACTCCATATGGGTACGATTTATAAAAACACCTGATATAGTAAACAGTACAGAATAACAAGGAAAGCTAACATCTGTCTGCACTTGGCAGCTTGAAGTGCTTTATAGGTTTTGGGTCCACTGACCCTAAAGCTCTCTTCTCAGGCACTTCAAGAGGACTGCTTGACAGACCAGGAAATGGAAACTGAGTGAGTTGAAGTAATTTGTCTGAGGTTGCACTGCTGACAAATAGTGACTTCAGGATCTGAAACCTGAGAAAAAGTAACCTCAAAGTTTAGTTTTAAGTACTTCCCCAATATTGCCATTCAGAGAAGGAACTAAAAAATATTTGCAATGAATTAATGCATTTCTTTCCAGGAAGGTGTCTTTGATGGCTTTCTCTAACCTCAGAAATTATCCTTCCCCTTTTATGTAGCGAAATATCCAATCCTTTGACATTGCATTCAAGTCCTTGTTTCCAATATGTTCCTGTTCACTGAGATTTTACTCTTCCTTACTTGGACTCCACCCTTTGATACTTTGTTTTCTTCCCCCTTTTTACTCTTTTCCATTTTCATTCTGTCCTACAGTATCATTGCAAACTCTGTTATTTGTTTACCAAAGTGAGCTATCCCGTGTCCCTGCTCTGAATATCTTTCATTTGTCCCTCCACTCAGCTCTAATTGCTCTAGTCTGCTGTCTATGAACTGCATCGACAGTTCCCCTAACCCTCTGAATTCTGGTTGATTTCATCCATAGAAGGCACTGGCAAGAAATTAGGGAGTAGAAGGAGATGGTTACTATAATAATCTTTGCCAATATCCCCTATAAGACTGTTTGAGTTGTGTTTTAGTTTGCTTTCCCCCCGTCCCCCCATGCCATGACCAAAAGACTGGATAAGAACAATATTTAGGGGGAAAAGTTTATTTTGAGGCTCATGGTTTCAGAGGTCTCAGTCTATAGAAGGCTAACTCCATTTTCAGGACTAGACATGAGGCAGAACATCATGGCGGAAGAGTAGAGTGGAGAGAAGTGATGTGATCAGGAAGCAGAGAGAGAATCAATTCACCAGATACAAAATACACGCCCCAAAGCACCAATGCCTACCTCCTGCATTCTAAGTATCTGCTCTACCATTTAGCTACACGGCCCCTCTACAGCCACAGCTCACCTGTCTTCAGTTACCACTCAGTTAATCACCATCAGACCATTAATTCACTGATTAGGTTAAGTCTTTTATAACTCAATCATTTCCCTCCAAATACTCTTGCATTGTCTCACACATGAGCTTTGGGGGACACCTAATATCAATATTATAACAAAATATTAAAACAATATTATAACAAAACTCAGCTATTTGAGGAAATAGCTGAGTCCCTTGATAAAGACCGGATTCCAGCAAGTAGCCTTATTCATACATCTTTTTTTTTTTTTTCTTCCCTAGGTTGTAGTAACTACAGCCCCTTCAAGTTTAAGATGGTTAACAATTCCTGGATATTGCTGACTAAAAGAAATATCCTGTTCTTGCAATTAGAATTTTATTGAACTATTCAGTTTGAGTATATCATTTCTGTCCTTTGGACCTGTGACAGATGACCCCACCATTCCTTTCAACCTTCCTAACAGAACCCTGCCTTATTCTATACACCTACTCTTCTGCAGCCAGCCCATGTGACACAGGGAAAGATGAGATTTATATTCATTTTCAGTGTGAGATGCTCACTGGTATTGACCAGTCATAAAATCTTTTCTCCCACTCTAGAAGCCAACATAGGAAATGAGACTTCAGACAATTAGGGAAAAATATTTCTCTAGTAACCGTCATCAGGCAGCCTGGGATGGCTACAAGGTTAAGTTATCCCCAATCAGGGAGGGTTTTATTTCATGGCTGAGGAATTTCTTTCTTTTCCTCTCTTTTCTGCTGGACATGAACAAAGCAGTTGATTATCTCAGTTGTCACCAGCATCTATTTTGTAGCCCTGAGGCCAGTCAGCACGAAGACACAACCTACCCGGAGAAGAGGGCTAAGAACACTGCAAGACAAAGTTTGCAATCATGCTAAACTTGGAGCCTGCCTTACTTCTAAATTCCTGTTCCATAAAATAAGGTTTTGCTTACATTTTAAGCCTACTTGAGGGAATTCCTGATTCCTGATACATATTGTTTCCAAGTTATTTGATTTTATAATAGCTAGTTGAGTATTTACTATTTGACATTTGTGGGTCTGAGTTCAATAAACCAAGGTTAGGTGCCAATGAATATTATCTTCATTGTCCACAGGAGGAAGCTAAGCTTTTAAATATTCATTAACTAGCAGTGGCTACTAGCTGGTAAGTGCTCCACCTATAACCTACACCTGGGTCCATCTAGCCTCATTTTTTAGCAGCATGTCACTCAGTTTGATATTCACTTATTTTTTAGATAATCATGGCATAAACAATCATAAGCCAGTGGAACACTGTTGGAATTTTCGCTTCTACCTCTCCCTCCCTCTTCCTTCCCTCCCTCTTTCCTGCCTGCCTGCCTACCTGCCTGCCTTTCACTAAGGATTAAACCCAGGGCCTCACTCATTCTAAGTATCTGCTCTACCATTTAGCTACACGGCCCCTCTACATCATATTTTGATAACAGAAATAAGGTACACTTTTGGTGGCATGTTGAGATAGAGTTCAGTGTAACATTTAAAAAAAAAGCATGGTTAAAAACTCACCTACATAATAATGTCAGTTCATATAAAAATCATGGTAAACTTATTGTAAAAGTAATCAGGATTAATAGTGAGGTTCTAGGAACCACACCTAGCGAAATGATTCAAAGATGAACCTACTTTGAGGAATATGCTATAGTCATATTTTAATATATTTTAAATAACGTTCGAAATTCTAAATTACAATTAGGACACAGAAATTAGAATCAGACACAATCAAACGAAAGCCTCTTATTTGGTCCTTACTAACTCTTTGACTTTTCCTTTTTTAGCAACAATATTTCTCAGGTGAGCTGAACTGAATTTCCAGACAATATCTTTGAATTATACTTTCTAACATACAGTTTAGGACTTTGCTTTGTCATTTTGCCTTTCCCAACAATTTGTATTTGCTTATAAATGTAGCCCTCTTGGTTCTGAGGAAACAATTTTTTAGAGTGTTAAAAGGAGAAAAATATTGGTCTGAACTAAGTGTCTTTCTGGGGCTGCTGTTTGGGGACAAAATCAGATGAAGCAATTCATGTAGATATTTGACAGAATTTCAAAGCCAAGTCTAATGATAGCATTTACTCTTAATATGGGTGATGTAAGAACAGAAGCTTAATGTTTCTTAGTAGCCCTTACTAAAAGAGTAACTAAAACAAAGAGCAAAGAAGATGGAAATGTAAGTACTCAGCAATGAGCTCCCAGTTTCTCTGAAATTAATTCACATATCTGTGTGCTGCTTTAAATGAGTTTCCTTCCTTTTACACTCCCACTTAGCTTTCCTTTAAGTGTCAAATGAAGCGGGTGGTAGAAAATGCAGTGCACCAGTCATTTTGACATTCCTTTGCAAATTAATCAGGCTTTGATAGTACAGGTCGGCTCTACCACGCAGGGGAGCTTTCAGCTTTGGGCATCTGGCAGGAGTTCAAGAGCAACCGTATTGCTTTGAACTCACTTGTTAGACGTGCAAAATAAACACCATCCACCTTGCAATAAAAAAGCATCAGCAGGAGAAAAAAAGAGAACATTCTAAACCTCTCCCTGAGACTTCAAAACCCTCGCTGGGGTTGCTAAATTAGGACAGGAAAAATAAGGCTTGCTTGTGAAAAGAAAGGAGGGGAAAAGAGCCATCTTACAACAAACACACACAAAAATTACAATCGCTGAGAACTAATTATGTTTTCACGATCGCAAATGCATTGAGAGTTGGAAAGCTCACGGCCGCATCCTGATGCTGCTATGAAATGTTTCCTGGCTAATTATTTGCCAGTACAACTGTTCACTTCCTGTGGTGGATTTATGCTAAATCCTGTTATTAGCCTTGCTCTGCAATTGCCATTGTCTATGACTAGAAGCAAGGCTGAAAGGCTACAGTCAGCCTTTTATTACACAACGTGTGAATGGAGATTTGACCCAATGTCCGACCACTTCCCCCCCTTGGGTTTTTATGTGAGCTCGCTGAGCCTTTCCCAATAAATCACCGGGTTCCAATGAACTTTTACACTTTTTTCTCTCCTTTCAACCCCACTACTTTGTGTGTCTATGGTGCAAACTTTAAAAAATAAACCATACCATTTCTTTTTCTCTTTAAGCAGTAGTTAAAACCTTTTCATCATATGCAATTTCTGCCGTCTTTGCTCCCCAAAATGTGTGAGACCTGTTTGATGCCTTGATTTATTCACTGGATCAAAGTGGGAAAAGTAAATACAACCAAAAAAAAAGTCATAAAAGCAATTTATGTTTCAGCAAAGTCATGATGATCTTAAATAAATGTACTATGCAAATAATCATAATGCTACAGAAGAAACTAATAACATTCTGTAAAAACACAGCAAAACGTTTTCTAGGATATTTCATGTACTAAGTATCTTAGGTAAATTTGGTAACATCTGAAATACAATATTTCCTTTAGGCAAATTTAGCACAAATACTGTCAACTGTCTAAAAAACTTCTTGAATGAAGTTTATAGTATTCCAAATCTCAAAATAAACACATATAACCTCCGTGTCTGATACTATTATATTCAAGAACATAACTACTATATTTGAAAAATAGTCTGAGATTCAGATATCAAATCAAAAATTTATGAAAATTATTGGTTTTTAACAACAAAGTAAACTATAAAATGAAAAAGATTAGAATGATAGCAAGGGCTTTTGTTTATCAGCTTATATATTTTATTTTTTTCTGTTGCTAATGATTATATATTCACTTCTGCTATTTACTTTAAAATAAATTCTTTTTCAGAATTATATCTGTGACTATCTACAGAAGTGATCCTTATAGATTTTAAAACTTTTTCACAGATCTCTAACACTGACATAGTCAGTTAATTAATCTTTGAAAATGTTATCACCATTGCAAATATCTTTTATTCTGAAATTTTGTTTTTCAAAATAGCTACTGTTAGAAATATTCATCCAAGGCTGGGGATATAGCTCATTTTGTAGAGTGCTTGCCTCACATGCACAAAGCCTTGGGTTCAATCCCCAGTGCCACAAAAAAAAAAAAAAAAAAAGAAAAAAAGAAAGAAAGAAAGAAAGAAAAATATTCATTCAGAGGCACATGAGTATATTCTGAAATATTTTACTTCGATGTTTTTAAACTATAAAATACTGTAGAAAACAAAAAGGAACATTAGTAGGAAGATTGCTAAATTATGCTCTCTCCAAACCATGGAATACCACATACCCATGTTCTTTAAAAAAAGGAAAAATGGAAAAGGGAAAAAAGGATGGGTGGATCTACATTCATAGAAAGATATCCATGTTCATTTTTGAATGAAAAGGATAAACAGAAAGTAATATGTGTGGAATAATACCATTTTAAAAAAAAAAACTATATACCTATATACGTACAGAGGAGTTCTGAAGAGTTATACACCCACCTATAATTAGTTGTCTTTCCTGGGACATGGTAGGTGAGGAGATGGGAAAGAAGAGTAGTGTATATATATATACTTGAAGGAAGAGTAGTATAACAAAAAGATTTTTTTAAAAAGTGTGGCTTAGGCCCATGCATCTTTGAAGTGTGACTGTTATGGGTATCAAAACGTTCTTTGTTTCTTCATAAGATGTTGATTGTTTTGTATTCTGTTATATAAGTGGATGCTTTCTGAGAGCCCCCATCTCTCTGGGATAGTCTGTGGAAACCTGTGTACAGTAGCCCAAATCCCTATTTCTTTTTGAAGAAAGGGGAAAAGAACAGGGAGGTGACTGGCTGCATTTCACAGCAGCAAAAAGTCCTGAACTTCTGAGAGGGTTAGTCACCTTTCTTTTACTGTATCAAACACCTGAGATAACCAGCCTCTAAAGATAAAAGGTTTATTTTTAGCACAGTTTTAGAAGTTTCATTTCAGGACTGGTTGCCTAGTATTTTGGTGCCTGTGGCAAGGCAGCATATTATGGCAAGGAGTACATGGCAAAGCAAAATGCTCACCTCATTGGCAGAAAGTGAGAGGAAGGAATCCTGAGTAGGGGCTGGGACCCCATTATTCCCTTCAATGGCAACCTCTGATTGACAGGAAAACCCTGCTTTTAACCTTTTCGTCTTTTTAGAATGATGAGTTAAAATAAAAGCATTTTCTTTATATATTACTCGGTCTCACATGCTCTGTCATAGCAACAGAAAATGGACTAACACAGATGGTCGGGGGAAGTTGAGTAAATTAAGATAAAACTGTACCATCGCAGCACTCCTCATTGCTTCCAGAACTCTTTATTGTGATACAGTAGTCCTCCAGTCTTCTTCATGCATGTGCCCACACATCACAGACATACATCACAACAGACAAGTACACACACATGCTTTCCTTCCACTCCTCTTTTATGGTACAGAGTCCCTGGTTTGATCCCAACAGGAAAATATGTCTTGAGATGAATGGCATTACGTTTTCTAAGAAGTCTGAGACCTTATAGTCTAGAATGGTGGAAAAAATTCAGGTATTACTTATTTATTTATTAGTTTTAATCAGTTATACATGACACTAGAAAGCTCTTTCATTCATTGTATACAAATGGAGCAGAATTTTTCACTTCTCTGGCTGTGCATGAAGTAGAGACACACCATTTGTGCAATCATACATGGGCCTAGGGTAATGATATCTGTCTCATTCCACTGTCTTTCCTACCCCTGTGCCCCCTCCCTCCCTACCCTTTGCTCCATCCAAAGTTCCTCCACTTATCCTATGCATCCTCCACTCCAATATGGATTAGCATCCAGTTATCAGAGAAAACATTGGGCCCCTGTTTTTTTGAGATTACCTTATTTTGATAAGCATGATATTCTCCACCTCCATCCATTTACCTGCAAATGTCATAATTTTATTGTCTTTTAATGCTGAGTAATATTCCATTGTGTATTTGAACCACATTTTCTTTATCCACTCATCTATTGAAGGGCATCTAGATTGCTTCCACAATTTAGCAATTGTGAATTGTGTTGCCATAAACATTTAAGTGGCTGTGTTACTGTAGTATTTTGTTTTTAAGTCTTTAGGGCATAGGTTGAGGAGTGGGATAGCTGGGTCAAATGGTGGTTCCATTCCTAGTTTTCTAAGGAATCTCCATACTACTTTCCAGATTGGTTATACCAATTTTCAATCCTACCAGTAATGTATGAATGTGTCTTTTCCCCCACATCCTCGCCAACACTTATTGTTGCTTGTATTCTTGATAATTGCCATTCTGACTGGAGTGAGATAAAAATCTTTGAGTAGTTTTGATTTGCATTTCTCTAATTGCCAGAGATGTTGAACATTTTTTCATATATTTGTTGATCAGCTGTGTTTCTTCTTCTGAGAAGTGTCTGTTTCTTAGCTCATTTATTGATTGGGTTGTTTGTTGTTTTTTGGTAAAACTCAGGTATTGACTCTGAATTTTAATGGTTTCTTTTTTATACAACTTTATGTGAGAGATACTACATGTACATGTATCAGAATATCATATCACCCCTATTAATATGTATCTTTTGTGTGTTTTTATGTACTTAATACATTTAAGTAAAACATAAAAATTTAAAAAATCATGTGGTAGATTAATATATTTCCTGTAACACATCAGTGGATGAACAAAACAGCTTGTAAACACTTTGTATTTTTGCAAATTTTCCAAATTTGTCCACCTAAAAAATTTTCTGTTCCATACTTTTTTACCACTACTAGTTTTAACACCTTAGCAGATTCTTCTTCAGGTTCTACTGAACTAGTGTTTTCTCAACATCTTTGAAAATATTCTTGCCTGTTGCTGCTGCCTGCTGGCTGTTCATAGAGGCTGATTGTTTAGTCACCTTAAACTCAGCATTGCCTCCTTGCATAAATAACAACCAAGCACTATCTTTAAAACATCTATTGATTCATCAAGAGGCCAGAAGAACTATTCAAAATCATTTGCCTTCTATTTTAATTGAGTATTAATGCTGTGTTCTATTTCCTCAATTCAGAACAAATATTTGAATTGAGAAGCCAATGGTTTTAAATAAGCTCATTTTGTCCTGGCACATTTCTTTGCCTATTGTGTCAAACACAATTTGACGATAGCATCATCTGTAAATGGGCTTTTTTTGCATGGCTAACAAATGAAACTTTTTGGTTACAGTTCATCTTGATATTTTATTTTGTAAAGAAACACTGCCATGATAACTTATTTTGTCTTAATTTTCTAATTCTTCTCACTGCTGCTTTCCTGAAAGTTGAAGATATTGTTGAAGATATTGTTGAAGATAAAGTTGAAGATATTGTGTTGAGTGCTAGGCCTGGTGATGTTGAAGTACATTAAATTGATTTTGCACATCTAAAAGTCTTTGCATAATAAGCATAATGTTTTGCCATCTAATTTCATAACAGAATAATCCACATTCAAATGTACCTTTAGAGTGTAACATTCAAAGTTCTCTTTAATTTTTTTCTTCTTGTTTTGAAGTGATTTGTTCTAGTGATATTTAAGTAAACTTTAAAATAAAATTTCACAGCTCAGGAATATGCATGACACTTGAAAGAACTGAATTATAACTGTCTCTTGTGTACATTTTGCTTAGCAACAATGTACCACATACACACTGTCACATTGTATCATGAAAGCTAATAATTTCGCTAATATGGAAATTAGTGAGTATGGCTGTATTGTTATAGACATTTTATGGACATTAACATTTGACTTTCACATAATTTTTATTTGTTGTAAAATATTCTTCTGATTTTTTTTAATCAACCATTTAAGAAAATAAAAACTCTTCTTAGGCCATATAATAGCAGGTGGCAGGCTGGTTATGGTACTCAGGCCATAGTTTGCCAACCCCAAGTTTACAATAGCACATAATAGGTACTCAACAAATATTTGTGGTTGAATGAGTAGATTTGCAAATTATAGGGCACTAGTGAATCATATTCACATATTAAAGAAGTAATTTCTTAAGTTGGGTGTGGTAACATATACCTGTAATCCCAGCTATGTAGAAGCTGAGGCAGGAGGATTGCTTGAGTTCAGGAATTCAAGGCCAGTCTAACTAATGTAGTGAGATCCGCCCCCCCCCCAAGAATTAATTGGAATGTGTTTAAGAAATAAAATTATCACCAAATGTTCTAAGGACCACCAGTTGGCCAAAGATGCCTGTTAAGAATGTACAGTGAGTTCTGTGTTCAGTGCCTTTATTATTTTTTTCAATTTTGAAAATCTCTCTTAATGTTTGATTTTATTGCCTTTTAAGCAGAGGTTTAAAAAAGTCACAAGTCTATATGAATGTTACTTCTGGTGGGTATCAGAAAAAAAAATTTTAAATATGAGTCCAGATGTAATAGCAGTACTCCTTTAGCCTTCATTGTTTACCAGTCTTCGTGTACCTGAGCAGACACTTGCAACATTCTCACCCACAGTTAAGTATAATTCACCAAACTTCATGGTTCATCCTTTCAGTACTACAGGTTTATGAAATGAAGAATCATTTCAGATATTGTGAGATGGATGAGCCAAATGCAATTTGCAAATCTGTTTTTTCTTTCTTTAAGAAAATTATTTCAAATTAAATTGAGTTTTGAAATACACTCATAATAGTATATTACCTGTTAAGTTTGATTGACAAGTTCTAAAGTGCTACACAATTTTCTGCATGTTAGATGACAGAACTGTAATCTTGTCTCCAATAGGTCTTAACTGTCTTGCATTTCACAAAGAAATGGATATTCTGCATCTATCACATGGAGACTTTAAACATTGCTAATAGGTTAGACTAAATGAATGTCAAGGACACTTCCAAGTAGATTCCATGATTTCATGGGAATTTATTTTTCTTGAATATCTGGTTGAGATCTTAAAATCTAAACCAATAATATGGGGCAATGATACTTAATTGTAGAATATAGAAATTAAATACTCATTTGTCTGGGAAATTGAAAAAGAAGAAAGGTAGAGTATGTGTACTTCAGATTTTTGTCAGATATATTGTATTATATCACACAGGAAAAAGTGCTAGCGTAAGAGGAAAAGGGAGTCCTGAAAAAATGATGGTGAGCAGTACTTCACAGAAGAAAAGATGGTATGATTGGTTAGGCTTAACTTCAGAAACTATTGAGAATCAATGGCACCATAAAAAACAATCAAGATAATTCTCCAGTTTAGTGTCTCTTGCACTAAAGTAGCTTGATGCAGTTACCTGAAGATGTAATTCTTTGGGGAACTGGGATCTTTATATAATAAAGAAGGTTAATGTCTTGGTAGAGATCAAGATGACTCTACATAACTAACTCATTGTTCACTATGAGACTGACGGGATTACATCAAACTTTTGTCTTGTCTATGCAGCAGATATCATTGTTCCATGTTATTTATATATATATATTACTTCTTTAAGGTCACATGATAGATCATTCTTGGATCCAAAGCCCTTCCACTATATATTGTTAAAATCTGCTTTTTGGACCTCCCTTTGTATTGTGTGCATCAACTTCAATGATTTCAGTGGATAACAAAGTTCCCATTTATGACTTTCATGAGTCATTTTGACATAAAATGATAAATGAGTCGTGCTTTATTCCCTCCTTCCCTAACTTCCTCCTCCTCCTCCTACCTCCCACATATTCATTAATACATCGCATCCATGAAGGTAAAAGTACTTTTTTAAAGACATGAACTCCTGAGTCACTATGCCAATCAAATATAATAGCTATATGTCAAGTCGTGTTTTCTCTTCTTGGTATTAGTCATAGAAAAAAAAAAAAAAACCTGGTTCAGTATGTGCCATTGGTTTGTTCATTTGATTAAATTTGTTGGTTTCTTTCAAGATGACTATTTGTGCTCAAAATAATATATTTTTGAGATTCATTTCATACTTCAGTGTGGTAGATAGAATAATAGTTTCCTGAAGATACCACACCCTTAACCCCTGAACCTTCAAATATGTCACTGCTGGGGAGAAAAAAAGTAAACTTTTCCTCATCTATTCCAAGAGTCATGATTGGCACACCTGTAACAAAAGAAAGATCAACATGAGAAAAGCATTGCAAATTTATTTAACTAAAGTTTTATGTGACACAGGAAACTTGAGAAATGAAGATCCCTTTGTTCATATTCTCCTCAGCATCAAAGTGCAGCACAGAATCCCTCTTTCACCAGAATGAGGTCAATGAATTCTTCTTATGTCCTGAAGGGAGAAAGGCAGAGAGAGTCAGGAAATGGCCTTTGGGCTTCTGTGATTTTCTCACTTTCCTTCAGCTTTAAATACTCAGAATGCCAAGGTGTCTCTTTTGGTGGGGAGTGCATCCTGCACCCACCATTACCTTACATAGTAAAATGGCCTTTGTAGATGTGATCAAGCTCAGGATCTCAAGATGGGAGACTATCCTGGAATGTGATTGGACTCAATGTAATTATAAGGATTCTTATAAGAGGGAAGCTGGAAGGTGAGACTTAGAAAAGAGAGGTCACAATGGAAGTAGAAGTTGGAGTAACACATTTTGCTGATGAAGGATGGGCCGTGAGCCAAGGAATCAAGATGGCCTCTAGAAGCTGGAAGGATTTCTCTCCTAGCATCTTCAGCAGAGAGAAGGTGGCCCAACCTACAGTTTGACTTTGGCCAAGTGAAATCCATCTATAAAACATGTAAGATAATAAGGAAGAGTTGTTCACACTACAAAGTTTATGGCAATTTGTTACAGCAACAATAAGAAACTAATACATTCAACATATTCTCTTAAAGGGTTTAATTGAACAGTATTGCACCAATATACCGTAGCTAGTATGCTATCATCTCAGACAAAACACTGTGTGTTTTTCTTAATGACCTTGATTATTTTTCTGTGATATAGTTCAAATAGGAGCTTCAGGAAGTGACAGCACCCAACTTTCCTGATTGCTACTACTTGGTTGCAGACCAGTGGTCAGCAGCTCTTTCAGATCATAGATATTTTCTGTACTATGTTTTAACTACTATTCTTGAAACAGTGATATAGGAGACTCAAATTAAGTGCTTGCCATGAAGACACGTTCTTCCAAGATTGACATGTACCCACATGCTAATCCATATGTTTGAATAATCATATCCTATGAAGCAATCTTTAGGACAATCATAAAACAAATGCAGTGATTTTAATATAAAAATTTAATTTTAATATAAAATTTAATGATGTTATAATTATAAAATGAATATGGAATCTCTACAGTAGTACAAATATCAAAACTTACATAATCAGCATGGACTCAAATTTTATTTATTTATTTATTTATTTATTTATTTATTTATTTTTGGACTCAAATTTTAAAACAAATGATATTAATTTGTTTATAGTCACTAGCAAGTTACGTTTAGCTTTTTAAGAACTTGTTTCTCAGAACTGGTTTGGACTTCATTGTATATCTGATAAGAATTTTCTAAATTAATTTCTTAAACTAAAATAAAATTGTATACAATCAAGAAGAGAGTTGTTTTGATCCACACTAAACTTACATATATTTTTATTTGGTAGTATTTATTGAATGATGAGTAGATTCTAAGCACATGCAAGAACAGTGATCACCACCTTTCTCTAATTTTATGGAAACTCAGCTGAGGCAGAGGAAAGCTAAATAGTTCACCTGAGCTCTTTCAGCAACTATGCAGTGGAGCAAATGTTAGTAAATAGAGCCATGTTCGAGAATGCATCACCAGCATTTAATGCCTGCCTATATTAGGTCCCAACATGGTGCCTTTGATCCATTTTTTTTTTCAATCATAAAGAATATAAAATTAAATTTATACTTGAAAATGATGAAAAACAAAAATCAACATCCAAACAGCATGCCATACAAATAGCTCCCTGACTCATGATCTTTTCTCATTCCCATACTTCTTGAATTGTAGACTTTCAACTATTTATATTTTAGGGTTTTTGGTGGTTACTTAAACATAAAAAACATGCATATACCATTATATCTTGTTTGATCAGTCTTAATGTGGAAATGTTGCCCTTTTGGCCTATCCTGATTACAGTTAAATTTGTAGTGCATTCCAAGAACACTTCTTCATGACGCTGAAAAGGCCTGACTTTGAAAACATTTTTTCATCCGGTGTAGTCAATGAAAGTCTCTTATCTGTCTGTGGTGTGGTCTTTCATCCCTTATAAGCAAATGCTCTTCCCCTTGCCCAGGAAGTTTTCTTTAAACATGATATGCTAAAATTTAATGAAGGTACATTTTGCATCTAGGTCCCCGCCCCCGCCCCGGCCCCGTTCATCTCCCTAAACACATGATAACTTTTTCAACTTAAAGTTGTATATTCAGTACTGGGTAATTTAGTTCTAACTCTCTTATATAATTTCTTTCTGCCTATTTTCTCTATCTTTTTGAAACTACTTTTAACTGAATTTTGAGATTTCTGGTGATTCTCTACTTTGCTTCTCTCTTTTCTTATGTTTTATTTTATCATACTGCTTTACATTTTGCAATATTTCCTTGACCTTATCTTTAATTCAAAATATTGATTTTTTCCCCTTATTTTTTGACAATTCTATTTTCAACTTTTAGCAACTCATTCTTTTTTTCCCTCTGGCTATTCCTATGTTTATGGCTCTCCTGAAATAAACTCTCAAATCAATCTCTGACTCTAATAATTAAAATTTAATTTGCTTTTTCTGTTCTCTGAATGATTTCTAGTTCTTTATCTTGCTGCTTTTATTACAAGCCTTTTTAAAAAAAAAAAGTTTCGACAGCATTGCATAGCTTTTAGGAATGTAGATTCTGGGAGCCAGATTATTGGCTTTCAGCCTCAGCTCTATCACTTATTAACTATGTGGCTTTGGACAAATAATTAAATTTCTATGTGGCTAAGTTTCCTCACTTATAAAATAGTGATTTTAGCAATACCCACTTAACAGAAGTTTTAATCCTGAAGAATTAATTAAATTAAAAATGTAAAGATTTTTAAAAAATGATATCTGCTGTGTATTGCAGCTGTAATTATTGGTTATTTACATGGTTGTAAAATGGAAAACTGGAATATGAAGGCCTGCTTTATTACAGGTGTAAATGTAGATATAAGTAGTTGTTCTGCAAATAAGTCAGTTTCTACAATGATATCTCACTCAGGTGGGGAATCTGCTCAGGATACAAATGAGTCACATCAGCGGTACTGGCAGACTTCACTTTACCACTGTGCACAGGCAGAAAGCCAGAGGTCAGCTGGGCCTTCACAAGACAGATCGAGGAGAGATTTATCCTCTCCTTCCATGCTGGAAGTATTGACTTTGAACAGGAAGATTGCTCACTGTTTAAAGATAAGGCCTACAGTGGCTAGCCTGGAGGTAAATGCAGGGCTGCAATTCCAGTTTTTCTGCCCCAGGAGGGTTGGAGGAGTGGGGTTGGGGAAGTGGAGCCAACTTCAGGTGGAAGTTGTTTTAATCTCCCTGTTTTAGCTCCATTTTTCACTGACTCTCCTTGTTGTCCACTCTGAGCCTACTGTCCAGAGACTGGCTCCAGCTCAGCTTCCTTGTGGGCATTTTCTGGATTGTGGATTCCTCCTCTTTGTTTTAGTAGTTTTCCAATGCTCCTATCTACAGGAATTTGTGGAAATCTCTTATCTGCTGTGGACTACACCCACTCCCTACCTTCCCTTTATGGTTATCAGTTTATTCCCTAGCCCACTTCCTGAGTCACTTCAGTGTGCTTTGGGGCAGGGTTGTGACTCATGAGAGACACAGTTTGTGCTTAGAATAAAATATTGACCTCCAAATTCTTTTTTTTTTTTAATATGCAACCCAGTTTTTTTAAAAAAATATTTATTTTTTAGTTGTAGTTGGACACAATTCTTCATTTTATTTATTTATTTTTATGTGGTGCTGAGGATCGAACCCAGAACCTTGCAGGTGCTAGGTGAGCACTCCACCACTGAGCCACAACCCCAGCCCCATTGACCCACAAATTCTACTGCCTCTGTCTCATGTAATTTCCATTAACAATTACAACTATCCAGTGAAGTGAATGTAATTATTATTCCGATTTTACAATTTAAAATAAAAAGGAAAAGTTTCAGCAGTACTCAGGATCCTATGACTAGTTAAGTGATAGCATCAGGATTCAAACCCAAGTCGTTTCAAAAGAAAAAAAAAAAATCAAACTGTAAAATCAAAGAATGGGGACTCATTATGAAGATAAACATTAGGGGTACTCAGTATTGGGCACTTAGGAAAAAATGTGAATATTAATCATATACATCTTGATACCATGCACAGAAATTTCTAGTGTTATTTTCTGAGTTTTTTAAAAATATAAGGTGTGGATTTTTAACAAAGTGCTGCTGATGATGTTTAGGTTCTCTGATTATGGCACCCATGACTGGGATGATTTTAAGTCTAAGAAATGAAGTTCTGTGTCCCATATTCTTCCTTTACCAGCTCTGGTCAGTGTTCATCACCAGGTGTTAGCATTAGGCCATAAGGAGACTTGGGCTTTTTCTTCCTCTCCAAGGCCTTTTAGGTGGCAAAGGCCCTCAGCTACATTCTCCTGAAGCCAATGTGGTATAGATGTGGAACCAAAATCAGTCAATCCAAATCTACTTCTAGCCAAGATCTGAATTCTTACCCTAGGGTCACCTTTTCTTTTTCTGAGACATCTCTACTAGAAAAAACATTAAGGGTCAGTCAGGATATTTATGGATTTATAGTGAAAATATTACTATCACATGACAATAACTTCCTAGATTTTGATATAAGAAAATGAATGTTATAATTACACTAAAAATTAAGCATTGCGTTGCCTCAGAACCCTTTCTCAGTAAATGCAGTCTGAGAGAAAAGGAGATTTTTCCTTGCATTTAACCAAAAATGCAATATTTGTTATTGAATGAGTCCAGCTGCCCTCAGTCATCTGGTTGAGGGAAATCAAACTACTGATTCCTGAGTTATTTTTTTGATGACATTTGTAAGTTAATCATTTGTAAAGAAAACTATTCTAGAACATGGAATATGTATGTTTCTTCTGAAGATCAGTGGCTTCAACTAATTGTATATCTTCCTCATAACAACAGCACTCCTAAAATCAAACTTTGTGATTTGTTCTTCCCCTTGATATGGTTTTGACAATACAACTGGGCAATTTGAAAACCTTCACACGAATCAAGTTTACACACGAATCAAGTCAGAAAAGCAGAAATATAAATATCCAGGGAAATGAATGATAAAAGAAAAAGAGAATTTCCTTATTAAATGTGAAAATATTAGAATTGATCCCAATTTCTAATGAGCCAACATACTGATACAATTTTAAGTTCCTAACAAAGTGTTACTAGTTTCCTGCCCACTCTCATTAGAATTTCCCTTATATACAAAAAGACTAATTTATTGCTCAAATGTGGCACCTAGCTATATGGTAAATCAAAATGTAATTAATGTGTGTTTTTTTTTTTAGCCAAGATATTTTATTAGTCATTTATTCTACTTACTAAAATTGCTATTTTTTTTTATTTAACTGTAGAAAAATTTGTGTAATCATGAGAAGAAGTGGGATGCAGGTTTTGTAAAGTCAATGACTACAGTGAATGATGAAAGAATACCCATGTATTTTAATAACGAGAGCTGTAGCCAAAACATGTCTGCTTGCATTCTTTATTTCTCCTAAGTGGCATTTCTTGTGAAAGGTTTTGTTTGTATTGCCACAGACAGAGAAAAATGCACTCCATGGTGAATTGGATGTGGAAAGTTTTCTGAAAGAAAGCACATGCTCTGACTGTGACCCCCACCCCCACCCCCAGTCAGTCTTAGCTCAGAATGGAACCCCAAATTTGAAACACTTAAAAAGTATGTACAATTTAATATTGCTGTTTATGATACAGCAGCTGCTGATTCTAAGAAGATACCCAAGAAGCCAGGAGTTGCTAGAAAGCAGTTCACTTACAGAAGTAGGAGAGCCTGGATTTGTTCATTTGCCACTTCCATGCAATGGGATCAATATCTTCCATTTTCTGTTAAGCCGGATAATTTTACAGCAATTTCAGAAAGGCCATTTATTATGGGACAAATTGGTGTGGACTCAAATGTCTGCAAAATACTTCATATCGGTTCCTAGTAATATAATCATATTCAAAATAAATCTCCACTATAATCAGCCCACATTTAAGTTGGGGGAAGAAAGATCTTTTTATTTGGTTGATTTACTTCCCAGTCCCCTCTACAAGTGAGAATAGGATCAGTCCCCCCTGCCTCCAAAATTTAGAGCTCAAATGTGTTTCAGATTACCCTCTCAAATATATACAATTCAGTTAACTTGTTTAAAACATATTGATTCCCACTGGGCAGCTCCACCTGGGAGGAACTGATTCCTATCTAAGTATGTAAAGTTTTGCTTTTCCCCTGGCCAAGCACACACACACACACACACACAGAAACTGAAGATGTAAATGAAGGCCTGCAAGTCTCTGTCTGGTTCTAGTTACAAGGTTTGTTTGTTGACATCACAGATGAAGGCCTGCTGTGTCTCTGGCTCTGTCTACTCCATTTCCCCTCTAATTAGGCTTTGCCCTCAATTAAGCTAATGATGCAACTTCTCCTATAGATCATTTGCCCTTTCAATCAATTAACAGAATATGAAGGGTGCATCCCTCCTTGGCTTGGGATCCATTTGCCTGAGGGCAGACTGTTTCATTCCCAGAAGTACCACATAAGCAAAGGCAAGATGTTTATTATATCACATTTTATCCCTAAGAAAAATGGGCAGAGATAATGGAAGCTTTGGTAAACCTGCATTTCATTATCGATTTGTGTCAGGGTAAAGAATTTATCTGAAATACTAGATCAGGTCAAAAAATTAATGAGTGTGCTGTGAATATAAGGCAGTTCAAGATAAATTTAGAGTCAATATTTTAAAAGAGCAAATAAAAACTCCTGCAATGTGAGGTGAAATGATGAAACACACACACTCACACACACACACACACCACACACACACCTACCTGTCACACAATACACTCACCTAAATGACCTGAACAAATGGTTCAGATTTCTATCTTTAATGGGAGAAATCAAAAAGATCCCTATCTAAAGGAGGGATCTTATTTTTATTTATTTATTCTTTAGCCCATACAACATAAAGATTTCAAATAGATTTTTAAATAATTTTGTTTTAAATAATAACAATCACCATAATGAGATGGTTGTGGAACCCATCTGTCATCTGTACCAATGTTTGAATGCTGCAGAGACCAAGGTTTTTAAAATAGCTAGTTGATGCTTTTCTTGAAATATGTGAAGATTATGTTAAGCAAAAGACAAGGAGAGAAGTTTAGCATTTTACTGAAAAGTGGGATTGAAATATACATAGACCTGCCACAGGGTTCTGTGTAGAAGAGAGATGCTGACTTCATAAGGATGGTGATGATGCTCCCCCAGAATATTTTGTGTAACAGAAGGTGGCCATTTTGTTATTTACAGAAAGGTGTGTTTTCCTATCTTGTGTTTTTCCTGTTATAGGAGAGTTATGCTTTTAATATAGAACTTGAATTCCACCTCTCAAATTTCTTGAGATGTGACAAAATTTATACATTCAAGGTATAAAGTGTACTGTTTTGTGAAAGGATTTCCACAATCAAGCTAATTGAGATATTCATCACTTCACATACTTGTGTGTGTGTGTGTTGTGTTGTGTGTAGAATGCTCAGGATCTGCTCTCCCTGGAGGTTTTAAATGTCTAATGTGTTATCACTAACTATAGTCACCAACTGTACATTAGGTCTCCAGAGCTGGAAATGGCACAACTGCCACATCCTGCTTGTGACAACACCTCTACCCTGCATAACCCTCTCCTCTGTTTCTACGAGTTTGATTTTTTTCAATTCCATGTATAAGCATCTATCATTCAATGGAAGATTCATATAAAAAAGGAATACTTCTACTAAAATGTTTTAAAGATATTTGTTACTAACAGGGTCTAAAGGAATTGGGTTTGTAGAATTTGGTCCATAGAAGAAAAGACTGTAAAAACACTATATCAAATAATGGAAATACATATGAAGGAATGTTATTTAAGAAGACTTTACTCATTTCTCTCTCATTTCTTTGAGTATGGGGATGGGGAGAAAGTTTATACTGTAGCACTCAAATTAGACACTTGTAACATTGCATCTGTAAGGATTATAAGCAATGAGCTACAAACATAATATATGGAGGTGTCTTCTCCACTCATGTTGAATGGAAAAGTACACAGACCATTACTTTAAAGGGAGTCTATAAGATATTTTTCTCCCTATCAAATTTCAGGAACAAGGGACCTCTCTGGCTGCTTTCCTCAATTTTCAAGGACTTTTTACCTCCTTTGTACGAATGAACCCAGATGAGTATTACTTCTAACAAGGCAGAGTCCAGATCAAATCCTATCTATATACCAGATCATCATCACACCTAGAGAATGGAAGCAGGTCCATGGTTAGCCTTAAATTTCATGCTGTGCTTGGATGTTAGCCTACAGGGAGCCATGGAAGGTTTTAAAGCAGTTTACTTAGACCAGGCTCAGGTAATATACATATCACTCTAGGGAAATTCTACTTTGGAGTCTTCATTAGATCTCAGGTAAGAGCAAAGACATAAACAGGCTTACCTGGTACATTCACATTAATTCAAGCTTAGCATGTCCAAACCTTAACTCATGATTTCACCTCAGAGACCACATTCAATTTCTTTCTAATTTACTCCATTGGTAGCAATGTCTTTGCCATGCAGGAAAGAAACCATTACTAACAAAGCCCTTTTGGGGTAAGAGCAGCAGAGCCCACATAACAAATGTACTTAGGCCTAGAGTGGGAGGAAATGACTAACCCAAGCCACAAAACTAATAAGGAATAGAAAAGGGAATCTAGTCCTGTTAGAAATTAGACTATAACCCTGTTCCACCCACAGAATCAAAATTAAATGTTGACTGATACAAATAATTGGAATAACGACATTCAAGTTACTTTGCAATGGAGGACCAGGGTGAGTCCAATTGGGGGCATCAATCAGGATACTGACCAACCCTCCAGGAAGAGATGGGTGATGTCTCTGTCCTAATTTCACTCAAGAGGAGATGGACTCAGCTGAGGGAAAAGAAACCATTCTGGGGAAGTGAAAGAGTACACTGGATGGGACAAAGATATCTGAAGCACACGTGGTCTTGGGAGTGTGCAGATTGTTGTTCCTGGTAGAAAAAGCATCATTGAACACTGGGACAATGAGGCTGGCGTCCAAGGGCCATTTGGTACAATGTATTTGATCTTGGATCAATGAATGAACCATAATTTTATTACTTTTATTCCTTCTTTAAGAGTATGAAGAGGATTGGCTGTAAAAAAAAAGGCAGCTGATATACAATTTAAAAATATCTGCATCTCGAATTCATTGATAACTTTAAAAACTCTCCACAAGTCTGGCCCATCTTTTTCATCCTCTACTTATGATCACGATTTCCCTTGGAACTTCTGGCCTTTCTCAAATTGCTGAACTGTCCTTGAGTTCAAGCTGGTTCTACTCCAGTTTAGTGCTTTTGGAGCTCCAGCATGCTAAAAAGTTTAGGCACACACCACATTTCCCCCTTTAGCTCTGAATGCAGCAATGGCTGTCTGCTAGATAACAAAGCAATAGATCAAAAAAAGACCTGGGATTGTAAACTGCAGTGTCCTATCCAAGCACCTTTATTTTTCCTTCCTTTGATAAATGGCTCCCTCACTGGAAGACACTGGAGTTTAGTTCTGTGGTTGTTCAGTTGATTCTTTGCGATGAAGGATGGGCAATGTCACCTCCCTAAACATTTTCAATTAGCACCATTTTTTGTTTGTTTGTTTACTTTTTCTGCAGCACCTTTAGCTCATAGTGTTCTTATCATAGCTACCTAACATAGTGGAAAAATTCCTATGGTGCACATCAGAGATACTTAAGGCATGTTTCAAGTTATCGTTTCAATCTATGCAATAGATTGACATTGCTAAAAACTGATCAATTTAGAGAAGTCCACATTTTGCCATTTTTTTCCAAGCTGACCTTTGATTTTACTGTCTTTTTGTTTGTAATTTGCTAGTTCACTTTGCATTTCCATACATAGCAAGGGTAAGCTACATTGGGTGACAGATATTCTTTGAAATTCAAAGCAGACAGACTTCCCCCAGCCTTCTATGGCCACCACTTCTCACTATGCTTCTGGTGGTTTGCTGCACTGGAGCTCAGCCATCCTCAATAATGCATCTTTAACTTCTCCTTTCTGAAGCTTTGCATTTTCTTTCTTCTGAAGGTGCCCATCTTTCTTCCCATCTCTTCCCTCTTTGTAATCACTGGTTATGATTCAACTTCTTTCTCTAGATGTTTCCCCACAGTTTTTATTTTTTAACCAACGTTTTTAAAGTTGTTAGTATCAAATTCTCTGACAACTTCAAAAGTGGGTTTTAGTATTGATGGTAATTAAGAAAAATCAAAGCAGTTGCATGCCTGTAATCCCAGTGACTCTGAAGGCTGAGGCAGGAGGGACACAAGTTTGACACCAGGCTGGGCAACTTAATGAGACCCTGTGTGAAAATAAAAAAAAAAAAAAAAATAGAAGGGCTATTTTTCCTTCTATTAGGCACAGGGTTTCCGTTCTAGTGCTCCAGTCTTTGATCCACTTTGAGTTGATTTTTGTGTAGGGTAAGAGATAGAGGTTTGATTTCATTTTGCTACATATGAATTTCCAGTTTTCCCAGCACCATTTGTTGAATAGGCTATCTTTTCTCCAGAGAATGTGTTTGGCACGTTTGACTAGTATGAGATAACCAAATTTATTTGGGTTTGTCTCTGTTGTGTCCTCTATTGTGTACCATTGGTCATCAAGTCTGTTTTGGTGCCAATACCATGTTGTTTTTGTTACTATAGCTCTGTAGGATAGTTTTAAGGTCTAGTATTGTGATGCCTCCAGCTTCACTTTTCTTGCTAAGGATTGCTTTAGCTATTCTGAGTCTCTTATTTTTCCAAATAAATTTCACAATTGCTTTTTCTATTTCTATGAAGAATGTCTTTCCTTAACAAGACTCCTAAAGTACAAGAAGAAAAATCCAGGATCAATAAATGGGATGGATTCAAATTAAAAAGCTTCTTTTCAGTAAAGGAAACAATAAAGTGAGGAGAGAGCCTACAGATTGGGAGAAAATCTTTACCACATGTACCCCCAATAAAGCATTAATCTCTAGCATATATAAAAAACTCAAAAAAGTTAAAAAAAAAACAACAACAGATAGCCCAATCAATAAATGGGTAAGGAATTGAACAGACACTTCACAGAAGAATAAATACAATTGATCAACAAATACATAAAAAAGTGTTCAACATCTCTAGCAATTAAAGAAATGCAAATCAAAACATCTCTAAGATTTCATCTCACTCCTGTCAGAATGGCAATCATCAAGAATACAGGCAACAATAAATGTTGGCGAGGATGTGATGAAAAAGGTACACTCATACATTGCTGGTAGGAATGCAAATTGGTGCAACCATTATGAAAAGCGGTATGAAGATTCCACAGAAAACTTGGAATGGAACCACCATTTGACCCAGCTATCCCACTCCTTGGTTTACACCCAAAGGATTCAAAATCAGCATACTACAGGGACACAGCCACATCAATGTTTATAGCAGCACAATTCACTATAGCTAAATTGTGGAACCAACCTAAGTGTTCCTCAAGAGATGAATGGATGAAGAAAAAAAAAATTTTTAACGGAATACTACTCAGTTTTAAAGAAGAGTGAAATTGTGTCATTTGCCAGTCAATGGTTGGAGTTGGAAAATATCATGCTAAGTGAAATAAGTCAAACCAAAGGCCGAGTGTTTTCTCTAATATGCAGATGCTAATTCACAATAAGTGGGGCAGGGCACTAGGGAAGAATAGCATTACCTAATGGTAGATGAAAGTGATAGGAGGGGAGGGGAGGGGATGTGGGGATAGGAAAGACAGTAGAATGAAACAGACATTATTACTGTATGTATATAGTGACTGCATGACCAATATGATTCTGCAACATGTACACTCAGAAAAATGAGAAATTATATCCCATCTATGTATGATATATCAGAGTGCATAAATGCATTATACTGTTATGTAGAACTAATTAAAACAAATAAAAAAAATTTTAAAAAGAAGGGCTGAATATGTACCTTAGGGGTGGAATGCCCTGGTCCCAATCCATAATATCATAAAAATAAATAAACAAATAAAAATAAATAGAAAAAAAGAATAAAATCAATACAAATATATTTAAAATCAACCTGCCATCTCATAAGGGACATCATTAAAATTTTACAGATGAAAAACAAAATTCATAGAATTCAAACATTGCTTTTCCTTTTAGATAAGATCAAAAGTAGTATAGAAGAATTTAAATGAATTTCATAAGTCACACATTGCTAAGTGAATTCAAATTCACATGTGTTGGTTCAAAGCCCAAATACTCTCTGGTGTCTGGGGAGAAATACAGCAGGTTATAAGATTGCAATGGCCACACTGCAGAATGACTCTAAGACAGCTCAGGTACCTGGGGCTATGCCTCTATATTATAGTATTCCCCACTTTGTGACTTCATTGCTTTTTGTTGTTTGTTCAGCCTAGGAACAACCCTTGTCCATGGTTGCTGTTGTCTACTAAGGACAACAAAGGCTCCTACACCAAATCAGACAATGCAAAATGCTTAATCACTAACCTAATTTTATCCTTAGCTCTAAGTCCATGGTACTGGCCTGAGACCGACCATTCTTCACCCGAGTAAAAAGACGGGGGAAAAGAGGCTTTAGCATTCTCTCACTGTAAGATGAATCTCATCGCAACACAGCATAGAGTTTCCAACTGGCTTCTGGAAGGAACAAAAATGGATAAAAATGAGTGCCAGTCATGGGGGCCTGGAACAGAATGCATCATTTGTACTGAGTTTCCCAAGTTGGTTTATGTGCAACATTTCTAAGTTCTTCACATACTTACCATGGTATTCTTATTTAAAGCAGTGATGTGATGTGTTTCTTTTTTCTTTCTTATATTTATACAAACATTGAATATCTTATTCTGATTAGGATCCCAGTCTTATGGATGTACATGATACGGAGATTCACTGGGGTATATTCATATATGTACATAGGAAAGTTATGTCAGATTCATCCCACTGTCTTTTCTATTCCAACCCCTCTCCTGTCCCTTCATTCCGCTTTGTCTAATCCATTGAACATCTATTCTCCCCTCATCTTTTTGTATGTTAACATTCACATATCAGAAAGAACATTTTACCTTTGCTTTTTGGGGATTGGTTTATTTCACTTAGTAAAATAGTCCCCAGATCCATCCATTTACTGTCAAAGTCATGAAGTCATTCTTTTTGATGCCTGAGTAATATTCCAGTATACATATATACACACACATACATATACCACCTTTTCTTTATCCATTTGTCTGTTTAAGGACACCTAAGTGGGTTCCATAGTTTAGCTATTGTGAGTTGAGCTGCTATAAACATTGATGTGGCTGAATCACTGAAGTATGCTGATTTTTTTTTTTTTTTTTGTGCTGGGTATCAAACCCAGGGCCTTGTACATGGGAGGCAAGCACTCTACCAACTGAGCTATATCCCTGTCCCCTATGCTGATTTTTAAGTCCTTTGGATATATACTGAGGAGTGGAATAACTAGGTTAAATGGTGGTTCCATTCCTAAGTCTTTTTTTTTTTTTTTTTGAGAGAGAGAGAATTTTTTAAAAAATGTTTATTTATTTTTTTTTTTAGTTTTTGGCGGACACAACATCTTTGTTTGTATGTGGTGCTGAGGATCGAACCCGGGCCGCATGCATGACAGGCGAGCGCGCTACCACTTGAGCCACATCCCCAGCCCCCATTCCTAATTCTTTTGAGGAATCTCCATCTGCTTTCCAGAGTGGTTGCACAAATTTGCAGTGCCCTTTCCCCACATCTTCGTCAACATTTATAATTGATAATTATACTCTTGATAATTGCCATTCTGGTTAAGTGAGGTGAAATCTCAGTGTAGTTATAATTTGCATTTCTCAAATTGCTAGAGATGTTGAAATTTTTTTCATATATTTGTTGATTGTTTGTATATCTTCTTCTGTGAAGTGCCTGTTCACAGAAGTTTGCCCATTTATTGACTGGGTTATTTGGTTGTTTGTGTGTGTGTGGTGTGTGTGTGTGTGTGTGTGTGTGTGTTAACTTTTTGAGTTCTTTGTATATCCTGGAGATCAATTCTATATCTGAGGTACAGGTGACAAAGATTTTCTCCCATTCTGTAGGCTGTCTCTTCATACTTTTGATTGTTTCCTTTGCTGTGAAGAACTTTTTTTAATACCATTCCATTTACTGGTTCTTGATTTTACTTCTTGAGCTTTAGGTGTCTTGTTGAGGAATTTGGTTCCTAAGCAGACATGAAGGAAAGTGGGGTATATATTTTCTTTTAGTAGGTGCAGTGTTTCTGATCTAATATGTAGGTCTTTGATCCACTTTTAGTTGAGTTTTGTGCAGGGTGAGAGATAGGGATCAAATCTCATTACACCACCTATGGATTTCCAGTTTTCCCAACACTATTTGTTGAAGAGGCTATCTTTCTCCAGTGTATGTTTTTGGTGCCTTTGTCTAGTATGAGGTAACTGTATATATATGGGTTTGTCTCGGTTACACACACATTTAGATCATGTTTTACATATATACTTTTATGTGAGTGTGCATAGATATAAATCTCTTTTACATGTGAGTGCAAAAAGGCTTTAAAAACACCCCACACTTATAAAATATCCAATAATGACACTCCCTACAGAGTAGTTTGATAGCTTGGCAAACTGTGTAAATCATTATGACTAGTGCTATAACTCCAGCTTGTTAGAATTTCATTCCCATCACAATTTCAGAGAAACCTGAGTTTAAGAAATAAAGTGAATAAATTAGGCAAATGAACTGACTATCCCTGTGTTGTGCTTGTTGGTCAGGACAGCACGCAGAGAGGGCATGGAGTCATTAAAGAGAGCAGTGGCTGCTTGAGGTGTATAACCTGGCCCTAAGTTCAAGTCCAACAATTCAACCAACTTCTTAAAATCATGTGATTGGAAATATTATCCAAGTGGAGGTCAGATAACTACTAGAGTTGTTTGGAGCGCTGACATTTTGCTCTAATGATCATTCCAGTATCTAACTCTTTGACATTTCTGCATGGATCATGGGGACAATCAAACCCTTGAATTTTCTGCCTCAAGTAAGTTCCTCTACAGTCCTTCTCAGCTCAGGAAACAGTAACACTTTGTATAAAGAACTCAGGGGTCATCCTTGATTCATCTCTTTCTCTCATCTTTCTACACACAATCAACCAGCAAATTGCATCAATCATATCTGCAAAATATATTGTGAAATTATACACTTTACTCCCCACAAAAACTCCTGGCAGCCACATTTAAGTCTTCCCTGAAGTATTTACATAAACAATTTCTTAACTTGTCTCCTTGCTTTCCCTCATGGCTCCTTAGAATCTGCTTTCTTTTTTTCTTTCTTTCTTTTTTTTTTAATTGCTCACCCTTGGATCTTCATTTTATTTATTTATAGGCAGTGCTGAGAATTGAACCCAGTGCCTCACACATGCTAGACAAGTGCTCTATCACTGAGCTACAACCCCAGCCCCAGAATCTGCTTTCTAACCAGAAGCTAGAATGAAATATTTGAAACTTAAATTACATTATCCTAATGTCCTGTGTACAACCCTTGGTGACTGGTGACTTCTTTTACACAAAACCGAATGATTCATATGCCTCCTTACATCAATGCTAAGTTAGAGAAACCTTTTAAATATCTTCTAAAAGAGTAGGGATCAGTCCAGTCCTTTTAGCACATTTTTAAATATTCTTTCCACCATGATTCTTTAGCCACACCAATTTTCTTTTATTTCCTAAACATGTCAAGCTTGGGGACTTTTTTCTGGCTGGTCTCTTCTTCTGAACTCTTTCCCTGATTTTTACACATCTGGTTTCTTCTTGAAAGTTAAGTTTCAAATTCAATGTCATCTCTTTAGAGAATCCTTTTATAGCGGTCGATAGAAAGATAAGTCCACATCCTAACCCCTGGAACCTGTTACATTACTTGCACAAGTCTTTGCAGAAGTAATTAGATATGTTGAGTGGATCCTAGATTACCCAGGTATGCTTAAACCCAGGGACAAGTGTCTGTTTAAGGATACAGAAGAGAATTATGCAGAGAAGAGGAGTAGGCCATGTGACTCTTGAAGCAAAGATTGGAATTATGCTGCTACAAATCAAGAAATCCCTTATGCCACGAGAACATGGAAGTGGTGAGAAAGTCTCATCCAGAGCCTTGAGAGTGCGCACAGCCCACTGATACCTTGATTTTGGACTTCTGTCTTTCTGAAACTTGAGAGAATACATTTGTGCTGTTTCAAGCCACCATGGATGTCATTATTTGTTTTCCCAACCTTAGGAAATTAGTGAACCCTCCTGATGACCCAATCTAAAGTAGCCATGCAGTTACCATTGATTTTATTTTTTTCATGGTATGCATCACTGGCAGATTATTTTTCCTTTTTCTTTGTCTGTTTTTCCCTCACTTACAAGGTGAATTCTAAGACAGCAACTATAATTTGTTCTGTGCACCACCACTATCTTTAAAGTCTATACTTGTGTCTAGAACAAGTGGGTATGCAGTAAATATTCACTGAATAGATGCAAAAAAATTCTATACTTTGAATCCTTTAGGAGGACAGACTAAATGTTTCTTAAGATTCCTTCTGACTTAAGATTCATGATTTCATCATTTTGCTACTTCAGAATGAATTTTTTTGACATGAAATTAGAGGTCATTGGGCTGGGGTTGTGGCTCAGCAGTAGAGCACTCGCCTCGCACGTGCGAGACCCTGGGTTCAGTCCTCAGCATCACATAAAAATAAATAAGTGAAATAAAGACATTGTGTCCAATTATAACTAAAAAAAAAAAGAAAAGAAATTAGAGGTCATTGGTATAAGTTTTATATTGAAAGCAGGGCTTTAAGAAGATCAGTATGGCAGGAACTTGTATGTGGATCATGGAGAGAAGAGAATTTCACTACTTACAAGGGAAATAATCTAGTTGAGAGTGATGAGGGACTATAGAATTATTTGCAGGAAGGACAAAGAAGATAAAAATATGAGAGATACATACATATTGATTATAAGGCAAAATGAAATTTCTACTGAATAAAATGAATGTGTGCCACAGTGAATAAGATTTTCATTTGTCAGCTCAGGAAAGCTTTTAAACTGCCCATGGGTTGAGGATTTATCTTACAAACCATATCACAAACTTACAGATAATGTTTATATTCACCTGATAAATAAAATCTTATTTAAATCTTTTCTTGAATGACTGATGATGAGTATATTTGAAGGTTGAATATATCAAGATGATTAAAAAAATTTCAGAGAATATTTCGGTGAATCAGTGAGCCACCTCAGCTTTTTTAGTTGAATAAATTCTAACTGAATCACAGAGTGTAAGTCATAATTTCTCTGAAGAGTTCAATGACTATTTTAGAATAGCAGTAGAAACTCAGTAAATTATCATTTACACTAAATGCATGATGACCCAGCTTATTTGGTAGAAGAGGATTTTCCTGATAAAATGGAGATTAAAAATTTGTTCAAAAGATGTCTTTGGAAGACAGGTGGTATTGGTTTTGATAATTATAAAAGATAAACTATGTCAATTATAAATACAGAAAAATGCTTTTTTTTATGGATAGTCTCCATATGTAATGAAAATAAATCTCTGTTAAGAGATTCTCAACATTTGATTCTACATATTTATCAAAATAAAAATAAAAGCAAATGAAAGTTCTGAGGTGATACAGGAATGGATTAGTAATCATACTAGTTAAAGGAGTGGGGTGAAAGTTCTCTGGTAGGAAGAGATATTGTCTGGTTTTATTATATAGTTAAAATACAGAAGGGGCTACCACAGCAGAAGTTTCAATTGTGGAGTATTTTTTGAGGCTTTTACCCTTAGGCATTTATGCTATGAATTATATACTTTACATAGAGGATTTGAAGAATATAAGGTTTTAAGTTTAATTGTTGCAAGCCATGTTGCATTTTTTTTTCCCCAAAGTTGCCGCAGCCAGGCTGGCTGGGCAAAATAACCGGGGGCGGGGGGGGTGTGTGTGTGTGGTGAACAACTTGTGTATGTTGATACAGCAGGAGTGGAAGCCGTTTATTGCAGGACAGGAGCGGTATTTATACATTCCACACAGCTTATCTAATTAGCATAAACTAGATACATCAGTCAACCAATAAGGAATCTCCACACTTAATGGCTCGCTGGTGTTACTTCTCAAACCACTCCCTCTGGCATTTTGCTAGGCACCATCCAGACTTGTTTACAGACTCTAACATTTTCCAGGCACCATCCTGACTTGTTTACAGACTCTAACAAAAAGTGAACATAAAGTCTTCATAGTTGATGAAATCAAAATGTTAAGATATACTCTGAGTGCGGTGGTGCATGTCTGTAATCCCAGGGACTTCAGAGGCTGAGACAGGAGGATCCTAGTTTGAGGCTTGACTCAGCAAATTGGCAAGGCCTAAGAAACTTAGTGAGACCCTGCTTCAAAATTAAAAAAAAGAAAAGGCGAGGGGCTGGGGATATGGCTCAGTGGTGAAGTGTCCCTGGGTTCAATCCTCAGTGCTAAATTAATAAATAAGTAAATAAATAGGGCAGAACATCCCTGGCTTCAATCCTCTGTATTGCATTGACAAACAAAAAGTTCAAAAAATATTAAGATATATGAGAAAGTCAGATGATACCGGGTTATTGGTATAGAACTAAATCTCATGAGTGAATTAAGAAAATTTGGGACATATTGTAATGTTACATTTCTCTTCTAAAGGGAAGTTTGGAAACCTCTAAAAGCACATCGTGAAATCTGGAACCAGAGGCTAGAGACCCGAGGAAGCCTGCAGATGCTTTGAACTGGTCTGTTGGAAGAATATGATGTGCGTGAAGAGTTATGATCACTTAAGGGCGTTTGGCTGCAGAGTGAGAAGTCCTATGCTTGTACTTCATTCACACTTGTCCACGAACTTGCATCTGAGAATAAACTTGAACTGATGGAGGAAAGACTGAGTAGCAGGGAGAATCATGCCAGATAGATTGGAAAATTCTTCCTACACATACCCCCATTAAGGGATAGGACTAATCTTCATGCTCTTCTTTCCAAAAAATCCCAGCGTTTGGTCACACATGGCCTCACTTCTCTGTTCACTTTTGGCCATGGCTCAGTCATGGCTCACCTGAAATTAAAAATCTATATCCTGACTCAGGATAGTCTGTGCCCATGATGTTTACATGCTGCAGTCTGGCTGGGCACAAATGCCACAGTCTGGCTGGGCACACGATCACGAGCCACCACACAGCTTGTAGATTCAAACAGCAACTCTTTATTCCCGAACTCACACCAGCCGTCTACAGTCACGTTCTGGGGAAATCCACGTTCTCTGCCCAAATCCACGTTCTCTGCCCAAATCCACCTCCACTGGGCTTCTATCTCCAAAATATACTGTCTGAATCCCGTGAGAACTCAAGGGGAACTCAGGCAGCAGGATACACCCTATTCCCAGCAGGAATAATCTTAAACCTTAAACTTAGAACCTAAACTGGGAACGCCCTAAACACGATTATCTTAAAACCGGGAACACCCTAATCTGCCTTGGTCCTTGAGCAAGGTCACCTACATTCAATGTCACTGCAACATGTCAGCAACATGGGGTACGCTGGCAAGGAAATTGTCATACCTACTTGGCTAATGGCTCCCAGCATCTCCCCCCTTCTGATTAATTAAACAACAAGCAATGTGGCTTAAGGACCGTGCCTGGTAGGTTGTCCAATTCAACATATGGTTCTTACCCGTCATCGGAAAACTGACCTTTAGGCGTCAGCCTCCTGTCTTAGGTTGATACCACTGCAATTGAATCATACCCGTCATTGACTACCGGTCCAGCATACAGCCATACTTGTGGATAGGTCTATGCACCAGTGGGGGGGTGAGGTTCTTTGCCTCACCTCTGTTGGCCCCCAAATTTGGCCTTGGTGCCAGTGGGGGAGTGAGGTTAATGTGGCTTATGGACCGTGCCTGGTAGGTTGTCCAATTCAACATATGGTTCTTACCCGTCGTCGGAAAACTGACCTTTAGGCATCAGCCTCCTGTCTTAGGTTGATACCACTGCAATTGGATCATACCCGTCACTGACTACCGGTCCAGCATAAGCCATTGGCCCCCAAGTTTTAGACCATCACTAGCAGAAGGGAGGAGGATACAGAAATGCCACGACACCAAGCCAATTGACGGCTCCTTGGGAAAAATTGCATCACTAGTGACACCATCAGCAAAGATATGCCAGCATTACCACAATTCGCTGCACCAAACGATAGTTACATAGTCCAGGCAAGTTCTGCAAGCAGTTCAAAGCAGAGGAATCTATCAATATGTCCATTTCCTCCCCAAATTCGTTTCCTCCCAAAGTAAGTTGACTCTTTGATTGAGCATTACTTGTTGAGTTCTTCACCGGCACTGGGATGGAGATAGGAATTCTGGCAATGATGCTAAAGAGACATTATCCTGAAAAGAATTATTAAATATAATGAAAAGGAAAGATGAAAGTAAACAAACAGATCTGTTAACCTACTTTAGAAACAATCCTTAACAGCTTTTTACCTAATTTAAATTAGTAAACAAACAGATCTGTTAACCACCTTTAAAAACAATCCTTAACAGCTGTTTACCTAATTTAAATTAAACCATTTAAATCACGTGAATAAAAAAAATAATAATAATTCGGATCCATTTTTTCATGAGCGCTCCTCATATAAGAAATATGGACATATGCACATACAGACATACAACACAAAACACAAGAGTGTACACAAATGTACAACACATAAGAAAATAGTAAAGGCCTTGTAGCTTTACCTAGGTGAAATCTCCATTGCAATGTTTAAAAACTCCACAGTCAAAAAATAAAACTGATCAGAAAAACATTAACCTAGGTTTGTATGAGCTCAAAAAATAAAAATAGAACCTTATGATGTGGAAAAATGCAATAATAAAATAGCTATTGAAAAAAGCATCCTGGTTAATCACTGTCGCAGATGTAAGAATGGCCAAGCTGGAGTTCTGGATATCAGCTGTTATGGATTTGAGTCAAATCATCTTCTTTTCGATCTGTAGAAACTGTTTTAGTTAATCTCTCTGGAATCCAAATGGGCTGCTGTTCTCCCTGTGGAAAAACACAAACAGACCCCCGACTCCAGATAATCACTGGGTCAGGACCTTTCCATTGTCCTGTTAGAATATCTTTCCAAAGTACTTTAGGCTTATGTACATTTTTTGGATACATATGCCTTTCCGCAGCACTAAGTCCTGATGAATCCAAATTTAAAAAGTTTAGAGTAAAAAGCGTTATTTTAAGTTTATCTTTGGGGGATATATACCCCCTTCCAATTCCCTCTTTTTGCTTTAATAAGTATATGTCTGTATCTAATAGTTGTCTTAGCTTTTTGCATTTTCTATCTGTGTAATACCTTACTTGACATTTTCAACCATTTTCTATCTTCTAGTTTTTTTCCCTAAGGTTTGTATTTTTACCCTTAGTTGCTTATTTTCCTCCTAGTTTTTTTTTTCCTATTTTGTGGGTATAAAATTCTTGTCTTCCTACATTTTTTTATCTTTCTACATATTCTTTATCTTTATTCTTTTTAACTTTCTATACTTCTGTCTTTAAAGTTTTTCACTTTAAATTTTTAATCTTCTTTATCTAAATATCTTTTATCCTGTTATCTTCCCATTTTTTTAAAGTAATGCCTTTAAGATTAAGCTTCTTTCCTCCATCATGAAGGCATTTTAACCATCTTCAATTTAACCTTTTAAGCCTTTTAATTATCATCTATACTGTACTTTAAATGTACTTTTTCACCACCTACAACTTCACTCTTTTAAACGAGGCTTAGATTCTATTTAAATCACTTTCATGTTAGTTTACATGGCTGCCCTTCAACCAAAGGCTTTTTTTTTTTACTCCATTGAGAAGCTTTGTCTCAATCTGCCATGTACAAATACCTTTTTCTTCTTTCTTCCTTTCTCAAGCTTTTAAAGTAAGTCTAGTTTCCTCAAAATCTTTTTAAATGGCATTTTACAACTTTTTACTTTACCACAGAGATTATATCATCTAGAAACATTTCTTTTTCCTTTAACCTTTTATATTAAAATATATTTCCACATCTAGAATCTTTTTCTCTCTTTTTTAACTGTTAACCCTTTTTATAAATTTACATTCTGAAACAACTCTTATAAAATTTCTGATTTAGATAAATTACTCCACTTTAATAAGATGAAAGACTTTCATGTTTTTTATGATACTATAATACTATAATTGAAACCCAATTGAAATTTTTTCTACTCTTTGTATATAAATTACACATGATAGAATCTTAACACTTAGTAACCTTGTTTTAGCAAACACACAGACCAAAGCAATATTAAACCTTTTTTCCATTCACCAATTTATGAAAACACACATGCTTAAATATATTACCTTATGTAACTTAATAAGTAAAGAGTGGTTGATGTTTCAACATTTTAGCTTTGTAAATTAATCAGAACTTTGTAGAAACCAAGATCTTAGACAAGTGTAGCAAACAGAACTAGCCATCTCTTTCTTGTTGAAGAAAAATCCTTCTACAGGATACCATGGTGGTCCCATTGATATACTTAATAACTCGTCTTTAAAAAGCCATGGGCTACATTTTTGTATTGTATCAACATATGCCCTAATTGTTCTTGGTCTCACTGGGGTGCCTCCTTCCTCTAACAATTTCTCTTGCTCGGAGGCGAACAACTTCAAACCTTGAGTCAACCATTTTCCCCAGTTTGCCTGAGAAAGTTCTAGGAACAGGCAACTTGAAATAAAAACAAAATAAATCAAAACAATAACACATTGTTTTTTGAAATGTTCACCCATTCTTTCTCTCTTCCTCAAGGGTGAGAAATTTCACTTACCTCTAAGCTTCAGAAGTTCCCCGCACAGGCCGCCAAATGCCGCAGTCTAGCTGGGCACAAATGCCACAGTCTGGCTGGGCACACGATCACGAGCCACCACACAGCTTGTAGATTCAAACAGCAACTCTTTATTCCCGAACTCACACCAGCCGTCTACAGTCACGTTCTGGGGAAATCCACGTTCTCTGCCCAAATCCACGTTCTCTGCCCAAATCCACCTCCACTGGGCTTCTATCTCCAAAATATACTGTCTGAATCCCGTGAGAACTCAAGGGGAACTCAGGCAGCAGGATACACCCTATTCCCAGCAGGAATAATCTTAAACCTTAAACCTAGAACCTAAACTGGGAACGCCCTAAACACGATTATCTTAAAACCGGGAACACCCTAATCTGCCTTGGTCCTTGAGCAAGGTCACCTACATTCAATGTCACTGCAACATGTCAGCAACATGGGGTACGCTGGCAAGGAAATTGTCATACCTACTTGGCTAATGGCTCCCAGCATTTACATTTTAGTACAAATCAAGCTATGTAGAAAAGAAAGTTGAGAAAGGGAATTTAGTCAGAAGACAGAAGAGCATGGAGTTGATATATGCTGATATACGAGGATGTATGGCTGGGCCATAAAACTGACTAGTGGTGGTTATTTTGAAGCCTTATTAAGCTTCACATGAATTGTGTGTGCATGTTCTTTCAATAAACTCCCTGACAGAAGGGTTACCAAACATTTTAATTTGCCAAGCATTAACACTGATAGTCCACTGCCAGGAAACACCTCAATTCCCAGCCAAACTGAGGCAATTGGTCACTGTTTAAGAATTTCCATCTCTTGCAATCAAAAAAGAACACTGACTAGAGCCAAAATCCACTTCTAGAAGGAAGATAAGAGCCATTAAATAAAGAAAAAATTCAAATGCATAGACTAAATAATTACTCAGTAATTATATAACTGCATAACCTCTTACCATCTTCCTCTAGATCACAACCCATTTTTCAGTTTACAATCCAAAGTAACATACATCTTTGCTTCTTTGAGGAGATAGTGAAAGCATCTGGGAAGATACTGCATATATAACAATCTATGTTTCAAAGCATTCATAGCTGCATGTGACCATCTCCTTCAGGACAGTAATAAATGTAATATACAGAGCTACATCATTTAATAATAGAGTATGTTAGTGTAGTTTGTTTTAGATGTTAAGATACTTTCAGAAAATTATCTCATTTAATCCTCATAGCAACACCATGAAAGTTGTAGAGTTATCATGCCAAATGATGAATAAACTAACTTAGGGAAAGAAATTAATATGTTGAACACCTTGTGTTAGTCAGCTTTCTGATACTTCAACAAATACCTGAGATAGTCAACTTAGGAAGAAAAAAGGTTTATTTTTGGCTCACAATTTTGGAGGTTTCAGCCCATAGCTGATTGTCCCTATTGCCATGAGGCTTGTGATGAGGCAACAAATCACGGTGGGAGCAGTTGGCAGAGGAAGCTCATTCACCTTATGTTGGATACAAGAGAAAGACCGGGAGAGAACTGGACTGAAATCACATAATCACCTTCCAGGGTATACCACCTATAAGCCAAAACTTTCCCCTTGGCCCACCTCCTAAAGTTTCTATTACCTATCAAAATAGTGCCAAGCTGAGAACTTTAGTCTTTACAATATGTGCCTCTGGGGGACATTCCAGGTCCGAACGGTAGCCACTGTGTACTGCATTAGAGTTTCTGACTTGAGATCTATGCTTCTTCTAATTTGTTAACATGTAAAATATTTTCTTCAATTTCATTTTTCTTTGCACAGACTTTCCAGCACGTATATCCAGAGTAGATTAACTGGTCCATCATAGTCTATAGCGAAAGTATTTGGATATTGAAAAAAAATTGTAAGGAAAATCAGAGCAGATATAAGGGGAAAACAAGCAAATTAGAATGAGTTTAGTAAACATTATCATCACAGATGTCTTTGGATATCAGAGAACAGAGAATCACAATGCACAAATATTTTTCAGGCAAAGCAAATCTAATTTATTTATAATGGAATATATGAAGCCTAGGATACGAGTGACTAAAAATATAATATGACTTGTCATAGAAGAGCAAAAAAAAAAAAAGAAAGAAAGAAAACAAGAAATTATTTCAAAAAGGCTTTTAAAGGGAGATTTAAAATCAAACTGCTACTTGGAGAGACTCACAAATGAATGAAGCTGTCAGCAACTCTTTTATTTGTGGTCAGGGGGCAAATGAGTTATTGAGGAGGCCATTTTTCTCTTTAGGGCCAGCACCAAAAAACGGAGACACCCCTAGCTGGATGAGCAGGACTGCTGCTCAGATATATAGCCATTATTTCAGAGTGAGGCCTAATAGAAAACAGACTTAAGACCCTGAGTTCATAGCTTGATGCCAGTTATGGAGAATAGAAGAAAGGAAGGAAGATCTTATCTCTGAATGCTAGTGTCAGGTTAGCACAAAATTGATTAGGATTAACCACAGATTATTTTCCCCCCTTTAATAGGAAATGAATAAGAGTTCAAAGTTAGAACAGAAATCATCCTAAGTCCATATGAATGACCTTGAAATGGGTGATGGGGATAAAGGTAGGAGTCCGATGTGGCTTTGGTTGAAATGAAACATACTTTTGTTGATGCAACTTGTGGAATTATAGAGGTGATCCTAATCTTGTTGTGCAAAGCACTGGGTTTGAATCAGGTTTGTGCTACCAATATGACAGAAAATAGCTCATCCACCCCAATTTCAAGACAGGTGAAGACATTCAAAGAATGACTCCATTTGGGCCTGAATGTAGCAATTACGTTGATGAAAAAGAAATAATAGGAGACCTAAGTTAACACTGAACCAAATAACTTAAAAACATAGGGAAGGAACACAGCAAAAAGTTGATTATAACCTTGACTTTTTAAATTTTGTTCTAGGGCTTTACCACTGAGCTACATCTCCAGTCCTTTTTATTTTTTATTTTGAGGCAGTTTTCTTACAAAGCTGAGCCTGTAGATCTCCCAGGTCCCCTAGGTTTGGCCCTGGACATAACTTAGTGTTTACACTTAATCAGACTTTCTAAAATGGTTTGCTCACTGGGATGCTGCATGATTGGAAGAATTTGCTGAGGAATTGGAACAGCGAATTCTCACTCAAAGTGTTGGTGTTTTGGTTCTACCCTAGTGATGTTGCAAAATACTTGGACACCCCACCATTCTTACACCCAATAAGAACACCACTGGGCAAAATGTAGAGGTTAAAAAATTAGTGTGTGTCCACTAAAAAATGTTAGTTTAAAAAAGGGTTGTAATGGCTAACAGATATGTGACAAGTTAGAAAGATAAAAAATAATAACTTTTTTGTTGGAATGGAAAAAATGCATGGGTAGCAGACATTTTCAATAATGGTACTGATCAAAACAAAATCTGGAAGAGAAATGCACCCTGGGAAAGGAAAGGGAATACTATTTGGTTTTTACTCCCTTCATCAAAGGCTTCTGTAATTCAATTTAACAGCATTTAGGACATTTCACAAAGCTGTCATTTTCTTTAAGAAGAAAACAACAATTAGCAAGGTGCATTACATAAAGATATTAAGAACTGGAAGGAATTAAAACAATAAATCCTGCAAAACAGATTTAAAAACAAACAAAAACAAAAAAAATATTTCATCTTACTAAAAAACTTCCTAATACAGTTTTTACTTCTTTGGAAGAAAGAGAGGTGTGTTGAAGTGAATGGACATGCATACACACGAACCAGATTAAATATGCATGGCATGTATTCTGCACCCAAATGCTTATAGATCCTTTTGTATGGTCTACTATACAAGCAAAGGCATATTAGACTGGGAATTTAATTAATTTATTTTTAATTGGTACATAATAGTTATGCCTAGAAGTGAAATTCATTGTTTCTAATGTTTTTAATGCATATGACATAGTTTGGTTAATTCAGTTCTGCTCTTTCTCCCCTTTCCTATCACTCCTTTCTCTCTTATTCTTCATCTACTCCGCTGTTCTCCCTTCTATTTTCCCTTTTAAATTTCCTATTTCTGTCTAGTTTAGGAGTTTAATTTCTGCTTTATGGAGACCAAGCTATAATTATGGATGAGGAGTCTTGCTTTGGTGGTGACGATAACTATGTTATTTGGGGATTAGAATGCTAACATTTTAGATTTTTAAAAAAGTGAAAATTTAGAGGTTTCTTTACGTGGAATGAGATATGGTTTTATAATGTTAAAACAATGATTATTCACAGACCAATCATTCTTGGTAAGTTTGACCATCTGTTCCTCTTCTTAGTTTACTAAGTAGACTCATTATAAGTATAAAATTCTTTTAAAATTTGGTGTTTTGATAAAAAAAATTAAAATTTGAAGTCATTACTTTATGGGATATGTTTAATATACATTTTAAAAAAAACTAGTGTTGAGATTGCTTGGGTTCTCTACCTCAACAGTAAAGAGGGGTACCTTTGCCCTATTTCCATATTTGGCAGTTCAGGGAAACCCATAGTACTCTTCCCAGAACAATGCCCATATGACACTTAGCACAATACTGAGGACATTATTCAATAAATGTTAGCACTGTGCTAATTTAATAAAGTGTATAATTTTAATAAATTTAATTAGTGGTTCATTTGAAATATAAAAAGCATGATCAAAACTAATTTCTCTCTAGTTCTATACTTCTTTTCTATAAATATTTAGCAAGGATTTCTATTTCATGTGTACAGAGTGGTAAAATAGTATGTCATCAATGTTAATAAAGAGATATCTACTTTGATTACTATTTGTTATTACATTTCAAGTATAATTAATTGGGACAAATTTCAATTCCACTGGAAAGTTATTGCATAGTCTAGCTCAGAAAGACACTTGCAAGTTTCCTTGATCTTTATTTTATCAGTTAAAGTCAAAACATTCCTTTTATTTTCATCATGTCAATAAACATTCATGACAGCCACAACCAACATTTTTTGAAGAGGTAAGTTGTAGTTCAAATAAAGCATTCATATAATTCTCTAAATTCTCACATTTGTTCTATTCTATTATTTTGATTTTGCTTTTTCCTTACTTATCTATCCACACATAGATATAATTATATACCTATATACATCCTTTCTAGGAATAAGCAATAAGCTGACCATGTTTACTATATTTACCTAACAAAAGTATGAAAAGATGTGTAAATGGTATCTGTTATTCTGAGCCACCTTGAACAGTAAACTTGACTATTCAATGAAACTTAGAAAGGGGCCTGCTTAGAGAAGCACAAGGATGTCTGACAAGCCATAGTGGTAACATTAACTAGGGGGAAGTGAAAAATTTATTTTTCAGTTGAAACTCTGAGAAAATTTTTAGGTAAAAAGCAGAAGATATAATTATGTGGTTTGGAATTTGACCAGGGCACCGGAATTCATACCTCTTCACTTTCAAGATGTGTCACAGACTCTTTAATTACCCAAAGTGGATCAGGACCTCTGTGTTCCATCTCATCAAAAAGACAACATACTTTGCTACACATTTACTTGATGCATCTTTTGAATTTAAAATTTTACCAATCAATATGAAGAAACAATATCTCTCTTATTAAAATATTTTGTGTTTTGCTCTTTTTTTGAGGTTCTTTCATGGAAGGATGACTACAGGTGTCCTTGGGGTTCTCAGGCAAGACATAAGACCACCACTTACCAGGAATCCAACTGTCTGGACTTGACATTGACCTCTGCTGCTCACTAGCTGTAAAATAGTGCATGTGTCAGTTGATGTTACCCTTAGCATGAGCTATAGTTTCCTCATCCATAATATAATTAATAAATATTTATCTTTTTACATTATATAAATAAAATAACATGCAAAAAGTTCTTAGCCTCATACTTGATACCTAGCAAACGTCAATGGATATGAATATGATTACTGCTATTTCCAGAGCCTTCTCTAGGCACACAGTAGGGAGTGCTATGAGTAGAAGTGGTAGGAGTCCAGCTAAGAGATAGAAAGTTCAATCTGTCTGCGAAGAGCTTTGTACATCAGGCTAACAAGTTTAGATTGTGAGAAGGGAACTATCTAAAGGAACTCTCTAAAGTTTTTACTCAGGGGAATAACAAGATGACATTTGTATTTTAGAAGTAGGACTCAGGTTACAGGGAGGAGGAAAGATTTGGGAGCAGAGAGGCTGGATATAGTCTCAAACATATTGCAAACTTGTCTGTATCCTCAAAGAGGGCATGAACCTACTTAATCTCAGTTACTGAATTGTCCTGCAATCCTTTGAGAGACTAATAGAGTTTTTTTGTCCTTATATATGAAATGACCCTAAACTTCTATTCATTTTATTTTTCTGTATTCCTTTCCCAAAAGCACACTGTCTTAATTGCTTGCTTCTACATTTCAGTATGCTTATTTCTTGTACTATTCCCACTTCTTATTTGTGACTTCTAAGTGTTGTCAGCAGAAGATTCAGGAAGCCAACTTGTTAGTATTATGTCTAAAACAAGAATAAATAGACCCTCAGTTTTTTCTTTCTTTAACTATTATAGATAAGGTTTCAACACAGAAATATCTCCACTTACCAACATTCATCTTGTAGAAATAATATAAAACGAAGTATAGATGGGGCAAAGTGCCACAGCCCTGATCATTAATAATAGTGTATAAACAGTCATTTGAAAACTCTCACTGGGACCTAGGAAAAATGAAACAAGGCCACTCACATTTCTATAAGTTGAGGCCCTGCTCTGCAGCAGAGCAACTAGAATTGCCTTTGTCCTGCTCTGAGCCACATTATTCTTCACTACAAACCATTTCCTTTCTAGCAATGGCTCTTTATTCCTATATTCAGAGTAGAAACAGATAAGAACATTTTTTTTCATATTAGTCATTTCTTTATGGCAAAACAGCACTGAATGCTGAAAATATGCATATTATGTTGGAGGATAACACAGAAGAATTATCTAATGGAAATACTAGAAAAATCAAGTCATTGCATAGCTGGACTAATGCGTATAATGGATTCTAGGGCAGGGAATTATTTTAATAATGTTCCTAATGAGGAAAATAGGCTAGAAATGGGAATGGTCAATCTAAAGGCAAGACCTGGATACTGATAGTAAGGGTGTTAACTCAAAGAGTTGAGACGAAAAGTCCAGATATTTGATTAAGGCCATAGATAATAACAAAAAGACTTGCACAGATGGGGCAGATGAAAATATCTAGAATGGTCAGAGTCCAAGGAAGCAGACAAGAGAAACAACACAAACACTGGTGGCCAGATGTCCCAGGAAATTGTAAGTTAACCTAGAGAAAAATATAGGATACAGGACTGAAGAAATAGGATAAAACACTTCAGAGAACAAACCTGAGGTGTCAGACCTAGAAAGATCCCCTAAGTGAGGCCAGTTTCTGTTTCATTTGGAAGGTCTCTGAGCTTCTTTGTTAGAGCAGGAACCAGTGAGAGGATTATCCACTTAGATGCCCTCTATGGGTGTTGCTGGCACAATTTACTATGGAGGTCAGGAGACAGGAGTGGCAGTTCCTTCTGTCATCAGTCTTGATGCTGAGAGGATGGGCCGTGGAAGGCTGACTATAGAAGAAAAGTGTACTAGAATGGTGAGGGGAGGTGGCCTCAGGGCTGGAGTGTAGCAAGAGGCCCTGAGCATTTGGGAGAGGTACTAAAAGCTTTGCAAAAGAGAGATGCTATTGCATCAAAGTCAAATTACACTCCTCATGATTTTGCCTAAATTCTATTCCTGATTCTAGAACTATGTCAACTATCTTATTAAGCCCACTGCTTTTTTCCAATTTCAACAATGAATTTTATTTACTGATCCCTTGAAGGCAAAATTTAGAAAATAGCATCCCACTACAAGAATATTCTATATAAAAACATTCTTATCCACTCATTTTTCATAAAATGGACCCTCATATACATATAACATCAAAGAGCAGACTGATATATGCAAATGCCCTGTGAAAGCCATGTGGCAGTTGTCCTCACACCTTCAGGTACACCTCCTTGGCAGGCAAAGGAAGTCTTTTCTACAGTTCTCCCTCTTTTGATAGAAATTTATTGCAACTATTTTTTTAACAGCAAAATATCTAAAGATCCCTTTCCTTATCTCCCCACTTCAATTATATTCTAGAAAAGTACAGAATTGAAAAGTTCCTGTCCCTAGGAGTGATCAGAACACCAAATATTAAAGAATGGCAGGTTACTTTAAGTTCCTGGGCCATATACTTCATTACTTATAGAAGAAGTTGAGCTTCAAGTTCTATAAAATGAGTAACAGGAGAAAGGATCTGATTAGGCCACCTACAAAAAATGATGGTCATCTACGATGGAGTAAAGCAAGCATCCTCAACCATCAACCAATACTACCTTGCTGATCACAACTTTGCAGAGATCCAACAAGTTTTGAATCTCAAATATAGAATATACTCCAGAAAGCCAGACAGAGAGTGCTGAGAAGTGTGAATGTAATAGAAAGCTGGTGAAGGCACAGAGTAAAGAATCCCAAGAAAGTTTTAGTATCCTTTTCATTTATTAAGTCAGTGGAAAAGCCACCCATGACCTCAGTGGTGATCACATCAGGATGTTTTTATGGAATTGCTGCAGGAAAACACAGTTGGCAACTGGCATCCTCTGGCTCACTGTACTCAAAGTATAGTTGCAGACCAACTTCCCTGAGAGCTTCAAGGCTGGGGACTGTGGCAAAGGTATTTCTTGCCAGATGGGAGCTCTTTGGTGAAGACTCCTTTAGGGAAGTTTTTTTTTTTTTTTTTTGCTTCCTCTGTAGGGATGGTTGGAAGGACCATCACAGTATCTCCATCCTTCCCATCAGCTGGGGTGGCAATCTTCTTTTCCCCTGTCAACTGCAGAGCGGTAACTACTCATCAAACATTCTTCTTGGCAAATCTGTTGTCAGTTTTGCAGCTCTGCCCAAGCTCTATGGTGCACACAGGGATGAAGCCCCGTGAGTGGGAGAAGAGAATGCCCCATGAGTCTCCCAGAAAGTCATAGAAACAGATGCAGCCGATTATGGAATTGGCCTTGAAGTTGGAAGCTTTGTCCCCAAGAAGGAGCCCTCCAGGCAGGGATGAAGAGGCACCAAGCCTTCCACTTTTAAAATCCCTAATAAAGGAGTCTACTCCCACATCCCATAGATCTCTTCAAAAAACATTTTTTTTTAAAGTCTCAGTGATGAATGTAAGTACTATGAATAATAAAAAAAAAGGGGGCTGTGATCTATCAAAGCCTAGTATTGGAAGTGGATATTTGATGTTTCCAACAATTTTAGAGTGGTTTCTTATAATTCATGTATTAATAATGCATTAGTATATTTTAGAATAACTCTAAAATCTGTTACTATTAAAATAGTTGCTTGCCTTGAATAGATGACTTTACTTTCAAATATTAAATTATTTTAAAAATTATATATGTACACGTTTATGTATAGTTCAAATTCTTCAAAAGATTTCTCAAAGGAGAAGAAATATTGTTTAAGTACATTATATAATAGTTCATATACAGATATAGTTCTTATATATATATATCTGAACTATATTTATTTTACATATGTATTTATATACATAAATACATATATATATTTTATCCATATAATTTAGACTATTTTATTTTGGAGTCTATCATATTTAATATAATCAGTATAGCTAGTTATAGAATTATGATTATACATGAGAAACACAAATGAATAATGGTACTTGAGTCTTCCACTGAAACAATGCAGTATAATTTAATGGAAATATGCCTAATATTTAAAAGAATGCTTTGTCTTGCAGACAGAGTATTCCTATATATAGCCAACCTCCCTCCTACTGAAAATTCCTCTTTCCCTTCTGTTCTCTATTTCTCCTCTTCTTCCTTACCACCTCCCCCCCTTTCTAATACCATCAGTAATGTTTTTATTCAGCATAGAACCAATGGAGAACAAATTGCTAAAAATCATTCACCCAATAATTATATTTTGGATGCCTACAATGTGAGATTTTACAACAGGAGCAGACACTCTATCGCCTAGAAGCAGACTTCACCATCATTTTTTATAAGTTGGCATGGACCTAGACAAGGAGAGAGATGAGTTTGGGGGTGAGGAAAAGTGGCATCTAAGTGGAGACCTGTAAATAAATAAGATTCCCTTCTTTATGTCAGGACAGAGGGATTAAAAGTGTTCTAAGTAGAGGGAATATGTATAAATGCCCCAAAGCAAGGAAGATCATGGGAAATGCCGGAGAACCTGGTTTGTAGTTGGAGGTAGGTGGGGTCATGGCAGTCTGCATTGATACAGTGGTAAGGAAGGAAGTGCAGTTTTCTAATAGAGTCTATGCATTTGGCTTTCCTTCTAAGAAAAGTGAAAATAGAAAAGCTCATGTGTACACATATTTAAATATGTTCAGATTACCTATCCCAGATTCCTCTTAACCTGCTTTTATGTGGATCCTCATGAAATCCAAGACTAGCTCCATCGAAAGACATGATAAGTATCTGGTTCATAAACAAAGAGCAATATAAGCCACCAATAAAAATTTTGTTTTTATACCACTGGCTAGAATAATATGACAATACTCAAATTTAGACTCAAAAGATTTTAGGCATCTTTTGGAATCACAATGTATGCTATTTTATCCCTGAATTATATAATATTTGAAATTATATAAGACTTCTTGGGCAGGCATCTGGAGACCCTCAGGCCTCTGTGGGCACTGCAATGGAAACTCCCCAAGTGAAGGAACCCAGGTCCATAAGGGCTGGGAATGAGGAGCCTTAGAAGGGGGCTGGCAGGTTTGCACTGGCACAGAATCATCTGCCCAAAGCCAACAAGTAACTAGGATAATGCAAGGACTAAGAAATAAATTTTATTTTTCTGTTTCCTTCCAATGAAATTTCCATAGGAGACTGTGGTTTTGAGCCCTATTCAGTGTAGTGACACTTACATATTTCAAAATGGACAGAGAGAGAAAATTATTTCCTTGCTCCATAAATTCAACTGTTTTAGAACTATGGTTTTAAACCTTTATGGGGAGCATTTTGAGAAATTACAACCTCATCCTTGACCTCTGAATATACAATGGTCATATGTACACAATTATCCTATATACACAAAATCCTTCTAGGGTTTTAGAAGGCTCACAGCATCCCATGGTTTATCCACAAACCCAACAACAGTAGTAACCTTGACTGAATGCTGGTATGCAAGTACTCAGCTAAGCAGTTGATATGCTGACCTTATTCGATCTTCATAATAATTGTATCATGGAGTTACTATTATCCCCATTTTAAGACTGAGCAAGTTGAGGCTTCAAGGGGTTTTAAGTAACATGCCTGAAGTTGCACACATAGAACGATGGAGCCATCCCTACAACCAATACTGGCTGTCTCCAGAGCCCAAGCTCTTCCTCATCACCCAGACCCCTAGTTACATTCACAACTGAATGATATGGATGTGAAAGTGCTTTCAGATCCAACAGATTCGATCCTCATTCTGAATGTCTTCTTCAAGGTCTAAACAAGTTAAAAAAGAGTTTTTGGTTCATTTTAAGTAATAAAATATGTGTAGGAGGAAAACTATCAAAATCATCTTTACTCAATAACTCAGGGATATATGTTATCATTGAAAAGTTTAATGAATGACTGTTATGTACCAAAAAATGTTAGCCTAAAATATGATCCTACCTTTATCTTTGTTTTATACAGTAGAACATAGGCTTAGGGTAAATAAGTAATTGATTCAGAATTATATAGTCAGTGATTCTGTACTAAATTATAATTGGAAATTATAATCCAATCTCTTTCACTGCATACTCGTGTTATCACTCAATTTTCTGTGTTGTCTCATTTTACAATTTAATTTTCCAGTAAATAGATATTTATTTCTAGGTATAAATAGCTGTACATAAGTAAATATTTTTAAAATGGAGCATCCTGGACATACAATTTTATAATCTTCTCTTTTATTGGGCAATTGTTGAAAACCTCTTTCCAAATCAATGTATATAGTAGTCACAAGTCTATACCTACAGACTACTCTTTAATGGCTGAGTCATATTCCAGTGTCTGGAGCTCAAGATTTGTGGACTCCCTTAGGTTTATATTTATGTAGGCTCTGATTTTTCACCAATCATTTACTTCTATGTAAAATACACTATTTATATTAAAGAAATGATAACATTGATCTACATATCATGTATGACAACTGAATCAAATAATACTTAAGTTCAATGAGGGAAAGCACTATGTGACTATCATTTCTCTTTTGGAAAAGAACTGTCTCACCAATAGGAAAATAAAATGGTCACTTTGTGTAACCAAAATCATAATATTTCTCTACTATTCTCTCTATCAAATGTGAATTTTATACTTGACAAACCAAAATAAAGATAGGTAAGAAGTTATCATTTTGTTTTAAAAATGAGGCAGATTGCCAAAATCTCTGAAAGATTATGAGATGGGGATCCAGAGAGAAAAACTGAGTCTCTTTACAAAGAAATGTCCCTGTTGGAGTATGGAATGGGCAGCATATGGACAACTTGTAAGCTGGACAAAGGGGCCTAAGGGACAGCAAAAAAACCCAGACAACGAATGCCATCTGAGCACCCTGAACAGCCTATGAATTATAACTTTCCAGTTTCCTGTAAGTTTTCTGGAATGTAGCAAAGCAGGGGCAATATCTCAATACAAAGAGACCAACCTTGTAAAGCAAAGGACTAAGATTGGACTGGACCATGACAGCCCTCTGGTATCATCACCTAATTGACCATTGACAGAGATGTCAATGCAACCTAAAACTGCGTGCCAGACCAGAACCCCCGATGTGGAAACATGATCTTGCTCCACGTTTCCCAATCCTGAGGGAAGCCAGCCCCTTTGCATCATGCATATTCCACCTAAATATGTGTCCTTTTAAGCCCTGGTGGTGTATCTGGCTCTCATTATAGCCTATATTCTGCTCTGAGAATGCATATCTTTAACTTTGCTTTCTAATAAGATCTCTTTGTTCAAACCTTATGTATCCTTAAATTCTTTTCTGCAACAGGCCAAGAGCATGGAAGTTCTGAGTAGAGTCCTCTGTCTCCTGAGAGATCTCCCCAAACCCCCTCACAGTGTGGTAGCTCTATAATTGTTTTAAATTAAATTGTTTTAAATTTTGTTATCTACAAAAAGATAACCATAGATTGTGCAATTGTGAATATCATTTATGCAGCATCAGAACTGCTTGTGGGATGGATAGAAGAATCAGATAGGAGTTATCATTTTATTGTGCAACTAATAATATAACAATAAATGATTTATGGATATTTTGTTTAGACATTTTCCTTTTCTTTTCACTGTGGATTTAACCCAGGGCTTCATGCATGATAAGGATGGACTCTACAACTGAGCTATAGTCTCAGCCCTTAGAACTGTGTTTTAGTGGTCACATGAATTACATGACCAAAACTGAATTTACATTCGTCATCTGAATTTACATTCTGGTCTTCTTTAAAAATGTGAGCATTAGCCAGGAGTGATAGCCCATGTCTGTAATACCCACTGCTTGGGAGGCTGAGGCAGGAGGATCATGAGTTCAAAGCCAGCCTCACCAATGATGAGGCACAAAACAACTTAGTGAGACCCTGACTCTAAATAAAATTCAAAATAGGGCTGGGGATGTGGCTTAGTGGTTGAGTGTCCCTGAGTTCAATCCCTGGTATCAAAAAAAAAAAAAAAAAAAGTGAGCTTCAAGTCTGTAAATTATTAATTCACATAGAGCTGGGGTTTTTCATTTTGTAGACTTAAAAGTTTATGATCACATTTGTTTCTAGAGTACCTGGCAAATTGAGAATATTTTTCTCTCTTTTTCCTCCTCACCAGACCTTACCTCTGGAATCCTCTCTTATTTTATCTATTACTCTCAATGGCATCTCTATCTGCTAAGGCAGCTGGGCCCTGTCAGAGGCAGAGGTGAGATAGTAGTCCTCTGGCATGCCAGATTAGCAATGTGATAACATAGTCAAGAACAAGGGTTGAAGTCTGGCCTCAGTAATTGGACAGAGCCTTAGGCCAAGTGTGATGTGGATGTGACTTCATGTCATATCATTACTCTCAGTGCAATGAACTTATGTACTGTTGTCCTGAAACTCCCCAAATCTCCCAGTTATCTATAACTGCCAACTGCCCTCTATTTAATTAGTTTTATGGAAAAGAAAAATGCTTCTTTTTCTACCCCAGTTCCGTTGTGTTAGAAAAGGCCACATCAGATCTTAACTAGATTATTAAATTTCCTATTTCCTCCCCCTCTCTCTTTCTCCTCACCCCCACCTCACCCCCTTCTCTTTAGTCTCCAAATATTGCTTACTCAAGACAAATTGGACCTCAGCATTTTGGAGGCCCATCATTCTTAAAAAAGAGAAGCACCAACTTTAAAGAAAACAAAGACAAGTTAAAGCCTTATTCTATAAAGTATTTTTGCAAATTGCTCATATCTCCAGGCCTTTGTTCTTTCCCAACTTAATTCTAACTGCAACAAACTTTCTCTTGTTTCATGAATAATGTGCAACACCCTCTATTCTTCTCAGTGCTTTTTCATTAGTATTCCTATCTGCGGAATGTTCTTCCCTTTCCACTGCATACTTAGATTTGAAGATGCAGCTCTGAGAGATCTCAGACAGCCTCAGGCAGACTCAGTCCCTCCCAGTGCTGGAGGCCAGGCTCCCTGTTCCTATCTTGATTAGCATTTGATGCCCTTGGATCGTAGTAGTTTGTTCATTTGCCTAATTCTCTTCCTGGACTTGGTCTCATCTAGAGTCCGGGACTTTTATGTTATTTATTTTCCAGTTCTCCATATAACAGTAAATATATTGGTGGAAATAAGGGAAGAATGCAAGTAAAGAATGCTTCCACGGTGTAGAAGATGGCAGCATTATGAATGCACATTACATGAAGTTACCTTTGTAATTGTGGATCTTGATTTATACTTTACATTTATTTGACTGCTAGATAAAATAACAGATTAGAGAAAACAAGTTCACCTCTAAAACTGTTTTTCTCATTGAGAGAAATTGTGAAATTGAAGGTTTGTGCCTATAAAAGACAAACACAAATCTACAAATTGAGCTGAAAATTAGGTGATGGGGACTAGGCATTACCCAGATTTCAGCCAGCCACAACAGGTCTTTACTTGTAGGTTGGATTCTGTGTGTGGAACTAGGAGTACACATGCCTGTTATTAACAAACTCAAATGGTGTGTAGCTGATATACCCGAGGCATTTTACTGGCTTTGATTTGAAGTTCCACCTGAAAGTTTGCTTTTAGGTGCCTTGACAAACCTGTACTGTTTCTTGTGATAACAAATAGTCTTGTAACTTCTGTGCATGACCAATGATTCCTTTCACTTTTCCTTTCTTTCTTTCTTTTTGTTTTCTTAGTTTTTGTTTTTTTGGTTTTTTTTCTAATCTTGAATTACTGGGGATGAAGTACACATACTGATATCAGCCCCCAGGTCTGACCCTTCCTCCTCTCTTAGATCATTGGTAGTTGGAGTCCTAAAAGGAGAAGATCCTCTTTCCTTCTCATTCTTAAATTTTTATTTACATGATCACCTCCACTGTAATGGCTCCTATTCTCAATATATTTAATATGCTTAGTGGCTCCCAAGTTATATCTTTACTTTTAGAATCTCTTCTGAGCTATGAATATCTCTATATTTAACTCTATGTTTATATCTAGAGCTCCATGGCCTCCTGAACTCACCACTCTCCACAAATCCTGCTTTTCCTCTTGACTCTCCAGTACAATGGTACCACACAGGAGCTCAAAGAGATACTTGGAAGTCATACTTTTATATACTTTAGATACTTTTAATGTTTCCCTGTAAGTGAGTCCCATGCAACATATCAGTTCAATCACACATTCCTTTCTGTTTTGTTATTTAATAAGTCTTCAGTCATTCTATTAGTCTCCACTCTCTGTACCTACCTTGATCTAGCAGTCAGCAGCTTTCTTCCTGGGACCTCTTTGTTAGATGCTTGGCTAGCTTTGAATGCACTCAGGCATTCCTCCAACCCAGTTCTCCCCAAGGTACTTAGAGCTGTCTTTAAAAATAAAAATCTGATCATATCCCTTCCTGATCAGTCATTTCTTCAGCCTGGTCAAGTGCTGTCTTCTCCCTCTCTGCTTTCCAATTTCACTGACTTGATTTCAGTTTCTGAAATTTTGCCATTCTGTGTCCTCTCACATCTCTGCCCAAAGCATGCTCAGTCCCTCCAGCTTGTTTTCTGGATAAGGACTTCCTGTATCACTCAAACCAGATTATTAAGACCCGCTTCAAGGAAGAAGTATGGAGGAAGGTGGAAGTGACCTTCCTGTTTTAGTCAGATTTTTTTTTCTTTTTTCTTTTATTACTGTGACCAACACTGGACAAGAATATTGTAGGGGAATAAAAGTTTATTTTGGCTCATGAGTTTTAGAGGTTCAGTCCATAGTCAGCTGACTCCCTAGTTCTAGGCCCAAGAGGAGGCAAAACATCATGGTGGAAGGGCATATGGTGGAAAGCAGATCAAGACATAGCAACCAGGAAGCAGAGAGAGAAAGAGCTTTATTCACCAAGGCCAAACTGTATATGCCAAAGGCATGTCCCCAGTGACCTACTTGCTACAGTTGTACCCTACCTGCCTACAGTTACTACCCAATTAATCCGTATCAGTGGGTTAAACTATATATTAGGTGACAACTTTCATAGCCTAATTATTTCACCTCTGAACATTCTTGCATTGTCTAACACATGAGCTTTTGGTGGATACCTCATAGCTAAACCATAACACTTCCTGCTCCTGTGGTTTTCCAAAATACCAAGGTGAGATATTTTGGGGTAGTATGAGAAGGAAGGAAGGGTCAGAAATAATGCGATCAAAACTGTCAAGTGACCATGAATTGAAACCTCTAAAACTTAGCCAAAATAAAATGTCCCTTTTTAAAAGTTGTTTACCTCAGGTATTTTGTCATAGCAATAGAAACCTGAATAAGAACTTTTCCTCCCTAAGCCCAGACTTATTTATTTGTTTGTTTGTTTATTTATTTATTTTGTCTCTTTTCAGGACAAACTCATTCTGAGACGACACCATTTCCTAAAACTTTATGTGGTCAAAACCAAACTCTTCTCCTTTCCTATTAATTGAATTCACCCTTTTCACTAACAGCATACCACTACTCTGCTTCCATCCTCCATTTCTAATTAGAGAGCACACTTAATAGTTCTTCTATTAAATAATTTCTTAGCAGTATTCATGTAAACCTCTTTGTCTAAAAATACTAATACTAAGGCACCAAAAAATTGGAGAATTTTTCTGTTCTTGTAAGGATTTGTGTATTCTAAATAAAGAGACATTAAAGTTAAAAGGATATGCACATATTCAAAAAAATAATAATTTCTTAGTTGATTGCAGTATTTCTTAATTAACCCTTATGACAATCCTATGAAGTAAGATTTTATAATTATTTTCATGAAGGTAAAGTAAATATGATTGGTCCAAGGTCATGTAGACATCATATGACAGAGCCAATATCTGAATCAAATTTTACCTGAGAGCAAATCTCACATTAATTTGCTGTGCCATGCTGGTCTCTCAACTTCTGAAAGATCCTCAGGAACCACTAACTGTAAATGATCTTTAATTTCTTCAAACTTCATAGCACTTACTCTTTACAGGACTCATACATTTAAGTATTACTTCATTACACTATTTTTAGTTATTTTATGTTGGTGACTTATGTAACAAACCAAATGGAACTTTCCTGGAAGGCAGAGATTTTATCTTATGTTTTAATTTTTTGTTATGTCCTAAAAAAAGGACATAAAAATTGATGTTTTCATGTCATAACAAAGTGAAATGTGCATAGAAGTTGCCCCTCAAATACTGATTCAAACTTAGAACCAGATTTCCTAGGAGGACCATTTAACCATAATTGCTATTAGTTGTCTCTCTGCTCATTTAAAGTGTTATAGAGGGCTGGGGATGTGGCTCAAGCAGTAGCACGCTTGCTTGGCATGCGTGCGGCCCGGGTTCGATCCTCAGCACCACATACAAACAAAGATGTTGTGTCCACCGAATACTAAAAAATAAATATTAAAAAAAAAAAAAAAAAAAATAAAGTGTTATAGAATGTTTCCATTTTATAATTAGGCATATGGAGACTTGAAGGAATAAATGAGTTGTCTACAGTTCCAGGTAGGAAACTAGGAACCTATAAAATGATGTCAAAACTGATGAGAAATTTAAAAACACATTCTAAAAAAGAGGGTAAAAATGTTTAATAGAGTAATTTTTTTTCCTACTTAATTCTTTTCAGTATATTTTGACTGAGGACAATACCGCTATATCACTTAATTCAACGAAAGTAAGTTCTGCCACCGAAGTCTACAATGTTTTCCACATTTGTGAATTTAACAAGGCTGATGAGATACATCTGTTTTCAGATGTAGATAGTAAATGCAGAATGAATGGCAAAGTCTATTATAAATGCAAGCAAGTGTCTTAAAGAAAATGCTAATAAACCATGGGAAGGCCCAGAGCCAGGTGCCTGACCATAGAACTGAGTGACCCAAACTTCAGCCTGGGGCAGCCAGCTGATAAGAAATGAAAAGGAAAGATGGGTAATCATCAGAGTTGTAAGAAAGAAAAAAAAAAAAAGTGAGAAAGATCATAGCAAAAAACAAACAAGCAAACAAAAAAACTCATAAAAAAAAGGAAAAGAAAATAAGGGAAGTCAAGAAAAACGAGAGCCCACCACAACAAACAAGAAGCAGAGAGGAAACAGTATCAATTTTTCAAGTTTCCAAAAGAAAACATACCTACTTTTAATCAGATCCTCTCCATTTTCCCTTACAGCAATGTTCCGTTTGGCTGGGCAGCTCACTAACTGATCACATATGCCGCCCCCTCTGCAACTTTCCCTAAATTATCCCTGGTTTGAATATCTTTTGGAAACTTTTAGTAAATGAAAACATCGAGTTTTTTTTCCCCTCTCTCCTTTTGAGTAATTTCTCCTGTAACCTTAACTCTTAAGAATTTTTTTAAAAAATAATTGCCCATAAATAACTTAGGTGATCTACAAATATTTTATAGTCATTATATTTATTCAGTAGAGATTGTTGACAGCGTACTGTGCCCTGAGACTTGTTTTTGTGTTTCTGCCTGATTTTGGTCAAGTGGCTATAAATATCTTTACATAAACTATCAAGAAGCATTCAGGTATGTAAATAAACTGTTTTATATGAGTTTTGGATCTCCAAAGAGATGTAGAAAAGATGACACAGAGTTAGTTTCTCTATACCCTGTTTCTGTTTCTCCCATTGTTAACCTCTTACATTACTATGATAATTACATTGGTTACAATTAGGATTCGTGCCTGTTCCTTCCTATGAAGTGTTTCCACACTTCATTTGATTTCACTGCCTTTCCTCTACTGTCTGTTTTTCTGCTTCTGTAACTCCAACAGGATAGCACATCACATTTGGTCAAATCTCCCTTGGTTCCTCTGGGCTCTGATAGTGTTTCAGATTTTTCCTGTTTTTTATAACTTTGACATTTTTTAGGAATCCTGGGGAGGCATGTTGTAGAATGGCTGGCAAGGTGGATTTTTTAAAGGAGTTTTGTCATAGCCAGGTTAGAGCTGTGAGGGTTTGAGAAGCGTGTCATGGAAGCCAAGTGCTCTCCACACAACATGGTATCAGAGGGTAGTTTTCACTGAAAGTTTGCGCCTGCCCCAAATTCAGATGTTGAAATCCTAACTGTCAATGTGATGGTGCTAAGATGTGCCTTTGAGGGATAATAAGGTCATAAGGGTGGAGCCCTCACAATGGGATTAGGGTCCTTTTAAAACAGACCTGGGATTTCCAACTGTCCCTTGAAAAAGAGGTACAGCAAAGAAAGAATAGCTTTTACTATTGCCAAACTTTCTTATGATGGCTAACGGGCTGGTTTCTTCCTAAAACGTAGGCAAAGAGCGAGTGGATGTTTGGTTCATTGTTCAGTGGAAATATTATTTATTATTAGAACAATTTAGAAAGATTAATGGGGAAATTACTGTTAATACATTCTTTTCAACAAGCAATCCTTGAAAACCCAAACCAAATTTGGATCTTCAAAACTACTACAATCTTCACCATCATTTAGCCTCCTAGTTTCTAAATGGAATAAAGAATGAAGAAAATGTGGAAAACAGACCTCTATTATGTAGTGTGCATTTATAGTACATCTTAGACCAATTAATGTTTGAAATATTGAAGTAATAAATATAGATCCCAGTTACTGTCAGCAGTTTGCTCTGCTAACTACACATTTATTCTCACATTTGGATGTATACAGTATATTTGTAATTCAAGAAGCCAAAATCACATGCAGAAACAACAGCAAAGCCATCACCTCTAGCCCATTCTAACTAATTAAAAGCAAAAGGCAAATAGTAGATTTTAATCTTGTTCTGTTTCAGAGTTACTTAAGATTAAGAAAGAATATAAGGTATGTGATGCCTTGGAACAAAATACAATTCTAAACTTACAGGATTGGGTCCACGCCAGGATTGATTAAGGCCACTGGAAGATCAGAGCTTAGCTTCTCTAGTACTAAGCTCTGTAGGATTTCCTTCTGCAAAGCTATGTGAATGTAGACGCAGCTGATTTAGGTCACAAATTCAGAGAGAGTGCTGATCCTGATAAAACAGGTCATCCACCCACCAGATCACGTCAACTGTGACCTCAAGATCCTTGGTTATAAAAGGGAAGAGACTGGTGCCATCCCCTCCCTGAATGCTGAGGTAAAACCATGCTACTGATATGCCATATTGTATACCTGAAACCATGCAGTTTTGATCCCAAAATGTTTGCTCCGCTAATCTTGAGTTCTTGCCTGATGGACCAGGACTCAAGCTAAGTTTCCATCCGTCATGTGACTACTCAGCCCCTGATGGTGCCAGGAGAGGGGCTGGTATCCTGCAATCACCCAGCTCAAAGGTCTGAGTTTTCTATTCTGGAAACTGTCACCCCAAACTTGGCAGTCCCTATGTTCTGGCTCAGGATGCAACAGGCCTTGGAAGAACAGTGCACTGTTCTTGTTCCTATCTTTGAGAATACATTTTAAAGAAATCCACTTAAGGAATTCTTGTCAGCATGCTTCTTGGGTACTTTCTAGGTTTCTATGACATCTAGGCATAGGGAGGTCATGACTTGAGGACACATTTTACCAGCCAATTCAAGATCTTAGGAGATGTCAATCTATGACACATTAGGATAGGCTCAGGATCCCCTTGTATGACAACAAAAGAACCCAGGAAAACATTCCACAGGTAAAATCAGAGCAGAACGATCTATTTACCTTCAAATTAGTGGAGTCAGCAGGTATCACCCTATTCCAGTGTCTGAGTTGGAGATCAGAGTGTAAGGATTACCTCCTTGGATCATTCTTATAGGAAAATGATTACAAGAAATAACTACATGCCACAATGATAGTAGATAAGTACTAGAAATAGTGTCTCTGTTCTCAAGGCTAGTTATGGAGACGTATAAACTGAGTGTCTCCCCCAAAATTTGTATGTTCACATTGTAACTTTTAATGTGATGGTTTTAGGAGATGAGCCCCTTAGGGTAAGTAAGTAATGAGGGTAGAATCCTTATGAATGAGATTAGTGACCTTTAAAAGTGACCCCAGAGAGCTTTCTCACTCTTTCTTCCATTTGAGGATACAAAAAAGATGGCATTTGAAAATAGCCCTCACCAGAACCCAACCTTGCTGACATCCTGATCTTGGAATTCTGCTGTCTAGAACTGTGAGAAATAAATTTCTGTTTACAAGCCACCTATTATAGTAGCCCTGACGAAGAGACCAACAAATAAAGTGACATGTTGCAATGGGTTGTCATACAGTGCTATAGAAACAAGAAATAACAAACACTATTGGAGAAAATTCAGAGTGGACTTTATCTCAAGATTGACATTTGACATATGCTTAAAAAGTTTGAGTCTACAACCTACTTGGGGACACCTCACACAGGACCCTCAAAGCTGAATTTGGTTAAGATACATCTGTTTCTAGTTGACAAGAAAGGATATTTCCCTTGAAGCCTGAACTCTACATATATTGTACCCTGTCATTTGCAAAGGAAACATCTTAAGACTTTCCACAATCTCTAAATTCACAAATACTAACTAAGACACACAGGATGGACAATCAGTCAGGCTTGTTTGTGGACTAAGTATTTGATGCTATCTATACCTGAGCCATGCAGCAGCACATAGATGTGTTCCAGTGTCATGAGTCCAGAGTACACTTTAGAGAAAGATTACCTTGATTGGCCACAGGATCATCATGATTCCATGGGCCAGAGAATCATGGTCTCCCATGTTTTATGGTTAGGGACTAGTACTAGATCTTGCTGCATACTGGGTCACGTGTAAAGTTCATAGGAGGAGGAGATGGTCAGCCTTCCTATTGTATGTCTTAATGAGACATATGGGCCAAATTTGATTTCCTTCATCCAAAAAGTATTAATTAGCACGTATCACTTATTGAATGTATTAACTATATTTTGGCAGTGCTAAGAGAATCACAGTATCTATATAACAGAATATTATACAGCTATAAAGAAGAATAAAATTCTATCATTTGCAGTAAAATGAATGAAACTGAAAGACAATTTGAAAAAATGTGAAATCAGCTGGACATAGAAAACCAAATACCATGTGTTCTTTCTCCTATGTGGAAGCATTAAAAAAAAAAAGTTGACCAGAATGTAAAATAATAATTCCTAGAGGGAGGAGGTAGATAAAGGGATGTGTGATCAATGCAAGCAGTATACGTGTATTGAAATATCAATTATCATACCAAAGTGCATTGATTTGCACAATTAATAATGCTAGAGAAAAATGAAATAGACTGGGGATGCAGCTCAGTGGTAGAGCAGTTGCCTAGCATGTGTAAGGCCCTGGATTCAATTCCCAGAACTGGGAAGAAAAAAAACAAAACGAAACAAACAAAACGCTTGGGAGTTCATCACTGTTATTTCCCCATTTCTGAGATGAGGAAACTCAGCTTGGAGAAGTTAAGCAATATATTCAAGGTCACACAAACTGGGGATCAAAGACAGAGGTTAATCTGGGAATATCAATTGTCAAAACCTCTGCTCTTAGCTTTTCAACCCTTCTTTCTTCTCTGAGAAGATATCGGTGCAGTTTGTGTAGTGAGGGGAAAGGCTGGCACGGCTCTTCTACTAGGGCCTTTTCCATGCTTACTTCCGGGGCAGCCTAAGGAACTCAGGCAGGGGCTCCCATGCCCAATGTTGCCAGCAATCTGGATTTTGTCTTTGACAGGTCGATGTGGCCTGTGACAGGAATTACACATGTCAGGGCCAAATATATGTTACTAGAAATAGATTGCATCAGGAAGCCAGATTTGCACAGTTTAAATAGAAGTGAAGAAACTGGAAGTAAGATATAGCAGTCTAATCTGTGGTTGAATCATGCACCATAATTAAGCCTCCTCATTTCCTACTCTTTCCTTCTTCATGTTGCAAATGTCTCCATCTGTGACTCATCTTTTCTGAAGCAGTACTCCCTCATATTTCTTTTTCTTGTCTTGCTATTTTCTCCATCAATGTCATCTTTTAACTTTTCTAGAAAAGTCTTATTGATTATCAAAATTATCAACGAGTAAGATGGAAAAGACAGTCCTTGTACAAGCATTAAGAACTCCTATTACATAAGTCAAGGCCCTATTAAAATTAATATATATATATATATATATATATATATATATATATATATATAATTTAGTAACTGATGATACGGAGGACATTATATACATAATTAAATTCAGCATATTTTTCAAATGCTCAACTTTTGATGGGAACTTTGTTAGGTGCCAGAGATATCAAAACAAATCAGGCTCTCATCTTTTTTCTAAGACCTCATAGTTGAATGGGTAAGACCAGAACATAAATAGATAATGTCAACACAGTGTGGTGTTATGATAGGGATAGAGGCCTGTCACCAAAGGAGCTCCTCATCCATCTCGGGTTCCAGGAAAACTTTAAGAAAAAGATGACATCTCAGCTCGCATTATTGGTGGATTAGAACAATATGAGAGAAAGCAGAGGGATAGGAGGGGGAAAGGCACATGAGCCAAGGAGCAGAGGCAGGGAGCACCTGATATGTTTTAGTGTTGTAAGCAATGCTCTCTTGCTAAAGGGTGGAGCTTCAGGTGGCATGAGGCCGGAGTGAGCTGGGGAGAGTATCTGGGCCACTTCACAGAGGGTGTTTGTCAAAGGAGACTGGGGAAGTGGCCCTGAAGAACTCTGTTGGTATGATATTCTTGAACAATTTCTAATTGCTCCTGAATTATTGTCACACTCAAGGCTCAAAGTTTCTGGGGGAAAAATGTATGGTCTTAGCTACTGGGAATTGAGAAAGGGATGATGATTTCCTATTAACTTCCACAGTAGAAAGGTGGGAAGCAAAGTCCTCTCTTCCTCTCCAACTTTTTTTTTTATTATTATTTTTTAGTTCTCGGCGGACACAACATCTTTGTTGGTGTGTGGTGCTGAGGATCGAACCCGGGCCGCATGCACGCGAGGCGAGCGCGCTACCAGTTGAGCCACATCCCCAGCCCCCTCTCCAACTTTTGATCTTCCTAAAAAAAAGGTATTAGAGTTCTGAGCCACCCCAGCCCCCATGTATACTTATATTGCACATTCATGTCAGTTGCCATGAGGGTGCTGCCTTATTCACTTCACTGTGGTATCTTCAATGCCAGACCAAATTATACTGGGAAAAAAGAAAAAAAAAGGCACTACCTTTGAAATTACTGTAGGATTTTAATAAATCTGTACTACTTGGCACTTACCAATACTTTATAATTCCCTTATGAGACAGAAACTGGAATTGCTCCCACCTTCTGCTTGTCTCATGGGGTTTATCAGGGTCCCACTTCTGAAGTTCCAATTGCAAAACAAATACCAGACTTCTTAGTTCATGCTCAGAGCAGTGCCATCAGCCTCCCTCAGCTGTTCACCTTCCCATGGATGTCCAGACTGGACAAGTTTCTCAGCTCTGGAGGCCTTCGTAAATGAGAACACCTCCAGGCCATTTCCTTCCAAAAGGCAGAGATGAACAACTTCCTTGGTCATGTTCAAATGTGAGTTGCCAGTGGATCCTGTAAGTGTGGACACTGTATAACTTGAGAGCCATTTGGGATTTGAACTATTTATTTTCTCTGACCAACAATGATGTTGAAATTCTGGGGAGATATAATAATGTTTTCAAATAGATGACCTATTTTTGACTCTCTGTTTTAAGAGTATGATAGGAAAAGCTATCATAACAGTAACATAAAATGTAACCCTTGTAGGACTGTAAACCTAAAAATCTTAGTCAAGTCTTATCCAAGACATAAACACTGTCATTCAGTTGACGATACAGTAAATTAGGTCTCATCAACATAAAATAAATGGCTCAGTGCTAATGATCTGTCTTTAGAAATAACTCACTTTCCATAGGATTTCTTAATCTAAAGGATTTTGAAAACATACATCTCCACCATTTGACCCAGCTATCCCTCTCCTCGGTCTATACCCAAAGGACTTAACAACAGCATACTGCAGGGACACAGCCACATCAATGTTTATAGCAGCTCAATTCACAATAGCTAAACTGTGGAACCAACCTAGATGCCCTTCAGTAGATGAATGGATAAAGAAAATGTGGTATATACATACAATGGAATACTACTCAGCATTAAAAGGGAATAAAATCATGGCATTTGCAAGTAAATGGAAGGAGTTGGAGAATATGATTCTAAGTGAAATTGGCCAATCCCAAAAAACCAAATGCCGAATGATTTCTCTGACTTAAGGATGCTGATTCATAATATGCTGTGGGCAGTGGTGGGGTGGGAGTGGTGGGAGGATTAGATGAACTCTAGATAGGGCAAGGGGGAAAAGGGGAGGGAGGCAAATGGAGAGGGTATAGGGGTAGGAAAGATGGTGGAAAAACGTAATGGTCATCATTATAGTAAGTACATGTATGAAGACACACAGGATGTGACTCTACGTTGTGTATAAACAGAGATATGAAAAATTGTGCTCTATATGTGTAATATGAATTGTAATGCATTCTGTTGTCATATATAACAAATTAAAAAAAAACTTACTAAAATAAAAAAAAAGAAAACATACATCTACTTCGCTGATTGCATTGATATCATCAGTTCTTCAATTAATATTGCCTCATGATGGGGCTAGCTAAATTTTACTTCATAGGCCATGTTTTAAAATTCCATTAACTTTGGCCATTAGTAGTTGCTTCTGTGAACTGGAATCCATCATTTTCCCTGCTGAGAATAAAATTTGTTCTCAGAATAAAGCACATTTGATGCTTTCTAAGCTGCCAAAATATGATGTCTTGTGGTTAGGTATTTTGGAAAACTGGCAGGTTTTGTTTACATGTTGTGGTCTTTCTCCAAATTTATCCCACACCCCACACCCCACAAGTCTAGGACCCCTTCCAATTTAACTGCTGTGGGACAAGTGCAAGGCAAAGGCTTCCGCAGTCACCAAATCCCTTCCCTCTTGAATGAGATGCAGTAAGTGCCAGCAGAGCTTCCCCTGCCTTAAAAAGAAAAGAAAAAAAAAAAAATGCTGACCTACAGAAATACCTGAATCTAATTTGCTGTACAAATGGAAACCTTTTCTTCTGTAGATTGGATGCAGAGAATTTTTTTTAAAGTTTATAATTTAACAATTGCTTAGAGCCTTTCATCTGAAAGCAATTTACGCATATTGGGCCCAATTATCCTAACATGCTTAAAACTTACCAGTATTTTTCCTCTTCAACCTTCGTGCGGTAGTCTCCTTAGACAGGGTCCTTATACCCATAGCAAATCTTAAACTTAATCATCGAAGTGCTTTATGGATTAAAATGCTAGAAGACCCTTCTTATCCAAGAAAGAATAATATTTTAGAAAATGACAGTGTTTTTGTATATTCTTACAAAGATTAAAACTTGAGGATTTGAATTCGATTCACCCCTTCCATGTATCAATCAGCCAGAAGAGATGGTGAGTTAGGAACTCGCACTAATTTTCTGTTACCTTCATTTTAGAATAAGGCAAGGTGGCCCATCTGCAGCAAATGTGTTATCTTTATCTAGTGCCATCCCGCAATATAGGACCATCTGCTCTGGCTGTTTGTATGGCTTATTCAGTCAATTCATTCATAGTGTCAGGCACTGTGCTAGATACTAGAGAAGGAAATGGTGAAGGAGCAAGATGTGTCCTGTTGAGGAGTTCATAATTCAGAGGCAGATAATATACTCGCAAATAGGTCATTCTAATACTGTGATACACTCCATGATGGAAGCCCTCAGTCTTTGGAGGAGCAGCTGACCAAGACACAGTACATGAAGAGGGCTCCCAGAGAAGGCAGAGTAAGGTGAGGCATGACTGGCTACTGGTCAGATGAAGAGGAGAGAGCAAGGATATGTAGAAGAGAAAGTAGAGACGATTTTTTTTTTGGTACCGAGGATTGAACTCAGGAGCATTCGACCATTGAGTCACATCCCCAGCCCTATTTTGTATTTTATTTAGAGACAAGGTCTCACTGAATTAGCACCTTGCTCTTGCTGAGGCTGGCTTTGAACTCACGACCCTCCTGCCTCAGCCTCCCAAACTGCTGGGATTACAGGTGTGCATCACCGCACCTGGCGAAAGTAAAGGCATTTTTCAAAGCCCATAAATCACATGTTTGTGTGACTAGGAAAAGTTTCATTTCATGGGGGATGGGTGAGGGATAGAGTTTAAAGTTATATGAGGTCAAAGATGTTGCAGAGAAATAAGGACTTTATAAACCCTAAGTTCATACAGACTTTGTAAAGCGTAGGAATTTGGCAATTTTTGTGAAGGGAATGGGGAGCCCTGAAAGAATTTTACACAAAGGAGGGGAAGGAATTAACAACATTTTTGAAACAATAACTTTGGTGGTAGTGTAGGGAGTGGATTGGGGGAGATTGAAGTTGGGCCTTTGCTGCTGAAGGGAGAAGGATGTCCATTGCCTGGATGATGGTGGTGACCATAGAGATAAGATGCCCTGCACCAGGTGAATAGATAAAGAAACTGTGGTACAAATACACAATGGAATATCACTCAGCTTTAAAAGAGAATAAAATTATGACATTTGCAGGTAAATGGATAGAATTGGAGAATATCATGCTAATCAAAGTAAGCCAATCCCCCAAAATCAAAGGCCAAATGTTTTCTCTGATATGTGGATGCTGATCCATGATAGAGATGGGGGCAAGGGAAGGGAAGAATGGAGGGAACTTTGGATTGGGTGGAGAGGAGTGAGGGCAGGGGAGGGGGTAGTGGAGTGGGAAAGATGGTGGAATAAGATGGGTATCATTATCCTAAGCACATATGTGATTACACAAATGGTATAACTCTACATCGTGTACAACTAGATGAATGAAAAGTTGTGTTCCATTTATGTACAACGAACCGAAATGCATTCTGCTATCAGGTATAACTAATTAGAACAACAACAACAAAAAAGTCCAACTACTCAGTTGAGGATCTATTGGGTAATCTTTCACAGGAGATTCACCACATGTGGGAAAAAGAGGAGTCAAAGGTTCAGACTTTTGCTTATTTCTCCCTACTGTTGCCATTATAACACCTTTCACCCAGCTTTCCTGAATTCTCCCGTGTTTCATGGAATTTTACTGAGTGGGATCATCTTCGTTTTCAGTGCCCTTGAGAGTAACCAAAATATCAGACACTGACTTATGGTTGCATTATGCCAAGAAGTAAATCAACAGAAAGAAACGATACAACAAATAGACTATACAAAATGTAAAGTAAATGGCATAAATTCTGTAAGGCTCTCCGGGATGAATTCTGTGTATATATTTACCTCACCTGCAAATGTAGATGTTCAGCTACTGTGTGGCAGAGTAGAGCTCAGTGTTGAGAATCCATGTTTGTTCTATCACCTCAGGGGTTTCAAGCTATTTAGTATCTAGTGGTGGCGCATCTGCCCTCTTCTCCCTCCTCCCTCTGCTGGCTCACACTCACATGCATCTCTGCCCCAGTCAAAGCAACCCAGCTTTCACTGCTTTCTACAATGGGCTTCTGCAGAACATTGTGCTTGACAAAAAAAAGAAAGAAAGAAAAAGAAAATGTCACATGAAAAAACTTTTTTGTCACTCCTCTTTACCATTGCCTCCTCAGGCTCTGAGAGTTACTAGCCAGGAGCAAGCTGGTCCATCTCGAAAACTTCAGTTTCCTTATTCACAAAACAAGATCACAATTTTCTCTGCTATGTCTCAAGATGGTTTATTTGATCAAATGACACCATTTGTGATAAAGTGAAATTTCAAATTTTCAGCTTCATTGAAGTATAATTTATGTCCAAAAACCTGCATCCAACTCAAAGCATCCAATTTGATGGGTTTGACAAGGTATGCACCTGTGATACCATTGCCATAGTCACATTATAAAATATTTTTATCACTTCAAAAGATTTCTCATACATAAATTTGCAGTCTATTCATCTTTCTGCTCCTCCTCTTCCCTGCACCCTGAAACCAACCTGAAATTGCTTTCTATCACTATGTATTAATTTGTATAATATAAATGGAATAATACAGCATATACTGTATTATTTGTGTCTGGCTTCTTTCATGCAGCATGATTTTTAAATTCATCAATTTATTTTTACTATGACTCATTTCTTTTTATTACTAAGTAGTGTTTTATTGTATGGATGTATGTTTTATTCATTTATCTATTGATGAACCTTTTGATTATTTCCTATTTTAGATCATTGTTAATATAGCTGCTATGAATATTCATGTACACATTTTTTTGTGTGTGTGTGGACTTAAGAGTGCTATTTGAACTGTAAAAATAACATTAAATCATAAACTTTCATTATTTGGATATTAAGATCATTCTATCTTTTGTGAGAAATTTGTCCCATCTAAAAACAATGTTTATTGATCTCTTGGGAACATATGGAGTCAATGCACATAGCATTTATGTAAATGCTGTAGAATGTCTCATTTCAAAAGAAATTATACTTGTTATTAAAAGTATGTTCAAAACTTTGTATTTGTGATATAAAATTGCAAAAGTGATGTAGATTTAAAAAAATATGTAGGACCCTTTATAAAAAATGGGTCTCCATCAATATATATGCTAGTGTTAATACCCCAGCCTATGATATTCCTTTGACACATAAACTGAAGTCTCTTTGACTCCATGGGACTTGTATCCATAAATTGAAAAAAAAATATATGCAGCAATTGTGTTAATCACAGTAGAGTTATTGTTCAGATCAAAAAGCATCTCACTGGACCTTGCCTCCGGGATCAGGATTGACCTTTTATTTGCTCTTTGACTATTGAAATGAAAGGAATGTACATTAATTTTTTACTTTGTATTTTGAAGTCTTCTCAAGTAATGTTGGTAGGGAAGTAATATATAAACTAAAATATATAGTTATTGATGTTCTAAAGAGAAATAAGTCTGGTCCTCACCTCTCCCTTGAAGCTCTCTGGATTACTAAAAAGAACTATAATTTTATTCTCTATGCTTATCTTATGTGAAAGTAACACTTTTTTACATTTTTGAAAAAAATCTCTTTCATAGGTAGCTCATGTTTATTTCTGCATCCAATATGTATAATATTAGAACTCTTGCAGTCTCTGAAGAAATGCATATAACACTTGTAGTAGGTGAGAGAAAACATCAAGAAATGATCATAGTGTGATAATGAAGTAGTTTGGACTAGAAGACCCACTGAGGTTCCAGTTATGCTATAATATGATGCAAGTTTTATTCTAATGTACAGCTCATGAAAAGTAGCATGTTTGGGTTTTTCTCATTTATTGAATCTAACTAATCTATTATAAATGATATAAAGTACTGGTGGGTGAGATTTTTTAAATGAGTTATCAGGGTTTCCCTTTCCATTTTTTTCCTTCCTTTCTTGCATAACTGATTGTTATTGTCTTACACAGCTGGATGCAAGTTTCAATCTGCCCTAATGTCTGCATGGCCTATGGAATCTATGCCCACATATGGTGTTGCCTAGAGCAAATCCTTAGAATGCTCCAGGCTTCTTCAGAACTGTTGTCATCTTAGTATAGCCCTGACTCTATAAAGGCCATCACAGCTTGTGTCTTTTCCTGGGTGTGCACTCTCAGTGTAGAATCATAAGCAACTAGAATTTTCTGAACAACTCTCAAGGGCTTACAGACTATAGCCAAATGTTGAGTTGGGAGAGTTTCCCAGAACACTGTGAAAATATCCATAGTACAAATGATTGCATAGCACAAAATGCTCACTTTCATTAGTCACATATAATAATTACTGCAGGGCCCCTCCCCCAAATGACACCTCAGACTGAAAAGTTAGAAACAACTCAGTATTTCCCCCTACTCATGTTCTTTCTGTGGCCCATCTTTCAGCTAATGTCAATACCAGACCTCTGATTCTACAGATTAGCTAACGTGATTCATTCCATCTTCTGTTTTCTCTGATACAGTAAGTTGCTAAGTCTTTCTGATGCTACCTCTACATCTCCTATATTTGCTTTCTTCCTCTGAAATATAGAATTTTTGGTTTTTTGTTTTTTTCTTTCTCTTCTTACTTGGACTACTGTAATACTATGAATCCCTGCTTGAACTCACTTCTACTGAGCGAGGCAAGTATTTGCACTGCTGCCAGGGTAATCTTCCAAAAACACATTTCAGATAATGCTGTCCTCTTATTTAGATAGATAGTTTTCAGAGCTTTGATTTGCTTAGAAAAAAAAAATCCGACTCCATAGATAGACTGGCATCAGTTTTCAACCTACCTTTCAACCTTTTCCCTCGTTGCTACCCCATGTGATATGAGCATCAAAACTGTCTTTTTTAATCCGAGCTCATTCAGCCTTTCTGACTCTTTGTTTCTGCTCATCTTTATGCAGTGTCCTCCACTTTGGATTTTAGCTGCTAGTGGGAATTGGTACTCAGTAAGAATTTAATGATTGAATAAAGGAGTGAGTGAAATCTATTCTTTCCTTCTTGATTGTGTTTTTGTATTAAGTGGAGAACTATAATGTAGGTGTCAACACAATTAGAATATTTTAGATTGTTGAAAGATTTTGTCCATAAGTTGCTAAATATAGGGTCCCTGCAAACCTGAAATGAAAAGAAATGTCTGGCAAAATTTATTCCCTGCACCTCTCCCTAATCTCCATTGTCTCCTTCTAGATCAATAGAGTTTCAGCAAGACACCCGAATGCCCAGTCAAATACTACTTTTTCCAGTCTCCCTTGCGGCTCACAATAACCATACAAGTAAGTGTTGGCCAATAATTTGTGAATAGAATTAATGGGTACCGTTTGTGGGTTTTACTATTAAAATAACTGTATATATGCTGCTTGGGTCTCTCCTCTCTTTCAGATGCCTTGGAAATGATGTGTCTGGAAAGCTACCTTAGATCTACAATTCAACCATATGTTGAAGGGGCAAAGATACTAGCCTTAAGAGCATTCTCTAAACTCTAAACATTTAAACATCTATAGCTATTTATTATAGTCCTTAACCTGTACCTTATCTAGCATACTCCCTTTCTGCATTCGACAAACACACACAAAACCAATTTTATTTAGGATGAAGACATGCTTAGTAAAATTTCCTTAACCTCTCAGACCTACTTACAACTCCAGGTGGCCACAGGTTCCATTTTTGGCCATGAGGTATGAATGAAAGTTGCCTAGGAAGAGTTTTCAAGAAATTTGTTATTTCCTTAATTAAAAAAAATTTAAACATGGACTAACATTTTTTATAGTTTGTCTTTCATGTTTTTTTTTTTTTCCTGCCTAGGAATCATTTATAATGCTATTGTTAAGTTGTTCATTCCCTTCCAAAAGTTTTTACCTCACAGTGGTTAAAATAATTAGATTTTTTGTTTTGTTTTCTACCTAGCATAGTTTAAGTCATCAGTCTAATGAATGGGTATACACTTAACTAAAATATTGATTCATAAATTTGAATAAGGAAAGGATTTGTCCCTTTGAATAGCAACTGACTGCCTTTGCATTCCTAATTTTTCAAGAAAAACCAAAAAATAAAACAAAACAACAACTACCAAAGAAACTTTTAAATTCTTATATTCTGCTATATCCCTACTTCCTGGAATATAATAAGTGATTATTAAAACCTGCCAAATGAATACATAAAATAATAAAGTTACTTTATACTTTAAATTTTCAATTCCTTTAAAGGAATAAATTATTATGAATTAACATAATAGGGAATTATTTCATAATTCATGGATCAAAGTTTGTAATGATTATTTTATAATATAATTATGATACATTTGGATGTACTCTATAAAAATATTCTAGGCACTACAAAGATGGGTACAGATATGTACACACATATAAAAGAGATATGAAAATATATCAAGCATATCTCCTATGAGATAGGATTTAAAATGTGTATAATATATTCAAGTAAGTCACCATAAGTCCATTAAAGCTAAATGCTATAGAGAATGTGAGGAAGGGTGAGCCATACATAATTAAGGGAATGTAGCGAAGTTTTATGGAAGAGGTGGTTTGGCATTGGCATGGCCATGAAGAATAGTGATAGTTTTTTCTTTTCTTTTCCTTTTTTTTATTAATGTTAAATCTCTATTCTTACTACCTTTCTTTTCTGGCCAAGGCAATAGAAAGTTCAGAGAATTACTCTAAACACAAACCAGAGTTTGCAATGCTGTGTATTCATCAAACCCTCTCCTAATCTAAGAAAAGTAAGCATGCTTGCTGGAGAGAAAATTTAATATATATATTTTTTTGTTTTAAGTAGTTATACATGACAGTAGAATGCATTTATGCACTTTGATATATCATACATAGATGGGGTATAATTTCTCATTTTTCTGAGTGTACATGTTGTAGAATCACATTGCTCATAACAGTCACATATATACATAAAGTAATAATGTCTGTTTCATACTTCTGTCCTTCCTATCCCCACATCCTCTCTCCTCCCCTCCCTTCACTTCGCTCTACCTAATCTAAGGTAACTCTGTTTTTCTCTAGTGCCCTGTCCCCCTTATTGTGAATTAGTATCTGCATATTAGAGAAAACATTCAGCCTTTGGTTTTTTGGAATTGGCTTATTTCGCTTAGCATGATATTCTCCAACTCTATCCATTTACTGCCAAATGCCATAATTTCATTCTTCTTTAAAGCTGAGTAATATTCTATTGAATATAATTTTATATATATATAATTTTCTTCATCCATTCATCTATTGAAGGACACCTAGGTTGGTTCCAGAGTTTAGCTATTGTGAATTGAGCTGCTATAAACATTGACATGGCTGCATTATTGAAGTATGCTGATTTTAACTCCTTTGAGTATAAACCGAGAAGTGGGAGAACTGGGTCAAATGGTGGTTCCATTCCAAGTTTTCTGAGGAATTTCCATACTGCTTTACAGAGTGGTTGCACCAATTTGCAGTCCCACCAGCAATGTATGCCTTTTCCCCCACATCCTCGCCAACATTTATTATTGACTGTATTCTTGATGATTGCCATTATGACTAGAGTGAGATAAAATCTTAGTGTAATTTTGGATTTGCATTTCTTTAATTGCCAGAGATGTTCAGCACTTTTTTCATATATTTGTTGATCAATTGTATTTCTTCTGTGAAGTGTCTATTCAGTTCCTTACCCATTTATTGATTGGGTTTTTTGCTTTTTTTGGTGCTAAGTTTTTTGAGTTCTTTATATATCCTAATGCTTTATTGGAGGTACATGTAGTAAAGATTTTCTCCCAATCTGTAGGCTCTTTCCTCATATTATTGATTGTTTTCTTTTCTTAGAAAAAGCATTTTAATTTGAATCCATCCCATTTATTGATCCTTGATTTTACTTCTTGCACTTTAGGGGTCTTGTTAAGGAAGCCAGATCCTAGGCCGACATGGTGAAGATTTGGGCCTACTTTTTCTTCTGTTAGGCACAGGTCTCTGTTCTAGTGCCTAAGTTTTTGACCCACTTTGAGTTTATTTTTACACAGGGTGAGAGGTAGAGGATTAATTTCACTTTGCTACAAGTGAATTTCCAGTTTTGCCAGCACAATTTGTTGAATAGGCTATCTTTTCTCCAGGAAATATTTTTGGCATCTTTGTCTAGTATGAGATAACTGTATTTATGTGGGTTTGTCTCTGTGTCCTCTATTCTGTACCTTTGGTCTACAAATCTATTTTGGTGCCAATACCATGCCGTTTTTGTTACTAAAGCTCTGTAGTATAGTTTAATGTCTGGTATTATGATGCCTCCTAATTCACTTTTCTTACTAAGGATTGCTTTAGCTATTCTGGGTCTCTTATTTTGCCAAATAAATTTCATGATTACTTTTTCTATTTCTATGAAGAATGTCAGTGGAATTTTAATAGGAATTGCATTAAATCTGTATAATGCTTTTGGTAGTATGGCCATTTTGACAATATTAATTCTGCCTACCCAGGATCATGGGAGATCTTTCCGTCTTCTGAGTTTTCTTCAATTTCTTTCTTCAGTGTTCTGTAGTTTTCATTGTAGAGGTCTTTTGTTAGGTTGATTCCCAGGTATTTTATTTTACTTGAAGCTATTTTTAATGGGGTTGTTTTCCTAATTTCTCTTTCAGTGGATTCATCAAAGAGGTATAGGAATGCACTTGATTTATGGGTGTTGATTTTATATCCTGCTACTTTGCTGAATTCATTTATTTATTCTAGTTTTCTGGTGGAATTTTTTGGATCTTCTAGGTATAGAATCATGTCATCTACAAATAGTGACAGTTTGAGATCTTCTTTACCTATTTTTATTCCTTTAATTTCTTTCTTCTGTCTAATTGCTTTGGCTAGAGTTTCAAGGATGATGTTAAACAAAAGTGATGAAAGAGGACATCTTTGCCTTGTCCCAGTTTTTAGAGGCAATGCTTTCTATTTTTCTCCTTGCTGGCCTTGGTTTTAGCATATATAGCTTTTACAATGTTGAAGTATGTTCCCATTATCCCTAGTTTTTCTAGTGTTTTGAACATGAAGGTGTTCTGTATTTTGTCAAATGCTTTTTCTGCATGTATTGAGATCATCATATGATTCTTGTTTTTAAGTCTATTAATATGATGAATTATGTTTATTGTTTTCCATTTGTTGAGCCAACCTCACATTCCTGGGATGATCACGGTGTACTATCTTTTTAATATGTTTTGTATGAATTTTAGTGAGAATTTTTGCATCTATGTTCATCAGGGATATTTGTCTGATGTTTTCTTTCCTTGATGTGTCTTTGTCTGGTTTTGGTATCAGGGTGATATTACCCTTCTAGAATGAATTTGGAATGGTTCCCTTCTTTTCTATTTCATGGAATACTTTGAGGAGTATTGGTGTTAATTTTTTCTTTGAAAGTCTTATATAACTCAACTGAGAATCCATCTGGTCCTGGGCTTTTCTTGGATGGTAGGCTTTTGATGGCATTTTCTATTTCATTACTTGAAATTGATCTGTTTAAATTGTATATGACCTCCTTATTCAGTTTGGGTTGGTCATATGTCTCTAGAAATTTGTTGATGTCTTCTATATTTTCTATTTTTTTGGAGTATGAATTTTTAAAATAGTTTCTAATTATCTTCTGTATTTCAGACATATCTGTTGTGATATTTCCTTCATCTGGAATTTTAGTAATTTGATTTTTCTCTCTTTTTCTCTTTGTTAGCATGGCCAGGAGTTTGTCTATTTTATTTATTTTTTCCAAGAACCAACTTTTTGTTTTGTTAATTTTTTTCAGTTGTTTCTTTTGTTTCGATTTCATTGATTTCAGCTCTGATTTTAATTATTTCCTGTCTTCTACTGCTTTTGGTGTTTATTTGTTCTTCTTTTTCTAGGGCTTTGAGATGTAATGTTAGGTCATTTATTTGTTGACTTTTTAGTCTTTTATGTATGCACTCAGTGTAATAAACTTTCCTCTATGAACTGCCTTCATGGTGTCTCAGAGATTTTGATATGTTGTATCAGTGTTGTCATTTACCTCTAAGAATTTTTTTTTTTATTTCATTCTTAATTTCTTCTACTATCCATTCATCATTTAATAGTGTATTATTTAGTCTCCATTTGTTAGTGTGGCTTCTATTTTTTACTTTATAATTGATTTCTAATTTCATTCCATTGTGATCTGATAAAATGCAAGGTATTATCTCTGTTTTTGTTTGTTTGCTTGTTTTGTATTTACTAAGAGTTGCTTTGTGGGATAACATATGGTCTATTTAAGAGAAGGAGTATGTGCTGCTGAAAAAAAAGTATATTCATTTGTTAAGGGATGAAATATTCAATATATGTCTGTTAAGTCTAAATTCTTGATTGTATTACTTAGTTGTATAGTTTCTTTATTTAGTTTTTGTTTGGAAGATCTGTCCAGTAGTGAGAGAGGTGTGTGAAAGTGACCCAGTATTATTGTGTTGTGGTCTATTTGATTCTTGAAATTGAGAAGGGTTTGTTTGATGTATGTAGACAGTCCATTGTTTGAGACATAAATATTTATAATTGCTATGTCCTGCTGATATATCCCTTAAGAAGTGTGAAATGTCCTTTTTTGTCTCTTCTGATTAACTTTGGCTTAAAGTCTATTTTATCTGAAATGAGGATGGAAATCCCTGCTTATTTATGCAATCCTTTAAGTGATATGTTTTTCCCATCCTTTCACTTTCAGCCTGTCAATGTCTTTGCCTGTGAGGTGAGTCTCTTGAAGACAGCATACTGTTGGGTCTTGCTTTTTAATCCAATCTTCCAGTCTGTCTTTTGATTGATGAGTTTAGGCCATTGACATTCAAGATTATTATTGAGATATGATTTGTATTCCCTGTCATTTTGACTTATCTGGTTTTTAATTTGACTTTTTTTTCTCCTTTGGTTGAATATTCCTTCAGATCCTCCCTTGGCTAGTTTTCACTTTTTTTTCACTTCATCCTCATGGAATATTTTGTTGAGAATGTTCTATAGTAGGCTTTCTAGTTGTGAATTTTTTTAAATTTTTGTTTATCTTGGAAGGTTTTAATTTCATCTTCAAATCTGAAACTTAGTTTTGCTGGATATAAAATTCTTGGTTGGTATCCATTTTCTTTCAGAGCTTGAAATATATTATCCCAGGACCTCCTAGCTTTGAGGGTCTGGGTTGAGAAATCTGTTGAGATCCGAATTGGTTTCCCTCTAGATGTAATTTGAGTTTTTTTCTCTCATGGCCTTTAATATTTTATCTTTATTCTCTGTGTTATTCTCATTATAATGTGTCTTTGTGTGAGTCTGCTGTGATTTTGTGTATTTGAGGTCCTGTAAGCCTCTTGGATTTGATTTTCCATTCCATCCTTTTGGTTTAGGAAATTTTCTGCTATTATATTATTTAAAAGATTGTGCATTCCTTTGGTTTGTATATCTGCTCCTTCGTCTATTCTGATAACTCTTAAATTTTGTCTTTTCATGTTATCCCATAATTCTTAGATGTTCTAGTCATGGTTTTTTTATCATCTTCTCTGCATGGTCAACTCTACTTTCAAGATTAAATATTTTGTCTTCATTGTCTGAGTTTCTATCTTCCAAATGGTCTAGTCTATTGGTGATGCTGAGAGAAACGTTTTATCTGTTTGACAGAAAGTTCTAGAGTGGTCAGCTACTATTAGAGTAACAGGACCCCAATCTGTTATAACTTGACTTTTCACTGGTATTTCCAGAACGGTGAGAAAGCCAAAACTCTTGCTCCTTCCCACAAAAGGCTTTTATGAACTATAATGAGATCATATTAACAAAACATTTTTGAATTTGTGGTTAAAATATTCCTGGAATATCTTAGTGCACATAGGATTTGGATTTCAAGATCAAAGAATGAGGTTGAATAAATGATGTACTTTAGTTCAGGGCTTAGCTTACATCTTTCCTTCAACTTCAGTGATTCCTGGAATTATTCTGCATATTTGGTTTTTCTTTTAATAACTATTTCTATGGTACTACTTGAGAAATACCATATTACTTGTGAAACTGTATTACTGACTACTGATCTTTTAAATGTCTTGTAAACTGATCTTTTAAATATCTTGTAAACTGTTATCTGTCTTCTGGTAAAATTCATCAGTGGTGATTGTGTTAGAGCTGTTTGAGTCACAAAGGATTTCAATGATGTTCTAGGTCAGTGGAAGTTGGTCATAGGTAATTGGTCAGCAAGACAGGAGAGAGGATTTGGTGATAGTTCAACCCAGCCTTCTGCATGATAACAACTGCACCACACTCTCATGAGCCCCTACCCTGTTCAGTGCATCCTTTCTCTGACCTCAGCTCCCCCCAGTTCAGAGCCCTGAAATCCTTCCATTTCTACCTACCTTTGTCTAACTTGCTGACAATTTACTCAACTCTTTCTCCTCCACAAAAGCAAGCATCTTTGTCAGTTTATGATTTATAGTAGCTAATATGGGGGGAAATGAAATAAGAAACCTGAATAAAATAGAAACTCTTAACAAATGCTTGACAATTTCAGTCTCAGTATACAGAGATATATTAAGTAGTACATTTTAAAATGTTCATTCAAATAAACATCAGGTATGTGCTCTAGTAGTTTAGGCAAAGCCACGTGTCTATTCAGTCATTATTAATACCTAATACATACATAGGCATTGTACTAGATTGGTTGGTCATTGAAGAATGAGATTTAGTCCTTGTGCTCCAAGGAGTAAACCCCCTAATAGAGAAGACAAGGGACATCCCTTTGCATAAGGTTAGATGTAAAAACAGTCTAGTGGTAGCACAGCCATGAAACCTCTGGAGGCACACAGAGATACCACATGACCTCACTTATTTGTGGAATCTATGAAAATCAGACTAATAGCTCACAAGAGTAGAATGGTGATGATCAGAGGTTGGGAACTAGGGGAATTGAAGCAATGTTAGTCAAAAGACACACATTTTCAGCTGGACAGGAGGAGATCTGTTGTAAAGTATGGTGACTTTAGTTAATTAAATATAATATATACTTGAAAATTACTAAGAGAGCAGATTTTAAATGTTCTCATCACAAAAACATCTGAAGTTGTAAGGTAATACTGTAAGGTCATATGTATGTTAAGTAGTTTGATTTGACCATTTTGTAATGTACACATATACTGTAATTATATACAAATCCTATTTGTCAACTTAAAAACTGCTATAGTTTATATCTTGATTGTCCCTCAAAGGTCCATGTGTCAAAGGCTTGGTCTTCTGGACTGTAGCACTATTTGGAGGTGGTGTAACTTTTAAGAAGTGGTACAAAGTAAAAGGAAGTTTGGTCACTGGAGCATGCCCTCAAAGGTGATATTGAGACCCTGGCCCCTTCCCCTTCTGTCTCCTGATCACATGGTTTCCCCTTTCTTTCCTTTTTCCTCTACTACCTATATTTATCTATTTATTTATTTTGGTACCAGGGATTAAACCCAGGGGCACTGAACCACTGAGGCACACCCAGCTCTTTTTTATATTTTATTTAGAGAAAAGGTCTCACTGAGTTGCTCAGGGCCTCACTAAGTTGCTGAGGCTGGCTTTGAACTCATGATCCTCCTGCCTCAGTCTTCCAAGCCTCTGGTATTACAGGCATGTGCCACAACACCTAGCTTCTACTACCTAATTTTAATCAATTACTTTTTTTTTTTAAGGTTTGGTTTTGTTTATTTAATAGGATTTTATTGCTATTACTTGGCTTATTAATTTTAACTAATATTCTTTGATTCCTGGTCAATATAGATGAGAAGTCAGCATTCTTTACATTCTACTGCTTTTCTCTTTCCTTTCAACCTACACACACACACACACACACAATTTACCTCTGTATCACCACCCTAATTTCTACATTTGTTTTATTCTTATTTGTACATGTAAATATAGTCAATTGTACACCACAACCAATCCTTTTATTGTGGTTCTCTTGGGTCCTCTAGCAAATTTTGTACATGAAATATTACTTCATTGTTACATGATAAATATAGTTTGTTGACCTTTATGCTCAAATACCAATTTAGCTGGGTTGTGCTTTTTTAAGTTTCTTTTGGGGTTTGCTCTTATATTGAATGATGTCAGAGAGAAATCTGTTGCCAGCCTTATTTCCCCCTACCTCTCATAAGTAACCTGATCCTTTAGCCAGCTATCCAAGAAAGGCTTTATCTTCAGTTTATTAATAAATGAAGATTTGTCTCACTGTTGGTCTAGTGAGTGAGTGTTCCCCAATACATAGTGCATGTTTTCAAACAGTAAATTCAAATCATTTTCTATTGCATAAAACTTATTTTCTATTATGTTTGAGAATATTTGTTCTGTGGCATATTTTTAGTTTTATGATGTGATTAAAGAACCCCAATGTCTGTGTTGTATTTCTTTCACTTGTCTTCTGTAGACATTATTTTTATCTCCAATTAGTTAAAACAGTTTTTCCTTAATTTAATTTAATTTTGTCACTTTAATTATTCGTATACTTTCTGAACCCTTTAAGTAATCCTAGCTTCATTTTCTCCATTATTTGTTGGATTATTGTTATATTTCTGCTTTGTAGTCTTGCTAGATAGACTGATCTTTCACCATTAACACATTTTTAAAAATAAACCTAATGTGATTAGTCACAATATACATGTGTTTCATGGTATCATTTTTAAAAATTAATATTTATATAGAACTTACTGTGTATTTGGAATGATTCTAAGAGTTTTACAATTATTTTATTTAATCATTCTAATAACTCACTCCAGTATTAGCTTGAACTTTGTTTATCAAACTGAGAAAAAAACCTGACGCACAAAGGTGCAAATTAATTTACTCCAGAGATTGATTCATAGATTGATTTTTTTGGTACTGGAGATTGAACCTAGGGGCACTCAACCACTGAACCACATTCCCATTCTTTTTTATGTTCTATTTAGAGATAGAGTCTTGCTAAGTTGCTTAAGGCCTTATTAAATTGCTGAGGCTGGCTTTGAACTTGTGATTCTTCTGCCTCAGCTTTCTGAGCCACTGGGATTATAGGTGTGCACCCCTGTACCTGGCTACTCCAGAGATTTTTAAAGCTGTCTGCTTTCAAACTCCATTGTATTAATGATGATGCTTTGCTGTCTCCATGTTGCATATTCTTTGCTGTTTATTTTAAATTATTATTAATATTATTATTGTTATTGTTACTTTGGAACTATCCCTTTGTACACCCATTCTTATTTTTCTGTTTCAATTCATCATTGAAAAGGTACATTTTTCTGGACCATATTACAGGAGTTTCAGGTGTGGAGGAGGATCTGGGGCTGTGCTGCAGACAAATGGGACTTTTGCTTTTTGGTTTTCCCCAGCCTGTGGGTACAGGTAAGATGGGAGGATACAAAACTATCTTGAGCCCAGTTGCACTAGAAAAACTGCTTGTTTGTTTGTACATATGTGTTTCAGGTGTGTGGTATTTTATGTAGATTTCTTTCTCCCATGTCTCAAAATGAACCCAGATCCAGGGTTGCTTCTGGTGCCAGAGTGTCTCAATCCTATGTTGCAAAAAAGGATGGAAATTTAACAGACTCTTCCCCTCACTTCTGGAAGTTGAATTTTGCTCTTTCTGCTCTCTGTGGGGGTTGGCCTTCTGCCCCTGCTAAAGTCCACTTTGCCATTTCTTTGGGCTTCTTCCTCCCTGACTTCTTCTCTCCTCTGGAGCTCAATCTGCTTTGCACTAGTAGCTCTTACACCCATTTAGGGCTCCAGGGATTTTAGCCATCTCCCACTTTTGTTGAAAATGGAATTTGTAAATTTTCATTCCCCTTTCTCCTTGTTGCTTTTGAATGTTCTCCAACCAGACAAGGGGAATGTACTAACTTCACAAACTTACATTTTTATACTTCCATTTTTCCACAGTTACTAGTCTTCTGACAAGGATGTCTAATAAAATGATTATAAAGTCTTTGAATGAACTGTTATTACTGAGAAAATGGGAGAAAGTATCAACTCTGCAGGCCTCATTTGATTAGGTTCACAAAGCCAGACTCTGTTGAAATCAATTTTAACCCTATTCTCACTGATGAATGTTACTAGTATGCTGTTTACTTCCTCTACTGGATTGCAAATGGATGCAATTAAAATTCTAAAGAAGAAAAAAAAAAAAAGCCTAACTCTCTCGCTCTGATTTAATGTGTACCCAAAGCATCCTGTTCTATATATAGCATCTATCCAACATGTACAATAATGATATAAAATAAAAATGCTCTACAGTTTAAAAGTATTTTTTGTTTTGTTTTGTTTGTTTGTTTTTTTGTTGTTCTTGTTTTTTTTTTTTTTTTTTTTTTTTTTGGTTATTCTTGAATTACTGAAGTATGGTTCTCCCTGGCCATTTTAATAAAATATGCAACAAAAGTCAAAGCAGTAAGAAAAATGGTACTTTGGAATGATAATCAGATAACCATTTATTTTAAAATCATTCATTTCATTGTTAAGAACTCTTTTTACTATGGTTTGCTATGTAATACCCAAATTGAAAATTAGTGTCATTCTCTACTCTGAGTCTCAAAACTATCCTAAGAGAAACACTGCTCAGAGCGATGACAGTTTCAGAGAGTCTCTCGAAGCACTCAAATTGCAAAGAGAAATGTGTGTACTTCTTGTTCTCCTGACCATTGGACAGGAAGCCTCTCTCCCAATTTCCAGGTAAAAATATTATCCACCTTTGCATCTGAATGTTATTTTAAATTTTATAAAAGTTACATCCCATGTTTAATCCCACTTAATTTGTATGTGTAGGTTCTAACATTCCATTTTCTTTTTCATTAAATAGTGACTTCAGAAACTAAAAGAATTTGTAGCAGGAAAGGGCTAATTTTAATGATGCTAAATGAAATTGATATTTAAGTTGAAACATGGCCTTCTTCACCTCTCAATCCCCCATAATTCCTCTTATGCCTTAATTATGGTTTGTTAGACCTATAATTTGGCTATAATTTGCTTCTCTGAAAAAAATTTAAGAAATGAATCATTTGTTTCTAATCCTTATTAGAGATTTTTTTTCTCCCCTCAATTTCCCACCTTCTAATTTTCAATACAAATGATGAATCATGAAGTCACTGGGATTTTCCTAAGCACATTTGGCAACCTCTTCAGATTTCTGGCCTATAAAGAAGTCTAATTTGGGATTTTTATTACAGGAAGAAATCATTTATTGCTTGAATAAAACGTGTTGGTGAAACACTAGTGAAGAAGAACTTCTATATGATGTAAGTTCAAAAAAGTTTATATTGTTACATTGTGTGAGTTTTCCTTTGAGTAATATCCTATCCTCTTGTCTCATGTTGATACTGCAGTATGTTCATTTTAAAGTATGTCCAAATTTAAAAAATATATATTAATAAAGTAAAATAATGCCTGTTATAGTTGCTTTCAGAATTGCCATTTATATGATTGTCGGGTAATGGCAGAACATCTAAGTGCTTTTTCTTAATGTGAAATTTTAATGTTGGTTTAATGTTAGTTGGTTTTCATTACAACGTGGATTACTGAGTGAATGAATGAGTTGAATGATGTTAGAATCTAGGAAAGTAAGGGGACCACACCCAACCAGGACTGCCCTTTCTACTCTGCATTTCTTATCCCATGAAGCCCTTCAGACCCTGGCAACCTGAATGGTTCATCACCTGAAAAAGATGTTTCCCTTATTCTCTTTTTAGAACTGGGGGCAGCAAACTACTGTGGTTGGTTGGTTAAATTTGGCCTGTTTTTGTAAAGAGCATTCTACTGGAAGACAGAAACACCTATGTATTCTGATGGTCATTTGGCACTATGACAGATTTGTGTAGTTACAAAGCTGCAGGGTCTCTCAAGCAGGAAATATTTACTATTTTTTTTTAAGCAGAAAAAATTCTGTATTTTTACATTCCAAATTTTAAGTTCTGTATTTTACACAATTAAGAGAGCATTAGTTTAGAAAATTATCTTTGAAATGTGTGTCTTAACTTAGGGATGTAGCTTGGTAGATGTAGATCGAATATATTATTTACAATTTTTTTGTAAAATAAAATGTTTTGAAATTCTGTGATCTTCCATTATTTGCAAGCTACTGTGCTAATTTTTAGGAATAAATAAAAAATAAATAAGACACTAGATGTGTTGGGAAATTTGTTCTATAATCAAGGAAGCATGCTTAGCAAAATATAAAGCGTAAACATATGCAACTTTCTTCAAGTGAACTATTTTAGATAATGTGGAATCGTTTTAAGATAGTGGTCATATTAAAATTTTTACTTTTATTTTCTTTCCTTTTAAGCTTACCTTCAATGAAGGACAGAGCAGAAAGAAGAGAAAAGCAGGATTCTTGGCTTCTTCTTAATTTACTGATTGAATATTGAGACTTGTACCTGCCTCTTAGATAAAAACTGCAGTAACAAACAATGCTGTCAGATAAAGGCTTCTTCCACATTCTCCTGTGCTTTAAAGTTAGTGCTATCATGGTAAAAGTAGATCAAACAGGACCATTTAGGAAAAAGTTTGATTCAAGCTAAACTTGAAAAAAATTGGTATCAGGGAATCAGAGTTGCTAAGATCTTAGAGACTTTCTTAGTGAAAACATATTCTAAAAAAATCAAGAAAGAAAGAGGGAGAGAAAATGAATTGATCTGAATTGGTGAAATAACAATGAAAAAATTGTTAAGTAAGGATAATAGAAAGTCATTAAAATCTTGCTATGTGCAATTGTTTAAATGCTGGAGTCAGCTATTCCAAAATCCACTCTTGGACATTTCCGCAACTTGAACCTTTAAATCCCATTTTTCACTCATGCCAGTTTCAATTGAGGTTTTTTTTTATCACTTGCAATTGCAAAATCTCAACTAATACATAATACTTCCAAAAATTTTCCTTTGAAATAGCAAAGGAAAATAAAAATGAATTTGTAGCTATTTGAGATATATCCCAATAAACACAAAGCATGCATAAAACTTCTTTCAAACCTCTTATCTTAAAGTTAATGGGAATATTGTGTCATTTTTCTTAATATCTGGGGTTTTTCTTCTCTTTTTTTCTTTTTGGTACTAGGAACTGAACCCAGGGACTCTTTATCACTAAGCTACACCCCAAGCTCTTCTTTTAAATTTTGAGACAGGGTCTTGCTAAGTTGCTTAGGGCCTCACTAAATTGCTGAGGCAAGTATTGAACTTGTGATCCTCGTGACTCTCAGCCTCCAGAGCTGCTGGGTTTACAGATTTGAGCCACCAACTTTTAATATCTATTTTCTTTCAATTAAAAAAATGCATGCTTTATAAAGAAATTAAAAATAGAAAATTGCATATGCATTGGTCTATGTTTTCAACACGTCTCAATTGCATACAGTTTTACAAAACCTGTGCAGCTTGTATTATTTGTCCCATTTTACAGGTGAGGAACTGAAAGCTCAGTGAGATTAAGTAACATATTCGAGGTTACAGAGCTATGGGTTGAAAAGCCAGAATTCAAATCTAGGTCAAGTTTAATGTCAAATCTTAACTATTAGCCTGAGTCTCCATAATATCCACATGGACACACAGATGGGGAAGAATCAAGATGTTCCAGGTGCACCTCAAGGAAATGGATGTAAGTTTAAACATAAAAATAACTACAACAAAACAATCTTTACAATATGGATATCTAATATACATCAGGCACCGTGAACTAAAAAAATGTAAGGGGGAAATTGGAGTCCTTTGGAGAGAACCACCACGCTAAACAAGTAACATAACCTTGTGCAGGAAATTAACTTCAGCTGTCTATACTTTATATCCCCAAGGGATCCTGAAGTTCCAGTGAGCGTTGTGTTGCTGAACTGACTTGTTATGTTGAGCTGCAGAGATGATGTGGTAGAATGAGTAACACAAGAGAACTGCAGAAAGCAGAGTGTGACAGAAAGGGCACCCTCTTGGGAGATGAGTTCTCCTCCCTCCCCAGCACAGGAGGCAGCACATGGGAAATTTGGTGCCAGAGCACCTGAACTGCAAGTACTTTTTGTTTCATTCAGAGTTTGATTGGTCTTCTATCCTGGAACTTGAGACTCACTAAGTAGTAGTAAGAGGGATACACAATAGAAAAGAGCTCAAACTATCCCTATTTGCCAATAACACGATTCTATTTTTAGAAGACACACACACACAAAAACAAACAAACAAACAAACAAAAAAACTAGTGTTCCAGGTGCACCTCAAGGACTAGAAAACTTCTAGAACTCATAAATGAATTCAGCAAAGTAGGAGGATATGAAATTAACACATGTAAATCAATTGTGTTCCTATACATCAGTGATGAATCAACTGAAAGAGATATTAAGAAAACTATCCCATTCTCAATAGCCTCAAAAAAATAAAATATTTGGGAATCAATCTAACAAAAGAGGTGAAAGACCTCTACAATGAAAACTACAAAATACTAAAGAAAAAAATTGAAGAAGACTTTAAAAGATGGAAAGACTGCCCATGTTCTTGGATAGGCAGAATTAATATGGTCAAAATGGCCATGCTACCAAAAGCATTGTACAGATTTAATGCAATTCTTATTAAAGTTCCGATGATACTCTTCATAGAAGTAGAAAAAGCAATCATAAAATTTATTTGGAAAAATAAGAGGCCCAGAATAGCCAAAGCAATCTTCAAGCATGAAAAGTGAAACAGGAGGTATCAATACCAGACCTTAAATTATACTACAGAGTTATAGTAACAAAAAAGTCATGGTATTGGCCCCAAAGCAGGCTTGAAGATGAATGATACATAATAGAAGATATAGAGCAAAACCCACATAAATACAGATCTCTCATACTAGACAAAGGCTCCAAAAACCTACTATGGATAAAAGATAGCCTCTTCAACAAATGGTACTGGGAAAACTGGAAATCCATATGTAACAAAATAAAATTAGACCCCTATCTCTCACCTTGCACAAAACTCAACTCAAAGTGAATCAAGAACGTAGGCATTAGACCACAGACTCTGTGCCTACTGGAAGAAAAGTAGTACCAAATCTCCATCATGGTGGTTTAGGAATAAAATTCCTCACCAAGACTCCTAAAGTTCAAGAAATAAATTCAAGAATCAGTAAATGGGATGATACAAAGCTTCTTCACAGCAAAAGAAACAATAAAGAATGTGAAGAGAGAGCCTACAGAATGGGAAAAAATCTTTGCCACCTGCACTTCAGATATAGCATTAATCTCTAGAATATATAAAGAACTCAAGACACGTAACACCAAAACAAAAACAAAAAAACAAAAAAAGTCAATCAATAAATCGGTAAAGGAACCAAATAGACACTTTACAGAAAAATTACGATCAGTCAACAAATATATGAAAAAGTGTTCACCATCACTAGCAATTAGAGAAATGCAAATTAAAAGTACCCTGATATTTCATCTCACTTCAGTCAGAATGGCAATTATCAAGAATACAAGTAACAATGTTGATGAGGATGTGGGGAAAAAGGTATGCTCACACATTCCTGAGTGGGACTTCAAATTGGTGCAACCACTCTGGAAAGCAGTATGGAGATTTCTCAGAAAACTTGGAATGGAATCACCATTTGATTCAGTTATCCCACTCTTTGGCACACACCCAAAGGACTTAAAATCAGCCTACTATAATGACACAGCCTCAAAATGTTTATAGCAGCTCAATTCATAATAACTAAGCTCTGGAACCAACCTAGGTACAGATGAATGAATAAAGAAAATATGGTACATATACATAATGGAACATTACTGAGCCTTAAGGAAGAATTAAATCATGGCATTTGCCAGTGAATGAATGGAACTAGAGACTATCATGCTAAGTGAAATAAGCCAATCCCCAAAAACCAAAGGCTGAATGTTATCTCTGGTATGTGGGTGCTGACTCACAATAGGCACTAGGAGTAATAAGGGGAGATTCACCAGATTGGATGGGGGCTGTAGGAGGCCGCGGGGGGCAGATGGGAACAGGAAATAGTAGAATGAATCAGACATACCTTTCCTATGTTCACATATGAATACACAGCCAGTGTAACTTCACATCATGCAACCACAAGAATGGGAAGTTATACTCTATGTATGTATGCTATGTCAAAATATATTCTACTGTCATGTATAATTAAAAAGAACAAATAAAAAAATTTTAAAAAGGATAAGTAGGATGAATTTTCCAATGTTTTTTCATATAGAAATATATTTTTAATTGCTTTGAAAGTAAATTTGTTACATAAGAATGGTGCAGAATTTTTGAAAGATTCATATAAGACAATTTAGTATATTATGCACATAAAATACCATATACACGTATAAGTATTCTGCCTTAGATTATTTTTTTAAGAATTAAATACCTCATAAATCTAAATAATAAGAAGAAATATGCACAGTTAGTTTTTACCTAGTTAATAATCCAGAATTGATGAAGACTTTCTGGAGTGATTTTTTTTTTCTATTTTGTGAAGGGAATGGGATAAGCACAATTAGTGTTTAAGTACCAATAAATATTTGGTGGTGCTTTCCAGCCTACAAAACTCTCACCCACGTTACCCCATTAAGTTCTTAGAGCAGTCTTCCTTAGGTAGATGGAATCATACTCCTTTTAACAAAAAGGAAATCCATACCCATGAAATTTTAGTAACATACTAGAAGTTGTATTGCCAGCAAAGTCTCTGAAACAAATTTCAATACTTCATCTCATCATAACTTTACTTCACTTAATACAAGTTCTACATGGATCAAATCTCTAAACAAACATAAACAACCCCAAGATGCTACAATGAATAAGAACCTGATTTTAATATATTTTTTTTTATATGGTGGTGCTTGGGATTGAACCTAGGACCTTGTGCGTGCAACACAATCACTCTAGCAACTGAGCTATATCCCTAGCCCTTGCTTTTAATTCTTTAAGACAAATACCCAGAAGTGGGATTTTTGGATAATGTGACAGTTCTATTTTAAATTTTTTGAGGAACATTCATGCTGTTCTCCACAGTGGCTGCATCATTTTACATTCCCACCAGAAGTGCACAGGTGTCCCAAATTCTCTGCAACCTTGACAACACCTGTTATTTTCTGTTGTTTTACTACAATGGCCATTCTAACAGGTGTGAAATGACATCTCACAGTGGTTTGGATTTGCATTTCCATGATGATTACTGATGTTGAACATCTTTGTATATTATTTGTCAGTCATTTATCTTCTTTGGAGAAATGTGTATTCAAGTTGTTTTCCCATTTTTTAATTTGGTTGTTTACTATTGGTTGTAGGAATTCCTTATATATTTTGGATAAAATTTCTTCTATCCACCTCCATGTCCATCGCAGCATTAGTCACAATAGCCAAACAAATGAATCTTGATGTCCATCAACTGATAGATGGACAATGTTATATACAAATAATGAAATATTATTCAGCATAAAAAGAAGGAAATCCTGTCCTATGCTGTAACATGAATGAAACTCGAAGAGGAGATTATACTAAGTGCTAAGCTAGTCACAGAAGGGCACATACTATATGATTCCCCTTTATATAAGGTATCTAAAGTAGTCAAACTCATCAAAGCAAAATGAGTAGAATGGTGGTTACCAGGAGGTGGGGAGGGGTAAAGAAAGTTGCTGTTCAATGGGTATAATGTTTAATCACGTACAAGATGAAAACATACTAGAGATTTGCTGTAAAACACCCGTGCTTATAGTTATAATACTGTAGTATACACTTAAAAATGTGTTAAAATGTGGTTTGCAGTGTTAAAAATATGGCTTTTTTTTTGAGGGGGGTCATAATTTAAAAGGAAAAAAGAAGAAAGGAATGGAAGAACTAAAACCCTAAATCTATTCAATATATTAGTTGACTATTTATAAATATTAATCTACTGTAGGTGATTGTAATTCAGGCTGTCACTCAGCCCAGTTTTGATCTACTGATAGGCAGTTGGAGCAGTGACACAGAGCATTTCCACAGAGCAAAGAGCTCAGGTGCTAAAGTGGACCCAAAGCGACCAGAAGTAGAACGCATGTGACTCACCCCTACCGCCTTCCCACTCACCACCGTGGCAGAACATGCCTGGCTCTCCTCCCCACTACATGTTCATCTCTATGTGCCCTCAGAGTGTAGCTGTCCTCAGTTCACCTCCTTTGGGAAATGGGAATGAGGGAAAATGGACGGATGTTTGCATTCTGACCTTGAAACAAGTTGGGAGGAAAATTCTTTTCCTTTCTTTTTAATTCTTGGTTCACAGTCAAAGAGAACTCGGTTTTAGGAACTTAGCCTCGGCTACATTTCAGCTACAAATGACTGGCTGTCTTAGGAAATACAGATGGACTGTACTCGGAGGCTGGAGAAGTGTGGAAACTCTGATGGCGAAGGTGTGGACCTGGCCAATGGAAAGCATTTTGGTGGGTCTAATGATTTTGGGAAAATCTCTGCAAGGCTGGAACATTTTGCCACACATAAGTGGTTATTTCCTTAGCCTCTTCTGCATTCACTGAGAGCTCTGTGTAGCTGACCAGAGAGCCAGAGACCTGGAAAACAGTCCTAATGTGGGTTTGTCAAGAGAGATATTTCAATTTAGGTTTTCCAAATGTGTAGCATGTAACAAAGCCTGGATTTCTTTTCATTTCAAGTGAAATCTGCCTCATTGTGGTTCACTCAGTTCTTGGAAACATAGTTTTATATAGTCCAGAAAGCCCTTTGAGCCCTTTGAGGGGGTTACTGCAAAGGCTTTTGCATGCCCCCCCCCCACCCCTTCTGTGAAAGCAGGAAATCAAGCGCTGCCAAATGCAAATGAGTTCAGACTCCAACTGGCAAAGTGTCAAAATGCAGAATGCTACAGGATTGAGAGAGTAGAGCCCACACAAATGCTATTTGGGGGTCTAGGAAACTACAGAAAGTCGTCAGGACACACTTAATGCACCATTTCAGAAATATGACTTTGTGTAGAACAGTCTGTTATTCATGTCAGTAAGTCAAAATACTTTTGCTTCCTTTATATGGTGGCTTCAGAAACCTCCAGGGACTTTTTCAGTAAGCCCTCCCCCCACCCCACCCCCACCCCACCCCCACCCCTGTTTCTAGAGTTGCCTGAGTTGTTTGGGGGGCAAAGAAAGACTCCTCTTTCATTCCCATGCCACAGTTGGTCTACAATAATGCTGCTGCATGAAAGACTGAGGATTGCTGAAAGCAAATGGGAGCTGGTCCCCTGAAAGCAGCTGCTGTCCCTTAAAGGGTTAACAGAGTCGGTTTCCAAAGGAGTGAGGCAACCACCGAAGCAGGATAATAAATGTGACACTCTCAGACTATCAGTAGCAAATATTTGAGCTTATCAAATAACGGAGGAAGTCGTTTAGTTACAAATAAACCAATCTCTCATAAAACAAGTTTTCACACAGGGTCATTTCATTGAGTTGGAGACAGCTAGAGGCCACTCGTAGGCAGAGCTCCCACTCTGTGTACACTTTGTAACAGCCCCTCATGATTAATGGACAGCCAGAGGGGAGGCCGCGTCCTGCAGCCATGGAACTGGGCTTCCTATCAGGGGACCCACCATCAACAGTGTCTCGGGATTACAGGGAGGAAATGGCTCGTCCTCGGGGCGCCTAGATGGGTTTGTGCTTGCTCTGCCTCGACACCCGCCTTCTTTCTCTCACGCTTTCTCCCCTTTCCCTGTCGAGCAGAGACCATCGTGTCCTAGAAACTATAGTAGATGTCACTGCTTGGCACTTGCTGTGCAAAGAGAGGACAAGTATGTGGGTGTGAGGGGGAGGTGGAACGCTACTCTTAAAGTCACAGTGACTGTGCTGGCTGGGAGCTCTATGGAGGCTGTTTTTTCTCCAGCCTTTGAAATCAGTGTGGTGAAGGCATCTCATTTGGATTCCAGAAAAAGCACCAACACTGTTTTAGAGTAGAAGGGGAGAAAAATAAGAGCTCCTTGTTTCAAAGTAAAATTCTCATTGAGATTAAGAAGAAATTATATATATATATATATATATATATATATATATATATATATATATATATCCTATCATGATTAGAAGAATTTAGCAAGTAAAAAGAAACCACCGGTAGAAAGCTGCTAGATTCTGGGTATGTGAATGTCATCTCTAAAGAACTAGAAATATGCATATTTCTATATTATGATTTCATAGAAATTTCGTTTTATTCCCCCAACGGGTTATAAAAATAAAACATGTGGATTATATGAAATATGGGAATAGCAATGTAAAGCTGAAAAAATTCAACCATGACTCCACCATTTGAAGGCAAGCATTATGAATACTTTAGTATATTTTCTTCCAGTCTTTTTCCAACATCTTTTAAAAATAGATCATTGAGACCTTAACCATATGTAGAATTTTGTTCTTACTATTTTCAGCCAACATTTGAGCATAGTCATGGCCCCCCTCATGCTATCCAATCTTTTCATGTATATATAATCTTCAAACTGCAAAGTTCTTATTTTGCAATTTTAATTAACTTAGGGAAGTTTTTAGAATAGGTATATGTTCATGCTAAAAAGCAACGTTTGATGCTTTATTTTCAGTTGCATTTATTTATTAAAATTACAATCTGTTTCTAATAAAAATTGAAAGAAAAAAAAATCTAAGCTATTATGCTCCTAGCTAACACATTGACTTTTATATTTAAGATAGATATTCTGGCAACTGAATTTTCCACAGAACTAGAAGAAATTCAGTGCCCATCTCCTGGTCTTCTGATAAACCTAACCCTGCTAATGCTCTTTCCAAATGCATAAGCTCTTGTTGATTAACTACTTTTAGAAGTCACCATGAATTAAAATGTGAAGGCATAATATTTACATTCCCTCCCCTCCCCTCCCCCGTGTATAATACCTACATTTTGATGTATTCTGTTTATATGGAACATCTGGAGCTACTTTTGATGACCATTATCTTTTCTGAGTCCAGGAACTGGACACATTTTCTCCCATTCAGCCCCGGAGCCATTGTGCTTTCTATACAGTAATTCCACTCTCACCGACAATGCTGCTGCTGTGCTTTCAAGAACCCAGAATAAAAGTTGTGTTGGGAGTGTTGGCAAAGAAATGCGGCACTGAATTCATTAACAATATGAAACTTTCCTTCTGGAATAAGATAGAACAAAGCTCACCAAGGGTTAAAATGCTGCAGTAACCAGTCTGTGGGGGTGGAGCCCGTGGAGCCTGCCCTGCCTGATTCCAAAGCCTCGGATTCAGCATGTTTCCAAATAGATCCCCTAGAACTTATTCTTCCTGTCTAACTAACTTTGTACCTATTGATCAACAGTTCCAGGACCCCCCGCCATTCTGTTGCTCAGCATGACGATTATCGTTAATAATGCATTGAATATTTCAATTGTATATTTCAAAATAGCTAAAAGAGAGGATTTTAAATGTTCTTACCACAAAGAAATGATAAATATTTGGGGTAATGTCTATGCTAATTAGACTGAGTCCATCATTCCACCGTGTGTACTTGGATTCAAACATCACAACGTATCTCATAAATGTATACAATTATTATTTATCAATTAGAAATAAAATTAAAATTAAAAAATTAGTTTTCCTCTAAGTTAACTTTCATTTGGATCCTTATGAGACTTAGGTTAAAGGACAGAAAATAGTTTTCTTTTAGGATGAAATCCAGATTAACCTAAATTCTTTTTCTTGCCTCCCAATAGATACAATTTAGGATGTTTTGAAAGCTATTTCTTTTATACAGAACCCAAACTGAACATTAATAGATTGCCAAACATTTAGCCACTTACTCAAAACTGTCTGGGGCAGGCAGTTCCCATATATTGAGGCATATTGTGTTTGAACATTACTTAATCTTAGTTTCACACCAGTCTTAGACAAGAGATTTTCTTCAAGTTAATGGCTTCTCTGTTATAAGCAAATCTGCAAGATAAAGAAACCAATAATTTGGACTATGGGTATAAAGAAATATTAATATTTCTTAATCTTATTTACCCTTTACCTTCAAAACATTTGTAGTTTGTAACAACAACTATGTTGAATATGCACCACATGAAAATAGAAATAAATGAATATTTATGGAGCATATGGAGGGCTTTACATATACAGAAATATTTGATTTAAACTATATGACAACCATGCTTGGGGTATTATTATCCTACTTTTCCAAATTAACCAACCAACCTTGTGTAACTAGGAAAGTCAGGAAGATCAGTCATTTCAGATTGGATCAATCACAAAAGAGAATCATCCACTCTTAAACAAAGATGCTTGTTAGAGTGCAGCATGCACTATCGAAAGAGAAAACTAAAAAGTAAAATCTAATCATAGGGAAGAATTCTAAAAGGAATTCTGAAGATAAATTCATTAAAACACAATATTTGTCTCCTGAAAATTCAAAATGAAAAATTATAGTTTCTAAGAACTGTTCTATGGAAGAGTGAGCCAAGAAAGCCAAGGACCCATTGTGGATATAGTTTTAGTATCATAATCTGAGGTTCCCAGCAGGCTCTTATCTTTTTTATCCTAATGAACTAACACTTTCCACTGTCCCTAATTATTGGTCTCATCCATGTTGGGGCGTTTGACTTGATCTGATTTCTGCTTGGTCAAGCCCTGTTTTTGCTACTGGAGCAGAGAATATAAAGAGCCATGCAAGGGAGGTAAAAGAGGTAAACCAAGGGGTTGGGGTTGTGGCTCAGTGGTAAAGCACTTGTCTAGCATGTGTGAGGCACTGGGTTCAATTCTCAGCACCGTATATAAATAAACAAATGAAATAAAGGTCCATCAACATCAAAAAATATTTTTTTTTAAAAAAGAGGCAAACCAAGGGAACAAAAGAAGAATGCAATGGGAATCATAGCAGCTACTACACTGAAGGCCACATCTGTGGCCAGCAACGCTGTCTATAATTCTCACAGCAGCACTGTATGGTAGGCTTCCCTTTATTCTTATTTCTAGTTGTAGGGCCCAAGATTCAGAGGTTTAAAAACTTGCCAAAAGTAACAGGTAGAAAATGCTAGAATTTTTATTTAAACTCACATTTATCAAACTCCAAAGCTTTTATTTTTTATACTTGATCACTTTGTTCTCTCACAGTTGTAATGACTTTCCAGATCCCTCAATTATCATACCTAGAAGCCAGATATCAATAAATTAAAAAAAAATCAAAAGGACTCAAATGCAATATGTCTAAAAGGCAATCAAACCACGAGGTTATCGGAGGAGGTTGTATATTCCTTTTGCTGTTGGTCTAGAGAAGGAGGTGAGAGAGTGGTTTTTCTGTTTCAAAGGTATGAGAGCCAAGTCAGTGTGGAGGTGAGTGAGCACTTTCCAAGATCCCTTTGGCCTCTGCGATTTGGTGTCCTGTGTTAACTACCTCTTCTAGCGGAATATTCCATAAAGTATAACTAGCACAATTACTTGAAGGAATAAAAAGTGTCTGACAAAATATAATGGATTATGGGAAGAGAAGAAAAAGGAATATCAGTCCTTAAAATGTATTTTCTCTCCCTAACATGTTGGTTTTAAGAAGCTGAAAATGTACTATTGTAGATGGTTGTCAATAATGAGAGCTGAGATACTTCTGTTGGTATAAAAAGAATAGTGCAAAGAAAGGATAAACACAACAGAAGCTTAACACAGTGTGACCACATAGCATTCACAGTGTGGCTTTTAAATTCTGAGACTTTTGATTGCATGAATCTTTAGGGAGATCCTGGGGTTCACTCTCCAACCCACAGCCTTCCAGAAGGAACTGAAAATAGTAGATCACCAAGACAAATTTCTAAAACTGTTTTATTTACTTAGTTAATTGCCCAAATGAGTCTGGACTCTCAAGTGAATTTGTAAACCTGTTGGCATTGCAATGGTGCCCACAGGTTAGAATCAGTGGTCCTCAACCCTAGCTGTCCATTAGAACTACATGGCAAATTCTAAAGACACCTACGCCCAGGCCCAAACAGACCAATTAAGAGCATCTCCAGGAAGTGGGGCCTTGGCAATAGGACTTTTCAAAATCACCCCGGGTAATTAGAATGTGATGTGCAGCAAGGGTTGAGAATGACTTCCTTAGCTGCAAATTACTATTATCCAACAGTGGCAAGCAATTTTCACTAGCCTACCTCCTGCCTGAGTTGGTGACACTTGATTTTATTTCCATCACACAGGAAGATAACATTTTAAGCACAAAAGGATATTTGCCACTTATTTCATGTTTCTAGATGTTAAATTATGACAAGAGCATACATCGGAGGCATTCTATTATATCACAAAATAAGCAGTGTTCTTTCTCTCATACACACACACTCACACATACCCATACACACACTGTGATGCTGGAGTCCTTGGTCTTGGTGGTGTTATGTACTGGGCAGATAACTCTTTTTCAGAAGGCCCTGTTGTTCTTTGTAAGATGTTTAGTATCATTCCTTTCACTCATCTGATGCTAGTAGTACACCCCTCCTCCTCCCACCATTTGTAACAACTGAATTCAGACAACAGAACATCATAGCAATCCAGACGTTTGCTTAAAAAAGGAGAGGTAGAAAAAAGGCAAAAGTAGGCAAACAGTAATCCTGGGGGTTAATCCATTACAGTCAAAACCGCTGTCAAGTAAAATTTCCAGTCTAGCCGTCCCTGACAGTTACTTCCTCCAGAGAATCTTTTCTCTTTCATTGTGACTATCACTGGCTTTAAGGAATGCAACTGTCTGTAACTCAAGAAAGTGAGGTGTCAAATTAGGGGCTGTTTAGAACTCCAGGTATGGTCTGGAGAGAAGACATTAAGGTGTGTGGAGTGATCAAGAGCTAAAGGTTTTCAGAATTCTACAAGACTCCTTTTCTCTCTCAGTTTTCCTTGTTCTCTTTTTAGATGATAAGTATATATGTAGTTGAAAACAGTCAGGCTCTAGTCCATTTGGTGACACTCCAAAATATTTTTCATCATTAGTAATTATTTCATCTAGAAAATTCAACTGGTTAACCTTCACCTATGTGAAAAATGTTAGAAAGGTAAAAACATTCTGTGATCAATATTTCTATGCCAATGTTTTATGTGAAAACAATTTCTTTCAATTACAAATGACCTTCATTTTGAGATATTAAAATTCCAAATTGAAAATATAATGTGGCAGTTTTTTTAAAAAAAATAAATTCTCTAGAATGTATCCATAACTTAATATCACAAGAAAGCATAAGTATTCAGGGCACACTCTAAAGAGGTCAGCTGGTCCAAATTCAGTTCAAGCAAGCTCTAAAAACACCCACTGCTGGATGATCCATGATTTTTATTGTTAATTTCAAAATTACTCTACTTTTAGGGGATGCTGCTCACTGGCTAAAAAAAAAAAAACTCCAGAAAGCTTTGTAAGCTTTGTAGCTATGGGGGTGAGGGGAGGGGCAGCCATTAGTATATGATTTAGTTTTGAATATCTCAAAGCTTTAGGGATTAAACAAGCAAAAACTACCCTTTTCCAGTAGTTTGGAGAAATTTCTAGGCTTTTCTTAAGATTTCCAACAAGAAAGTTGAACAAAGAAACGTCCCACAAATGACAAAGAAGAATTTAAATTTACTTCTTGGTTATTGAATCTACCTTTCTTCTTTGTCTCCTGTCTTTGAACTGTATCAGGACACTTTCATTTCCTTCTAGTTCCATAAAGAATAGTGACATCTATCCAGGATTTTGATGAACTATGAGACTCATGGTTGCTTTACTTAGAATGTTCACACTGCTAGGACAGATTGGCCTAAGTTTTTTTTTTTTTTTTTTAGTTAAGAATGGGAAATTTATTTTTTGTTCTGGCCCATAGTAACCATGAGTTTAAACAAATATATTTTTGTAAATGTATTTTGTTACTTCCTAAATTCAATATGTACATGTCTGAAAATTATTATTTTTCATGGTTAAACATTTCTCTGTGTATAGATTTCTTAATTGCTGCTTTTAAAAAGCATTGTTTAAGTGCCCCTTTGCAACACTAGCTTATAAGCTCACCATACAGCCATAAAATCACTAAATACAATAAAACAATATCTAAACAAAGAAATCTGTCCTCATGATCTTATCATTTTTTTTTTTACTATCCAATTCTACATATTTAATCTTGTAATACTTGAATCTGATTCTTAGACCATTTTTTTCCTTCTGAATAAAAAATTCAAATGTAAAATAAGTTAAAAAAATGTGTACATCTCAGTTTGGGTTTTTGACCTCTGGTTTTACTAAACTCTCAGTTAAAAGCAGCGAGTCTTATGCTTTTAGGGAGGAAGGAACACAAATACCAACCATCAAAGCTAATTGACTCATGAGATAAACCTTAGTAAGATCCTTGACATTCCAGGAATATATCTGGAAACTATCTCAATTTCCAAATTCTCAAATACGGAAATGTTTAGGCCCACTGCTTCCTGGATTTCTGCTGATTCACGTTTTCGTTCATAATACCACGTTTCCCGTGTCTATTCTCAAATTATAAACGTTGCCTCCTTTCTAGCATACATCAAATTTTGTAAACTTATAGTATAATACAGTATTCTTGTTACTGCAAGTTAGATTATTTTAATTGAACTATGCAAGATCCCTGATAGAAATAGAAGTGCTAATATCCTATGAATAAGAAAGAATAATAAAAATAACAGAGTTTCAAAACCATACATTGTATCTGAGTGGGTGGGTTTTGCCCAGAGAGACCATTTTATGGTCATGAGAAATGGAAGAGCTGCTTTGAGGCGGAGATGAGGGACCAGGCCACTGGTGTATTGAGAGCTGGACTGACACATTACAGTGTCCTTCACACAGGGCCTTTACACCTGAGCAGATAGTGGACTCATGATGTGGGGCTCATTATTGTAAGCGTCTGGGAATGCAAAGAGACCTCTAAAAACAATGAAGTGAGTTTTTCCTATTCCTATTCCTCTTCCTCTCCATTCCTTTCACCCTCTTTTCCCTTCTTGAGGGTGAGGCAGCTGAAAGGTGATTAAGAACTTGGACTTTGGAGCCAAGCTGCCTGAGTCTAAAACTTGCTCTACCAGTTACCAGCTGTTTAATCTTGGGCAAATTATTTAGTTTTTCTATGACTGAGTGTGTTCACCTATAAGACCTATCTCTCCTAGGGTTATTTTAAGAATTAGATGATTAATATACATAAACCTTTTAGTGGTGCCTAGCAGTTAGTTAATACTGGAAAAAAGAAAACCACAAGAAAACAAAAAGGAGTTGCAATTGTCTACCAGGTACTTTGAGGTACTTTGCTAGACACTAAAAGAAAATCTCTTACATGGGATATTCTGTGTAGATAACCAACACAGTCCACTTTATGTCACCTAAGTTCAGCCCTGATAGAGACCAACTACAGTTTCTGATTTCCAGTCTTAATTTTGTGGGAGAAAAAAAAAGTGATTGGCCCCAACTTGCTCTGGAGATCCACCACAAATCTGAGCCTGTGTGGCCAAGAGGCCAAAGTCCTTTAGTACTTATGTGGCTTTAGGGATCCACTTTCATTGGAGGTAGCTTTTAGCAAATGGGGAGGCATGAGTCAAACAGACTCTCATAAAGTACCTGATACATTTTGCGGGGAAGGGGATAAAAGCTCCTCAAGCTGTTTATTTAAGGTGACTTAGGAAGTCTTGATGATATGGAAGACTTATAATAAATATATCGCTACCTTGTTGCTGAAGCCATATTGTTCAGTATGTGGTGCTGATTAGATATTATTTAGATATATACTTGGTTAAATTTGTGATTAAAATTATTTGTGTGTGTGTGTGTGTGTGTATATATATGTATATATATATATATATATATATATATATATATACACACACACACACACACACATATGCACATATATATTTTATATACATACACACACACACACATTTATTTATTTATTTATACTGGGAATTTATCCCAGGGGTGCTTTACCACTGAGCTATATCCCCAGCTCTATTTATTTTTTTTATTTTGAAGCAGGATCTCATTAAGTTGCTTAGGATCTCCTCACTAAGTTGCTGAGGCTAGCCTTGAACTTGTGATCCTCCTTCCTCAATCTCTCATATTTCATTTATATTTTAAGATAACTAATTTATAAAGATTTTTAAATATTTACATGTTTTAACTCTTGATACCATAAATGCTCCAATCTAAGCTGTGGAGAAGACTCAATAACAGAAATGCATCACACAAAATACAGTCCTCTCCTAGGCTTTTCTTGATTTGCTGATTAAATTTTTTCTTACAATTTTTTTATTTAAAAGACTATATATGTTTATTATGTGGGGAAAACACATTCACTTTCTAGGTCATTAGCTAGAGTAAGAAGAACTTCCTCGAATTGAATAAATCTGTTAAGCAACAAATAAAAGAAAAATGTCATTAATTTAGGTAGAGAGTTACACTAAAAGAAACCAAATGAGTAAATTTTAAATTCCTATAAAAGTTCTTTCTTCTTTAGAAATATTTTTTTTCTTCAAACCATAATTGATAGTGTCTCCTTGGAAACAATCCTAAGAGACTAGTTGAGTTACTGGAAATCATGTAATTTAAATTTAAATTATAGTAATATGTTGCCTCTTCCTATTACTGCAGACCAGTCTTGCTGGTAAACTTGAGCATCTTTCGATCACATTGTGGGCTGAATGTGATGAAAAGATGCTCCAAATTAGAAATTTGAGTCAAGAAGGGAACATGTGCATCTCAGTATAAAGTAATATGTTAATATTTTAATTCACTCATTGGTTATATTGGTCTAGGTTACTGTAGCTCTAGGTTTATGGGAAATATCCTAAGCTCCTATTATGAAACTTGGGGTGGTGTAAAGGAGGAAGTGAACTTTTTTCCTCCATGATACCCTAATACTACTTTGACTAGTGCTTAAAACAGGGTTAATAGAAAACTCATAATTCTATAACACTCCTCCTTCACCTCCTCCTTTAACTACAGTATGTAAGGCATTGTCTTAAGGATCTTTGAGAAAAAGAGTTCAACATAGAATTTACTCCCAAAGGATTCACAATTTACTAAGGGAAATCTAAACTGACATCACTATTCACCACACTGAAACACATTAATGGGGGATACAGCAACCATGTAGGACCACAAGAGACAAACTTATAGACAACAGAGATGTTCAGGCACAGAGAACTGATTGCAGAGTGTCCAGGAACATCTTACCATAAGGACCTCAGAGAGCAGAGGCAGTGACTTTCCCCCAAAGCCATACGTAACTTTAAGATATTCAGGTGGGAGGAAAGGAGGAAAGCATTCAATTACCACCTTTTTGGAAGTCTCTATCAACTCTGTTATTAATAAAATGTTTAATTTTTTTTTCTACCTAGAGACCAATATGTTTGGAAGGATGGAAGCTTAAACTTGTGGAAGGTGACACCACCCTAGCAAAGAAATCATTACTGTTAAAGCAAATTTATTATATGTGAAACATTACTTACGACAAACCAATTTTTTATTAGTATGCATTTACTTTATGACATTTTGTTTTGCATATATTATAATTAAATATACACAGATGACTTTTTTTGCACAGTCATTGAAAATTTAGTGTTTACAAGCTCTTTTAAAATTTTTCTTACTTACAAAGTACATATTTTCTGTGCAGCATGCTTTATTTTATGTTGGAATTAGAAATAAAATGTTCACTGAGCTGATACTAATTTTATTTTTTGGCAATGCCCACGACTTAACAGATTTACTATTCCTGTGATTTGATTTGGAAACCCAGGAAACAGAGTAACACCTTTAAAGTGTCTTGGCGATGGAATGACAGTTGCCTAAGCCTGGCCCTCATACTTGGTGATCATTCATTATTACTTAAAATATGCAGAAGAGTTTGAAACTGAATTGGCATGGGTGATGACAAATATTTATTATATAAATATTTATTACATAAATATTTTGTGGCAAGACTATCTGGGAGTATTTATTCAGAAACTAAATGAAGATCGATTGAATGTTGCTACTCCTTCAAGTTGCCTTCCTTGTCCCAACAACAAACCAGACTTCATGTGAGGACAGAAACTCCAAGACCCTTTTCTTCTGAGCTATTTTTTTCAGTTGCTCACCAAAGCAGATTTTTCTCTTGACAACTGACCTTGAGGTTTTATTCTTTCTTTTCCTTCAATACTTGGTCATCCAGTCTCAAAAAAGTGTGAAGTGTTTCCCTAGCTATAATCTTGATTCCTTTCACTATAATTTAGCTTCATTTTTACTCCATAGTACTTTAACAATCATCTTAAAATGCCACAATAAAAATTACTACCAACTAGACATGCTTTCAATATTTTTAAGTTATATTAACATGAGAGCTAGGCAGTATCCTGGCATATCAGATTTTGAGCTTTTCTTTCTGATTCAACTTACAATAAGGTAGTTGAAAACATAAATGGAACTCACCATTAATAACCAAGAATGTTATTTTGTATTTTGAGAACATTATACCTTCAAGTTGAGACCAATATTAAAAGTTAATTCAAAAATAGCTTTTACTGCACTTTACATAAGAATGGATTCAAAGTTAAAGTAATTTTATTTAAAAAACTATAGAAAAAAAGTATATGTGATCTTTTCATCTTTTGCAAACTTTGCCTATAAATATAAGAAGGGGTTGAGAATAAGCCAGGATGATGATGATGATGACAATTTAATATATTGTAGAAATATTAAGCCTCACATGTTAGAAGGGTATTTTACACAATGACTTAGACCAAAACATTTGACTGTGTAAAGGGAGATTTTCAAATACACTAAAAAGAAAAATCAGCCAAATATTTATGAATATTGAACGTCTCTAACTACCCATTGAACTCCCATAATACTTAATTTGTATCTTTATTATGATATTTATCACTTTTTTCCTTGTTCTGTATTATTTATTTATTTTAGTTCACCTAATAGCTTGAGGACATGATAAATATTTGAATTGTCTTGAAATGCCCTTAGCACCTATCATAGAAATCAATCATTAAACAAGAATAACAAATAATGCTACTTTCATATCAGCATTCCAGAATTAATATTGACAAATTCATGTTGAGATGTAACAGATTTTTGGAAACAAAGTTCCATGCATGTGGAAGTAAAAAAGAATAATGCACATTCCTGCATCAGGAAGGAGAGCAGATGACTTCAAAGCCACTAGCAGACTGCTTACTTTATCTGGGATCAAGGACCCCATGTGGATGAAAGGCAGAGGAAGTCATGCACCTTGAAAAAAAAATATTTTCTTAAAATAGAGGTTTGCTATCTAAAGCTCCTTTAATTCCTTGGGTTCTGCCCTATGAAATCATTCTCCTTGAAGTATAATCATTCCAAATCCCATAATAATAATTTGGGGAAAGATAGATTGCCATAGAAAACATGGAGTATGGTGGAGTTATGAGTCTAGCATTAGGAAGATTTGACCTGGTTAGAAAATCCATTCATGAAAGCACTGTGGTTGGAATTGGTGGGAAACCACCCAGCTCTGTGCTTCCTAAAAGGTACTGACAGGATAGAGGGAGAGATGCCTTTCCACAGAGCTTTTCTCAGTGTGCCACAGCAAGCCATAATACCCAACGTACTTCAACTAAAGCAGGTGTTTTCGTGCATGTAAGTTTGATGTAGTTGTTTTTCGTTTGCTTGTATGTTTATATTAAGAAAAGAAAGTAGAGACCTTGGAGGAAGCTTTGCAACCTGTTCTATACTTGCTTTCCTTAGGAAAAGAAATTCATAATTTGGGTGAAGGGTGGAAATACTCAATTGTTAGTCAGTGTAATTACTCCAGACTGTCATTACACTGACCTTGTCTCTTAATTGCCTCAGATTTGGCAGCTCTAACAGGGATTGTGGTTTATCTAAATTGGTAGAAGTTTTCTTTCTTTTGAGATGTAGATGTATCTACAAATGTAAAACCTTACAATTTCAAAATATGATAAAAATTTTGCTACTTTATAAGTTTTTATTTAATTTATTTTTAAAGCTTCACTATTCTTTTGATAGTAGCTGACAGATCCAATCCTATTCCCATATGCTTTCTGCTATTTTAAAAGAAATAGTACACAATTGCCTCAGAGAAGCACCATGTGTTTCCAAAGTGTGAATCTGAAAACCGTCCATCTGGTCATGCTGGCATCTTTCTCAATTGTATGTGACTGAAAGAAATGTATTCAGCATTTTGCAACACTTTGCCTGGATGAGGAACAGAATAAGGTAAAGGAGATCTTTTTATTTTTTCATTTCCAGTTCTGAAAAAATTGTTATGGTTTGGATATGAGGTGTCCCCCCAAAGCACCTGTGTTAATGGAACTATATTGAGATATGAAGAAATTAGATTATGATACTTAATCAGTCCATCCTAGTTTGAATGGATTGAGTAGTAACTACAGCAGGTGGGGCCTGGCTGGAGCAAGTGGGTCACTGGGGGTGTGCCCTGGAAGGGTGCATCTTCCTTCCTACTCTCTCTGCTTTCTGGTTACCATGAGCAGCTTCCCTCCACCACACCCTTCTGCAATGATGTTCTGCCTCACATTGGTCCCAGAGCAACTGAATTTCTGAAACTGTGAGCCCCAAATTAACTTTTCTTCCTCTAGGTTGTTCTTGTCAGGTATTTTGGTCATGATGACAAAAAGCTGACTAACACAAAAATCAAGTCGTTTCTTTAGCCTGGAACACCTTGCCCACCCTTCTACCTAGATGGCTCCAATCACTGACCAACACTCAGACTTAGTGAATTCCTGTGCAAAACCCAGCTTGGTATTTTTCACACAACTCTATTCATTTGGTATAGAAAATGTTTATTTACTTTGATTAAAATTATTTCCTTAATATTGCCTCTCCTGTAATCTGTGAGTTCCTGAAAGGGAAGGCAAATGGGCTTCAATGCCATTCAATTCAGCACAACATCATTATAATGTTGCAGAAACTAATCTAGCGCTGTGGAGACAGTTCTGCATAAGCAGAGATATGCAAGCAAATGAAATCAACTTGCGCCTTTTTCCCAATTATTAAAGATAAAGTTGGAAGTTCAAAGTTTCTTTTTTTTTTATATTTTTAATTTTTTATTGTGGGTTGTTCAAAACATTACAAATTTCTTGACATATCATATTCCACACTTTGATTCAAGTGGGTTATGAACTCCCACCTTCACCCCATACACAGATTGCAGAATCACATCAGTTACACATCCATTGATTTACATATTGCCATACTAGTGTCTGTTGTGCTCCGCTGCCTTTCCCATCCTCCACCCTCCCCCCTCCCCACCTCTCCCCTCCCCTCCCCTCCTCTCTCTCTACCCCCTCCACTGTATAACCCTGAGGGTCTCCTTCCATTACCATGCAATTTCCCTTCTCTCTCCCTTTCCCTCCCACCTCTCATCCCTGTTAAATGTTAATCTTCTTCTCATGCTCTTCGACCCTACTCTGATCTTAGTTACTCTCCTTATATCAAAGAAGACATTTGGCATTTGTTTTTTAGGGATTGGCTAGCTTCACTTAGCATAATCTGCTCTAATGCCATCCATTTCCCTGTAAATTCTATGATTTTGTCATTTTTTAATGCAGAGTAATACTCCATTGTGTATAAATGCCACATTTTTTTTTATCCATTCGTCTATTGAAGGGCATCTAGGTTGGTTCCACAGTCTTGCTATTGTGAACTGTGCTGCTATGAACATCGATGTAGCAGTGTCCCTGTAGCATGCTCTTTTTAGGTCTTTAGGGAATAGACCAAGAAGGGGAATAGCTGGGTCAAATGGTGGCTCCATTCCCAGCTTTCCAAGAAATCTCCATACTGCTTTCCAAATTGGCTGCACCAATTTGCAGTCCCACCAGCAATGAACAAGTGTACCCTTTTCCCCACATCCTCGCCAGCACTTGTTGTTGTTTGACTTCATAATGGCTGCCAATCTTACTGGAGTGAGATGGTATCTTAGGGTGATTTTGATTTGCATTTCTCTGACAGCTAGAGATGGTGAGCATTTTTTCATGTACTTGTTGATTGACTGTATGTCCTCCTCTGAGAAGTGTCTGTTCAGGTCCTTGGCCCATTTGTTGATTGGGTTGTTTGTTCTCTTATTGTCTAATTTTTTGAGTTCTTTGTATACTCTGGATATTAGGGCTCTATCTGAAGTGTGAGGAATAAAGATTTGTTCCCAGGGTGTAGGCTCCCTATTTACCTCTCTTATTGTTTCTTTTGCTGAGAAAAAACTTTTTAGTTTGAGTAAGTCCCATTTGTTGATTCTAGTTATTAACTTTTGTGCTATGGGTGTCCTATTGAGGAATTTGGAGCCCGACCCCACCGACTGTAGATCGTAGCCAATTTTTTCTTCTATCAGACGGCGCGTCTCTGATTTGATATCAAGCTCCTTGATCCATTTTGAATTCACTTTTGTGCATGGCGAGAGAAAGGGATTCAGTTTCATTTTGTTGCATATGGATTTCCAGTTTTCCCAGCACCATTTGTTGAAGATGCTATCCTTCCTCCATTGCATGCTTTTAGCCCCTTTATCAAATATAAGATAGTTGTAGTTTTGTGGATTGGTTTCTGTGTCCTCTATTCTGTACCATTGGTCCACCCGCCTGTTTTGGTACCAGTACCATGCTGTTTTTGTTACTATTGCTCTGTAGTATAGTTTGAAGTCTGGTATCGCTATACCGCCTGATTTACACTTCCTGCTTAGCATTGTTTTTGCTATTCTGGGTCTTTTATTTTTCCATATGAATTTCATGATTGCTTTCTCTATTTCTACAAGAAATGCTGTTGGGATTTTGATTGGCATTGCATTAAACCTATAGAGAACTTTTGGTAATATCGCCATTTTGATGATGTTAGTTCTGCCTATCCATGAACAGGGTATATTTTTCCATCTTCTAAGATCTTCTTCTATTTCTCTCTTTAGGGTTCTGTAGTTTTCATTGTATAAGTCTTTCACCTCTTTTGTTAGGTTGATTCCCAAGTATTTTATTTTTTTTGAAGATATTGTGAATGGAGTGGTTGTCCTCATTTCCATTTCAGAGGATTTGTCGCTGATATACAGGAATGACTTTGATTTATGCGTGTTGATTTTCTATCCTGCCACTTTGCTGAATTCATTTATTAGCTCTAATAGTTTCTTTGTAGAGCCTTTTGGGTCTGCTAGGTATAGAATCATATCATCTGCAAATAGTAATAATTTAAGTTCTTCTTTTCCTATTTTGATGCCTTTAATTTCTTTCGACTGTCTAATTGCTCTGGCCAGTGTTTCGAGAACTATCTTGAACAGAAGTGGAGAGAGAGGGCATCCCTGTCTTGTTCCAGATTTTAGAGGGAATGCCTTCAGTTTTTCTCCATTCAGAATGACGCTAGCCTGAGGCTTAGCATAGATTGCTTTTACAATATTGAGGTATGTTCCTGTTATCCCTAGTTTTTCTAATGTTTAGAACATAAAGGGATGCTGTACTTTGTCGAATGCTTTTTCCGCATCTATTGAGATGATCATATGGTTCTTATTTTTAAGTCTATTGATGTGGCGAATAACATTTATTGATTTCCGTATATTGAACCAGCCTTGCATCCCAGGGATGAATCCTACTTGATCATGGTGTACAATTTTTTTGATATGTTTTTGTATCCGATTCGCCAGAATTTTATTGAGGATTTTTGCATCTAGGTTCATTAGAGATATTGGTCTGTAGTTTTCTTTCTTTGAAGTGTCTTTGTCTGGTTTAGGTATCAGGGTGATGTTGGCCTCATAGAATGAATTTGGAAGTTCTCCCTCCTTTTCTATTTCCTGAAGTAGCTTGAAAAGTATTGGTATTAGTTCTTCTTTAAAGATTTTGTAAAATTCTGCTGTATACCCATCCGGTCCTGGGCTTTTCTTAGTTGGTAGTCTTTTTATGGTTTCTTCTATTTCCTCAAATGATATTGGTCTGTTTACGTTTTCTATATCCTCCTGACTCAATCTGGGCAGATCATATGACTTAAGAAATTTATCCATGCCTTCACTATCTTCTAATTTATTGGAGTATAAGGATTCAAAATAGTTTTTGATTATCTTCTGTATTTCTGAAGTGTCTGTTGTGATATTGCCTTTTTCATCCCGTATGCTAGTAATTTGAGTTCTCTCTCCTCTTCTCTTCGCTAGCATCGCTAAGGGTCTGTCAATTTTGTTTATTTTTTCAAAGAGCCAACTTTTAGTTTTGTCAATTTTTTCAATTGTTTCTTTTGTTTCGATTTCATTAATTTCAGCTCTAATTTTAATTATTTCTTGCCTTCTACTTCTTTTGCTGTTGTTTTGCTCTTCTTTTTCATGGATTTTGAGATGAAGTATGAGATCATTTATTTGTTGGTTTTTTCTTTTTTTAAGGAATGAACTCCAAGCAATGAATTTTCCTCTTAGAACTGCTTTCAATGTGTCCCATAGATTCCGGTATGTTGTGTCTGTGTTTTCATTTATCTCTAAGAATTTTTTAATTTCCTCCTTGATGTCTTCTATAACCCATTGATCATTCAGTAACCTATTGTTCATTCTCCAAGTGATGTATGCTTTTTCCTTCCTTCTTTTATCGTTGATTTTCAGTTTCATTCCATTATGATCAGATAAGATGCATGGTATTATCTCTACTCCTTTATATTGTCTAAGAGTTGCCCTGTGACATAATATATGATCTATTTTTGAGAAGGATCCATGTGCTGCTGAGAAAAAAGTGTAACTGCTTGATGTTGGGTGGTATACTCTATATATGTCAATTAGGTCTAGGTTATTAATAGTGTTATTGAGTTCTATAGTTTCCTTATTCAACTTTTGTTTGGAAGATCTGTCCAGTGGCGAGAGAGGTGTGTTGAAGTCTCCCATGATAATGGTATGGTGGTCTATTAGACTCTTGAACTTGAGAAGAGTTTGTTTGACGAACATAGCTGCACCATTGTTTGGGGCATAAATATTTATGATTGTTATGTCTTGTTGGTGTATGGTTCCCTTAAGCAGTATGTAGTGTCCCTCTTTATCCCTTTTGATTAACTTTGGCTTGAAATCTATTTTATTTGATATGAGTATGGACACTCCTGCTTGTTTCCAAAGTCCATATGAGTGATATGATTTTTCCCAACCTTTCACCTTCAGCCTATGTATGTCTTTTCCTATCAAATGCGTCTCCTGTAGGCAGCATATTGTTGGGTCTTGTTTTGTGATTCCTTCTACTAGCCTGTGTCTCTTAATTGGTGAGTTTAAGCCATTAACATTTAGGGTTATTATTGAGATATGGGTTGTTCTTCCAGCCATATTTGTTTATTTCTGTTACTAAACATGGTTTGTTTTCCTCTTTGATTATTTTCCCCCCCTTTACTGTCCTACGTCCCACTGTTGGTTTTCATTGTTATTTTCCATTTCCTCTTCCTGTAATGCTTTGGCGAGGATGTTTTGAAGAGATGGTTTTCTAGCTGCGAATTCTTTAAACTTTTGTTTATCGTGGAAGGTTTTAATTTCATCTTCCATCCTGAAGCTTAATTTCGCTGGATACACAATTCTTGGTTGGAACCCATTTTCTTTCAGTGTTTGAAATATGTTATTCCAGGATCTTCTAGCTTTCAGAGTCTGTGTTGAAAGATCAGCTGTTATCCTGATTGGCTTACCCCTAAATGTAATCTGCTTCCTTTCTCTTGTAGCTTTTAAAATTCTCTCCTTATTCTGTATGTTGGGCATCTTCATTATAATGTGTCTAGGTGTGGATCTCTTATGATTTTGCACATTCGGCGTCCTGTAGGCTTCTAGGATTTGGGATTCTGTCTCATTCTTCAAGTCTGGGAAGTTTTCTCGTATTATTTCATTGAATAGACTGCTCATTCCTTTGGTTTGGAGCTCTGTACCTTCCTGTATCCCAATGACTCTTAAGTTTGGTCTCTTAATGTTATCGCATATTTCTTGGATGTTCTGCTCATGGTTTCTTAACAGTCTTGCTGAGCTGTCTATGTTCTTTTCCAGTTGAAATACTTTGTCTTCATTGTCTGATGTTCTATCTTCTAAGTGTTCTACTCTGCTGGTAGTATTCTCCATTGAGTTTTTAAGTTGGTTTATTGCTTCCTGCATTTCTAGGATTTCTGTTTGTTTGTTTTTTATAACCTCTATCTCCCTGTAAATTTGATCCTTTGCTTCCTGGATTTGTTTGCGTAATTCATTGTCGAGGTGATCTTTCATTGTCTGATTTTGCTGTTTAATGTCTTCCTTGATACTCCAGATCATCTGAAGCATGTATATCCTGAATTCTTTATCTGACATTCCATCTGCTGTAGCTGTTACCTCTTCTAAAGTTGCGTTGACCTGCATTGCTTGTGGTCCTTTGTTTCCTTGTCTTTTCATACTGCTTGCGTATCTTTCCTGCAGGTGCGGGCGGCTGCTCTGCTCTCTCCTTATTCCAATTGGGGTGTCGTGGCTACCACGCCTGCAGGTCACTGGGCCTGTTCTGGGCGCTGGCGGCGGCTCTGTTCTGCCGCTACTCCAATTGGGGTGACAAGTGTACCACGCCAGCAGGCCACCGGGCCTGATCCGCCGGTCGGTTGCAGGTTTGCCTACACTGCAGGCGCGGGCGGCGGCTCTACTCTGCACCTACTCCAAATGGGGTGACGTGTCTGTAGTACCAGCAGGCCACTGGGCCTGTCCCGCTGGTCGGTCGCAGATCTGCCCACCTTTCGGGCACAGGTGGAGGCTCTGCTCTGCCCCTACTCCAATTGGGGTGTCGTGACTACCCCGCCTGCAGGACGCTGGGCCTGTTCCTGGCACGTGCGGCGACTCTGCTCTGCCCCTACTCCAATTAGGGTGGTGTGTGTACCACGCCGGCAGGTTCCTGGGCCTGATCCGCCGGTCTGTTGCAGGTCTGCCTACCTTGGAGGCATGGGCGGCGGATCTGCCCTGACCCTCCTACCACGCCTGCGGACCCCTGGGCCTGATCTGCAGGTTGGTCACAGGTCTGCTCACCCTGCGGGCACGCGTGGCGGTTCCACTCCGCCCCCACTCCAATTGGGGTCACGTGACCACCACACCGGCAGGGCCTGATCCGGGCGTGGGAGAAGGATCTGCTCTGCCCCTACTCAAGTTGGGGTGACGTGTGTACCACACTGGCAGGCCACTGGGCCTGACCCGCCAGTCTGTCACAGGTCTGTTTACCTTGCAAGCGCGAACGGCGGCTCTGCCCTGCCCCTCCTACCACGCCCATGTACCACTAGGTCGCGGGTCTGCCCACCTTGCGGGTGCGGGTGGCGGCTCCGCTCCGCCCCCTCTCCAATTGGGGTCACGCAGTCACCACGCTGGCGAGCCGCTGGGCCTGCTCCGGGCGCTGGCGGCGGCCCGGCTCCTCCCCTCTGGCTCGATGACAAATTGAGGAGACTCGGGTGTCTGTGCCTCACCCCCCCTACCAGGAGACCAACTGTTTATGTTGCCGCTGGTATTGATGAAGTTCTCTCCTCTGCCGCTTTCTGATGACATCAGATCTCTGCCATGTTGGTATCCTATGCGAATGGCAGCATTTCGTTCCCCTTGCCGGGCAACCAAAGCAACGGGTGAGTCCTGACCGGCCCTCAGCAGGACCCGGACCGAGAAGCAGTTTCCATGGGCTCCTAGCCCCGGGCCAGGGAAGTTCCGGGAGATCAAAGTTTCTTTAGTGAAGTTTTAATCATTAATTGCTTTTGTCTTACAAAATTCAGATGAATTTTCTAGATGGTTCAAATTACTGCATATGTTTCTCATGAAGATAAAGAACAGTCACTAAATTATGGATTAGGCATATGGATAAGTTCTTATATATATATTGTATATGAGCCCTCTATGTACAAGTAGGTTGATTTTTTTTAAACTTTAAGTTAAATTTATTCTAAGTGTAAAGGATTTTTTTCAGACTCTTTAGGAAGCAGATAAATTATATTGAATCATTATAGCTTCAAATATGTAACATTAATATATGTTCACATATTAAACAAATATGACCAATAACTTTATGGTAAACTAAGAGACATCTTGCCACAAAACATTAAGGGCAGAGTGATTGCCTGTGTTTTGACCACACTGAAGAATGTTAAGGTGTTGGCAGATCCAGTGTCCAGTGAAGACCCTCTTCCTGTTTTGCAGATGACTTTATTTTATCCTCACATGATGAACAGCAGAAAGAGAAAAGCAAGCTCCGCAGAGACTTTTTATACCGGTACTATCGTAGGAAGTTTCCTCCCTTTGACATAATTAGCTCCCAAAGGCCAGCTAATACTATCACACTGGGAATTAAGATGTCAACATATAAATCTGGGGGGAGGGTTGGGACACAAATATTCAATCTGTAGCAGAATATATAATTGAGTGGATTGTCAAAAGAATACTTCAGTTAAACAATCATTTTATCAGATTTTGACTAAATTGTTAATAACAAAAATGGTTCATCAATGATATAACCTGCTTTCATCCCTGAATGGGAGGACTATCTTTACTATGGCTTTTACTAGAAACCAAATTCCCCAAGAGTAAGCACCATCTCAATTTCTTTTGAATCTCATCACAGTATCTAGACTAGAATTCTTTACCAAATGAAAGCTTAGTTATGGCAGAAGAAATCAACTTGCACTCTTTTCCAATTATTAAAATTATAAATTATAAATTTATAAGTTATAAATTTAACCAATGCACACTTTAATCCACACTGGTATCTCCTGTTATCTGAACTGTCTCATATAATGGGAGTTCTTTTGCTGTCCAAACTCTGGAACTGAATTGAAATACTAACTCTCTGACCAGGGAAACATGAAAGAACGTGGATTTCAGACACTCTTTAGAGGGCTGGTGGCCTGTGTCCTGCTGAGAAAGAAACTGCCTACTCTTCAACAGAAATGAGAGAAAAGGAGTTTTTATTACAAAATTAATATACTACCAGCTTAAAAGATGTGCTAGAAGGGAGAGAAAGGAAAGAAGACCAGCTAGGAGGTGATACTAAAAAATGATACTAAAAAATTTCAGTTTTCATTTCTTGTTAAAGGGAAATGTTTGCTTTTCAAAAGTTTTGTTAAAATGTTGTATGTTAGAAATAAACTTGAAATCCAAATTATTCTTCGACAATATTGAATGTATTTGCTACTCTGTCCAGTTTTGAGAAAACTCTGCTAAAAGTTGTGTGATCGCCAAGTGTGTGTCATGAAAAAAACCTTCAAGATCTTTCACTTTGTCATGCCTGGGCTGAGGGCAGATGACTCACTGTATGAATTCAAGTTAAATCACTTAACCTTTTTCTCTTATTCAACCCATCTGGGAAGCTGAATACAAGCACTTCACTATGAAACAGATGGTGTGCCAAAGCTAAATTTTACCAGATTAAAAAAGAAGAAAAATGTGTTATAAGCACTAAAAGAACCAAATATGGAAAAAGACCAAGGATTAAAAGGAAAAGAGCTATAAATTGGATCAGACCTTTTTCCCTGTAAAAAATAATGTAATGCTTAAAAAATAAGTCCTGTGAGATGATTTGGAGACCAAGTTAGTAAAATGTTTCCTAAGCACCATATGTGTAAAGGTGGTCATGAATAATGGTATTTCTGGTAAGTAAAATGTTTTTCGTTGGTTCATTTACCAGCAGGTCTCAGAGAACAAATATGATTATGTTAGGGTGCTTTTACATTATCTACTTGATAACTAGGAATATTTCTTGAGATAGTTTATTGTACTCATTTGAATTGTACCTCTGATAAAATTACACCACTTGACAAAAACTTTCAACATATTTTTGGATGATTATGATTTCTAACCTATCATTGAAAAAAATATGTATATACATTGCTTTGAAGAAAGGCAAGTTATTGCCCCTTGCCAGCTTTGTATGGCTTTATTCTTACTGTATATAAATACACTAAGTTCCAGTATATTTACTGTATATGCCCACATTTATTTATTTATTTATTTATTTTTTATTTTTATTTTTTTTAAATTTTTTATTGTTGGCTGTTCAAAACATTACATAGTTCTTGATATATCATATTTCACACTTTGATTCAAGTGGGTTATGAGCTCCCATTTTTACCCCATATACAGATTGCAGAATCACATCAGTTACACATCCATTGATTTACATATTGCCATACTAGTGTCTGTTGTGTTCTGCTGCCTTTCCTATCCTCTACTATCCCCCCTCCCCTCCCCTCCCCTCTTCTCTCTCTGCCCCCTCTACTGACATTCATTTGTCCCCCTTGTATTATTTTTCCCTTTCCCCTCACTTCCTCTTGTATGTACTTTTGTATAACTCTGAGGGTCTCCTTCCATTTCCATGCAATTTCCCTTCTCTCTCCCTTTCCCTCCCACCTCGCATCCCTGTTTAATGTTAATCTTCTTCTCATGCTCTTCGACCCTACTCTGTTCTTAGTTACTCTCCTTATATCAAAGAAGACATTTGGCATTTGTTTTTTAGGGATTGGCTAGCTTTACTTAGCATAATCTGCTCTAATGCCATCCATTTCCCTGTAAATTCTATGATTTTGTCATTTTTTAATGCAGAGTAATACTCCATTGTGTATAAATGCCACATTTTTTTTTTATCCATTCATCTATTGAAGGGCATCTAGGTTGGTTCCACAGTCTTGCTATTGCGAATTGTGCTGCTATGAACATCGATGTAGCAGTGTCCCTGTAGCATGCTCTTTTTAGGTCTTTAGGGAATAGACCGAGAAGGGGAATAGCTGGGTCAAATGGTGGCTCCATTCCCAGCTTTCCAAGAAATCTCCATACTGCTTTCCAAATTGGCTGCACCAATTTGCAGTCCCACCAGCAATGTACAAGTGTACCCTTTTCCCCACATCCTCGCCAGCACTTGTTGTTGTTTGACTTCATAATGGCTGCCAAACTAACTGGAGTGAGATGGTATCTTAGGGTGGTTTTGATTTGCATTTCTCTGACTTATGCCCATATTGAAATCTGTCATATTTTGTGGAAGAAAAAAGGTTCTGTTGTAGGTAAAGTAAAGGCATTTTGATGAACAACATAGAATACCACAGAAAGAAGCTGTATCTTCTTATTTCCACCAATTGTGATAAACTTGGTCAAATTAGGTTAGTATATAAGACATGTAATTTGTGGGTGACATTGGAGATGAAACCTGAGAAATTTACATTGTAAATTCCAGATGCTACAGTATGAAACCCAGACTGGACTTTGGGTCCAGGCATGGCCTCCAAGGCAAGGTTTCACTGTGGTTGAGGCAAATGGTTCCTTACAAACCCAGTGCAAATTTCCTTTGACTAATTCTTAAAATCCTATTTTAAAGCACAATAAAATATGTATATTTTTTCTATTCAAAGAGAAAGTTAATTGAAGTTGGGTCATACTCTTATTACTAAGAAATGCAGATGAAGCATGACTAACTGGCTAAGAAGCAATGAAAATTGAAAAGCAAATACTGACTTCCTTAAGAAAGGAGGGTTTCATAGTTGTCTTATTCTAGTTTCCTTTGGAGAAAAGAGAAAAGAATTGACTTTAACTACCGCACTTAATGTCCACAAAAATGCATTCTTGGGAACCTTTATATCAATAAGTCTAATATAAATCAATTAAATGTCTTGAGACTTCCAAATCAATCCACAAATTAACAGATTTTGATATAAAAATATATCGATATACAAAATACAACCAAAAAAGAATAGTGGAGTGATCTGTGGATTGATTAATATATATTTATAGTGTGTGTGTGTGTGTGTGTGTGTGTAGAGACAAGCTATGTTTTCATGATTTTCTGTTGTAATAAAAATAGTTGGGAATAGATGAAAATTGAAAGTTTAAAACAGAAAATCACTGATGTGTAGAATTAAAATTTCCAAATAAAATTAGGCTTTTATTCAGTTTGATTTGAAAGAAATGGGGCTTGCATGTCAATCTTACAAGGATCCTTTTCAAAGATATGCCTGTATGCAGACCTAAAAATTTGTACTTGATTCTCAGCCTGTAAGAATTTCCTGTGGAAAGTCTCCAGTTGTACTTCCAGCAGGTCTATAATGGAAAATATCTGTAATGTGCAGGACCATCTTGTTAGCTCCTGGTACATCATACCCAGAAAGCTTCCTATTTTGTACTTTATTTAGAGACAGGGTCTCACTGAGTTGTTTAGCACCTCACTTTTTCTGAGGCTGGTTTTGAACTTGTGATCCTCCTGTCTCAGCCTCCCAAGCTGCTGGGATTACAGGCATGCACCACCGTGCCGGGCTCAAGTTCCCTCTTGAGCAGATATTTTTATATATGTTTTCAGATGAGCAAACTAAGGCACAATAAGTTTAAATTATTCCCCCAGACTCTGGTCTTTATAGCTATAAAGCCCATGCTCTTTCCACTATATTGTATTTTCTGTCAGAAAAAGGGAATTACAATAAAAAACAAATGATATATTCAGCAATAATTTTATATCTCTTAAAAGGACATAGAAAAAAATAGCATGGAATTCCTTGTCTTTACTTTTTAAATGCTTCTTACATAAAATTAAACTTCTATTTCACAGTATATTGATATTTTCATATATGTGCTGATAATAATCTTCAACCTCTAATATTACTCTTAAATCACTACCTTGCTTGAGCCTGTGAGTGCAACTTTTTGCCTAAATATATTCTCTTAATTTTTGTATGAAGAGAATGAAGCATCCTGATTTCCATTGATAAAACACTTTTAGCTTTTACTTTTCCTTTTTTTTTTCATTTGTGCCTCTTTTTGGAATTTGCTTTTCCCAAAGTTTCAACATTAAGAGAATTTGACTTGTTTTGAAAATTGTAATGAAAGAGCTAAACATCATACCACATGATTTATTTTCTTGCTGTAGCTTTCATAGGCAACATTTCTCAGAATCTAGACCAAATGAACTTTTTTTGAATCATTAAAGTTGTTAATAGTCTAATCTGAGCTTGACTTCTTTAGGAGCTGACCATAGAAACTGGACACAAAAACACATGCAGGAATATAAATTTTCCACCCATTTTTAGATAACAGCCTCTTCAATGGCTCTATGCCCAGCAACAATTTTAGAGATAGGTGAATTCAGTTATAGATCATGTTTTCAATCAATTTCATCCAGAGGTTTCTAAACTAGTCCTTTGAGATATTATACAAAGCAGTTTTATGGACAAATAAGCTTGGGGGAAGTTCTTGATACCACGTTGACCTCTTCAAATGTCACATTGTATGCCCATTTGCTCCTCCAATATTGACTTTGAGAGCATTTGCAGCAAATAAACTGTTTAACTTTTTTTTTTGATCATGAAACTCTTCTTCAACTTATTCACATTCTATGGAACTATTGTTTCTTAGAGCTGACATTGGAAAAGTTTGGTGTAGTCTTTTACAACTGGAAAGATTTCTATATGCTGTGTAATGTTTACAGTAGCTGACATACTTATTAATTAATGTCATAAATAAGAGAATAAATAGAACATTTATAAATATACATGACTAAAAGAATATTTAAACATTAAAAATCTTTAACTTTGAGTTCATCAATCTAGTCAAATGTCCCTCAGAGAAAATTCATAGCATTTGACTGAGCTTTCCAATAGTACCTGATATTTGGAGTTTTGTTTTTAAATAAAATAATCTTGAGCTTTCGGGCCAATATAACACCTTCATTTCACTGTTCTCTAGTCCGAACATGCTGAACTCTTCCATTTATTTATTTCTTTGTTTATTTATTTATTTATTTCAGTGATGCTGGGAATGAAACAAATTGAAGCCAGGACCCAGCACAGGCATGCAAATCTAGCCACATCTAGGTTCCACTGAGCTACCTTCTCACCCCCTCCTATGAATCTCTAAGAGTCCATCCTCCACCTCTTGAAACTTTTTTAATTTTTTTTTTTTGTAGGTGAACACAATACCTTTGTTTTATTTATTTATTTTTATGTGGTTCTGAGGATTAAACCCAGTGTCACACACAGGCTAGGCAAGCTGTCTACTGCTGAGCTACAAATCCAAGCCCCAAACATGCTAAATTCTTGAGAAAGCTTCATGGGCCCCTTATCATTTGACCATTGAGAACCAGGTCATTAAGGTAGATGATTGACCTCTTTTCTGCTTTCCCCTGAAACTGACTACAAGGATTCCCCCAAAAGTGTTACACATAAACAGGCCTTTATGGCTGTTGATGGTCTTAAGTTCCCATGATGATCTTAAATGTAGAGGGCTAAGATCCAACCTACTGTCCTTTACCTCTTAACTAAAGCACTTTGCTCATTTGTGGTGTAGGAAATTGTGTTTATTTTAGAGATCTTATTCAAGTATCTATGCTGAGTTCCAAAAGTAGCATTAACAATCCATCTGCTTTTCTCTACACGCCTATTAGAATGGTCAAAAAAAAAAAAAAATTGCTGACATTGCCAGAGCTGGCAAAGATGTAGAGAAATGGATCTCTCATAAATTACTGGCAGGAATATGAAACAGTACAGCCAGTCTGGAAGTTTGGTTGTTTCTTGTAAAATTAAACATACACTTAAACCACATGCTCCAACAATCACACTCTGGGACTTTTTTCTGGAGAAGTGAAAATTTGTATTCACATAACGTTTCTAGATAATGTTCATTTTAATTATTATAGACCAAGACTGGAACAATCCAACCCAAATGTCCTTCAGGGAATGAAGGATAAACACACTGGAAATCCATGCCATGGGTATTATTCAGCAATAAAAGGGAACATACTATTGTTACAAATGTAGCAACATGAATGAATAGAGTTGAATTAAAAAGAAAAAGGCCAACACCCAAACATTACACACTATGTGATTCCATCTGTTTAATATTCTTGAAGTGATAAAACTTATAGGAATGGAGAACAGATAAGTGGTTACCAGGTAGTGAAGGAGCAGGAGGAGGAACTATGTTTACCTCCAGGGAGCTCCTTCACGATGAGAGAGAAATACTGTAGACAAATCATCGAGAAGATCATATAAACATGAACATGTAACAAAGTTTCATAAACTATATTCATACATATGAAAAAAGAGCAGGCACATATGAAAAACTCTGAAATATATAAGGTCTGTAGTCTGGTAACTGTATTATGCCAAAGTTAATTTCATGGTTTTGAAAATATGTTACAGTTATGTAAGATGTTGCCATTAGGGAAAGCTCACCAATAGGTATAGGGACCTTTCTATATTGTTTTTATAAGTTCTCGGTTGCTAATAATTATTTTAAAAATGGATTTTTAAAAAAATCTTTCAAAATTTCACCTGTTTTTAATAAGGCATGAGTGTTGGGCCATATAAAAAATTCAACTATGTAAAACAAATTATCTGACCAATAGTTCTGTCCCTACATTAAAGTTCTGTCCCTACATAAAATGTCCTGATTATTTTTCCCTCAGTAAAATTGCCTACTGTAAAACTCAGAGGTGACAGGTATTGATTTTGTGTGGTTCGTGTGTGTGTGAGTGTGTGTGGCATGTGTGTGTGTGTGTGTGTGTGTGTGTGTGAGAGAGAGAGAGAGAGAGAGAGAGAGAGGAAGATTAGGCCTCATAGAAAATGAAGATTATTTTCAACCTTAAGTTTAGAAAGAAGATTTTATCTAAATGTACTTTCTAAGAAAAATGGAACTTAACATGGAAGTTGGTTAGATTACAGTTTTGTGGATGGCACTTTACAAGTTATGAGGGAATTATTACTAATGTTTTTCTGGGTATGAATTCATAAGGGAAATAAAACAAAGTGGAAGGATTAAGCACTTAAATGATTCAAAAACAGTGTCAAATGAGTATTTTTGGTTGTAGCAAATGGTGGAATTACCCATGAAGTTCTATGAAAAATCTTCAACTTTGTTCAGATGACTGGAAGGTATAAAAACACAATGTTACAAGAAGTAAAAATGTTAGGTCATGCTTAGGATACAGCATAAAACTGAACTGGCTTCTGAAGTAACTTCTAGAAAGTCACCTCTCTATTTACCAAGTTGAGTGATCACATTTTCTTTATGTAGAGCTATGGATGATTGGTTTAGTAGTAAAAAAAATACATAATTTTCTTTAAATAATGTTTGAATAATCCAAATCATGACTAAATTATAGTCACAACTGTTTCTCATTTTGTATGGTCTTATCCCAAGCTATCCACTGTGGTTTGTGCAATGTCACTACTTTTCTTTGGAGGTTTTGTTTCCAACCACTTGAAAATCTTCACCTGAATGTTCTAGAGGTCTTATATACTTCAATACAGTATACCAACAGAGTTCACGATTTGTTCATGTAAACTTGTTTCTTCTTCTAGAATATCAGTCTTGGTGAACAAATGTGGCTGTCCCTCAACTGCAAGCTGAAATATTTCTGAACTCTTTTGCCCAGAACTGCATTCTGTCATCACATTCTGCTGTCTCTCTATTACAAATGTTTTCTACTGGCCATTGTAACAACCATATCCATCTGAGCACGTAAACCTTCTTGTATTAAAACCTTTATCATGTATTTTTTTAATATTAGATAAGTTTTCTGTGGCTACCATAACAAATTACAACAATTTTTTTGTGAATTAAAACTACACTATACTAAAATTGAGATCTTAGCTAGGCCACGTTACTTCCTGGAGACTCTAGGAGGGAATCTAATTTCCACTTATTTGGGTTGTTGGTACCCCATTCAGTTTCCTGTATTTGTCAATCCAAGGTCCTCATGTTCTCACTATCTGTTGGCCAGGGGCTTTCTTTCAGTGCTGAGAGGCTGCCCACATCCTCTGGTTTGTGCTCCCTTCCTCTTCTGACCCAGCAATGGTTGGTTGAATACTTTGCACCTTGCGTCTTTCTGATGCTTCTTCCATAGTTAGATCTCCCTTTGACACAGCTGAGAAAGACTTTTAACGACTCATGTAATTAGATTGGAGTAATCTAGAATAATCTGTCTCAGAATTCTTAACCTTAATTACCTCTGCAAAGTATGTGTATCTTTTCTACATAAGGTAGCATATTCACAGGTTCAGGGGATTCAGACATAGGCATCTCTGGGGGCCATCACGCTGCTTTTCAGAAGCATGTTTGAGTTTTAGGAAAGCCAATGAGTAAACTTGTTATTCTCCTTCCAATTCAGGAACCAACTGGAAGAAAGAATACAAAAGACAAACTCAAGTGCATAGAAACATCAGCTTTATTACTGATAAAACTGACTGAGTAATATAACTTTTGGTGCATGGCAAATGGTCTTTTTTAACACTTCACTCCTGAATGAGATGCTTCCCTCCCCCAGTCACTGGCCAGTAAAAGCAGACAAAGAATCTTCTGTGATTTACCTGTAGTGGAGGAGTGTTTGACTGTGCATGCTCCGTTCTTTCCCTGAATTGATCTTCCTGTGGGCTTCTCTCCCTGTTCTGGAGAGGAGTATGAGATGGTTAGGATGAAAGTACAGTGGAAGTTCTCCATGGAAACGTGAAACAGGAAAAAATCCTACATCATAGTCAACCAGCTGCATCTTTCAGAGTCCAGCTCCATCTCTATTCTGGTCTCATTTCCTGCCACTGCTCTTCTTGTACTCTGCTGAACAAAGCAATGTATCCTCCCCTGCTTCACTATTTGCCATCTCCTCTACCTGAATGACCATTCCAGTCATTGTGTGATAACCTCTTACTCATCCTTTAAGAACAAATTCATATGTTTTCTCCTCTGGAGAAAGCTCCAGACTCCCTTCTCCCTTGGTCATACTTTCTCATACTATATCTACAGTTCTCATGTGGTATTTGCATTAGGAGCATAATGGGATCTCATTAAATGTCTTTGTACAAATTTCATGTTCTGAGTGAAATTCATGAATGAATTCCTTGTTACAGCCTTCCACTTGGCTGGAAGTGTTGTCTTAGCTGCTTTTCTTGCCTCAACAACTTCATACTTGATAGATAGAATGTTCTCTATAAATATTTTCTGAAAAAAATATGTAAATTAATTTAAATAATTCTGTAAAAACCAGATTATATCATTGTAGATATTTATATGACTATATTCTTTGGTTTATTAGTTCTAATTATTTAAGGAGAGTTTTGCTCTAGTAGTCTAGTTTCAGGAAATTTCTGTGATCTGACTACCAAACACCCTTTCCTAGCTCTTTGTTTGTTTTGTTTTTATTTTAAAATGAGTATAACTACATTCCTAATACTCTGCTAACATTATGTCACATTTGCTGTGTTACATATTGGTTTAATTTCTTTCTGTATAATTAAGCTATAAGCCCCCACCCTCCCAAAAATAGCAATATTGCTTTACTTAATAGTTCACACAGTGCCTACCACAGAACGGCCATTGAATGAATAAATGTTCAGTGAATGAATGAAATAATGAGAGAGTGGAATGAGACAAAAAGTAGCATTTTGTAAGTAGAGAAAACAGGGTTAAAATAATAATTCTCTAAGTTAACTATTTAGTCCCCAGGAAATCATTTGATGTCTAGTGTATATCCATCTTTCTTGGCTGGTGGAATATTGACAATTGTGTATGCAAAATACCTGGCACTAAATATTCAAAAAACATTGGCTGTAATTATATCACTTATTTTTACAATTAAAGGCTTTATGTAAAAGTTGTTAATGGAGATCTGTTACCACTATGTTTTTGTGTGCCTACTAACTAGGAATGGAGCAAAATTCTAAGGTGAATATGCCATTGCTATTAGTGGAGTCAAATATCTTTGATGAAAGTATCCATAATATCCATCAAACTTACTATGAATGTCATGAGAAGAATTTAAACATTCTTAAAAAAAACACTTAAAGTCATTCAGAAAACTTTCCAAGATTAGTGCCTCTTATACAACCCCAGAAGGCAAACCAGGATGGTGGTTATAAGACACCTGTGGCCTTTGCAAGGCCAAGATGCCTTTGCATGCATATAACATAAGCTGAATGATTTTAAAAATAAGCCCAACTGACTTTACATTGCTTTTGCATCTGTACCCACAATAGATTTTACAATAATTTGAATTATAGTTTTAAGTAGATGATGATATGGACTTTTTATCTTCAATTATCTTGATTATTTCAAAAATAATAATTATTTTGTATCTGATATATTATGGGTTTCAAGGAAATTTTGAATCTATTGTGTTTATAAGGTAGGCAACCATGTACTATGCACTGAGGGTACATTGTCTGGATTAACCTTGTACCACCTTATAAAATAAGGTTTGTTTTCACTCTTTGCTGTTGAGGAAGCTGAGGCCTAAAACAATCTTGGCTCTCCCATGACTGTATGAATAAAAACCTGGTTGCTGTGTGGTATAAAGAAAGAATATGAATTTTTAAAAGTTTGGTTCAGTTCTCAGATGTGCAACTGGCTATGTATCCCTGCAAATCTTATATAATATTTAGTTTTCTTATCTGTGAAATGGAATGATTAATCTTACACAATTTTCAACATTTTAATGAAAGTCTTATATGTGGTGACTTAGAATATATGGATTTCAGAACTTTTAAATAGCAGGAGATTGAAGCATGGATCTGTTATGGATCTCAAGGGCCTCTTAGTATACTTTCCTATTTTTCATGTGAAAAAAAATGATGTAATGTGTAACTGAAAGATCACTCTGGAAGCTAAGAAGATGACTTGTTAAAGGGACCCAAGGGGGAAACAACGAGATGAGTTTAAAAGGTACTTGTTAGGGTTCTGATCTGAAATGTTCCCTAAAGTTTCATGTATTCAAAGGTAAGGCTTTTAGGCAATGATTGGATCATGAGAACTTTGATCTCATAAGTGGGTTAGTCCATCTGATGGATTAATCCATTGATAGCAAAATGAACTATTGGGAATTGGAACCCAGTTGGAGGAAGGAGGTTGCTAGGGCCAGGCCTGGCAAAGATTTATCTTCCTCTCAGCCTCTTCCTGCTCTTCCTCTCCTTCCTGCTGCTGTGAGTCGAGCAGCTTTCCTCTGCCATGGCTTCCTCTGTGATGTCACACCTCACCTCAGGCTCAAAGCAACGAAACCCACTGACCATGAACTAAAAACTTTAAAACTGAGCCAAAATAAACTCCTCTCAGTTATTCTTGTCAGGTATTTTGGTCACAGCAATAAAAAGCTGACTAACAAAGTGTTTGTCACCAAGATAAAGTGATAAAGGTAAGGGAATAGGAAAGCTCGAAGAAAAGTTGCAAGTCCAGAAGGTGATCAGGCCAGATATTTCTGAGGAAGACTCAACATTGGAAAAGGGACTGAGTAAAATGAGGGAGGGAAAGGACATCACTTTGTTGGATTAGGCAGTTGCAGTGGGGATGAAGGTAAGTAGAGACACGAAGGGCACAGAGGTGAAATATTTGCCAATAGAGTCTATGTAGAAAGAAAGAAACCTTAAGCCTTCAGTAAGTACAAAAATATTAGTTCCAATGACATAATAGAAATCCAGTAAAGAAGATGTTTGAAAGAATGGATAAAATTTTTAAAATCTGATTTAAAAATTAGCAAAGAACTTGAATAGATGTTTTCCCAAAGAAGATATACAAATAGTGAACAAGAAAAGGTGTTCCACATCACTATTTATTAGGGAAATGCAAATTAAACACACTGAAATATCACTTCACATGCTTTAAGATGACTATTACCTAAAGATAAGAGAGAACAAATTTTGGCAAGAATGCAGAGAAAAGGGATCCCTATTACACTGTTGATGGGGACTGGTACAACCATTGTGAAAAGGATATGAAAGTTTTTTAAAAATTAAAAATAGAAGTACCATATGATCCAGCAATCTAGTACTGGGTATATATCTGAAGGAAGCAAAGTAAGCATCTCAGAGAGGCTTCTGCACTCTTAAGTTCACTGCGGCACTGTCCACAACAGCCAAGATATGGAAACAACTCAAGTATCCATCACAGGTGAAAGAATAATGAACATACAATTTATGCATAAATTTGAGAAAAGAATTTATAATTTTGAAATATAGAAAACAAGACTGATTGATCCATACTTGTAGTTCTGCCAATTAAAAAGAGATAAATTAGATAAAGCAAGAACAATTTTATAAACTAGAAATTGAGAATTTGTATGACACACTACAGTGATTTATGCAATAAGTCTGATTGCTTTTCTATCATAATTTTAGTATGCATAATTACATGTTTAATTATTTCACTTCATTTTCTCTTTACTTTTCATATCTCTGTGATATAATTCAGAGATCAATTGCATACTCTTCCTAACAGTTTGCCATGCAAACTGTTAATTAATTAACCAACCCATTAATTTCATGGGAGGAAATGTAACACAGGCATTTATTTGGTATCTTATATAAATGAAATTGATCACTTTGATTAATTTTTAAATTTAATTTGATGATCTACAACTGAGATGTTAAAATATTTAGGAAGCCTAAATTTTACCCCAGTCAATTCTCTGGGCAAATGTCATTGCTTGTTGCTAGGTTTGAAGCAATTGAACCAGGTTGTCCAGTGGCAGATTAGGTAATGGGCTATTCAGGTAGGTTTGCATTACCCAGTCTTTATTTAAATAGGAAAGAAAATGATCATGTATTTGTGTCCCTTAAAAGCCTGAGGGAGATGGCTGAGGATACAGCTTAGTTGGCAGAGTGCTTGCCTCGCATGCAGAAGGCCATGGGTTCAGTCCCTAGCACTACACACACACACACACACACACAAATACCTGAGAGACAGATTATAGTCAGAGTATCACTTCTTAAGATACTTGTGTGAAAAAATCTGGAGTGATCTCTGAGAGGACAGTACTGAAATGATTCCATATCAACCTCATTAGACCATTCAATGATATTTTTTCTATTGTAAGCACATTGCACTTTTTTTTTTTACTCACAATAACATTGAGAAAAAAGAATAATTATCTTCTCTTGCATTTTAACAAAAGATTTTATGATGACAAAATAGTTTACTCAAAATAGCAGTGGAGAGGTCTTTTATAATTCTATTGTTGCTTTCAGAGCAGATGTCATGTCACATGCAAAATGCCAAGACCACAGAAAAATATTTTTAGCTGGGTAAAAATATGTGACATTTAAGAAAGAAGTGGTAGTGCCTTGATTCATTTGTTAATTAAGCACTTTAACATTTTCTATACACAATTATTTGAAGGTTATTGAATGTAAGAAAGATACAGTCCTTGCCCCCCAGGGGATTTATATTTTTAGATGATTAAGATAAACTGCTCTTTCTCATTTATAATATGTGGGAGGAAAAAAGAAAAAGGCAATGATAAATCAAATGTATTCTTGGCCTAATCACGAAGAGGATCCAATACTGGTTTTAACATGACAGAGATGATAACTTGGGCTAGGCATGAAGAGAAAGAATGCCTTAAATAAACAGAATAGATTGGTATAACTAGAGGCTGGCAATAGGAGAGAAAAATTGTAGGATGTGAGAGGAACTTAGATAAATTTTGGAAGACATTAGGCAGGGGTTTGGAGGAGATGAAGGAAAGAAATTATGTTAACTAACTGGCAAATTCTTTTAGCTACATTTAAGATGAAAAAGTAAGTTGAGATAGAAATAGATGACATTTTGAGTGCCTAAGCTCTGAACAAGGACAATAAAGGCAAGTATTTTAAAATTTAGAAGGCTTGGAAAATCTGTTCACATATGGACATCAAAATTATTGATAGTGAGACTAGTATAGATATTGGGTACTGTTTAAGATAGGATCTTGGCAATTTCTAAACTACAAATAGTGTCATTTAAGTGTTGCAAATTGTTTTCTTTCTTCTAAAATAGAGACTTAAATTTAACTATAGAACAGATTTTCCCATCGTTCTGTAAAAAATATATATATTAGATTATGCATATGTACAAATAACCACCTGTGTTTTTAGGGAAAAGCTGGATGTAAGGAATTAAATCAAACATAAATACTACAAACAGAATGACTCGTTGTTTAGCTTAGCGTTGAAAATTGAATGTGTTGTTAGGAATTAAAAGTCTCTGCAAGTTTTATTTCTGATGGAGGTATGTTTCTTTTCCTAAGAGTGGGTCTAGATTGATTTTTACATGAATTTTTATGTCTTGCTCTTAGGAAGAACACATGTGTACTCTTATCTAAACAGCTGCCTGGAGACCCTGGAATCTGAAAAAGAAAAAAAAAAGGGTCTAAAAATCCAATGATGTTCCCTTCATCTTATGACCATATGTAGCAGGAGATAGACTGAGATTTTTGCAACCCATTCTGGACAGAGCTAGGAAGGTCTCAAATATAAAGACAAGTAAGACAAATAACCTGGCATTTGGTGAATGTACAGATACTAAATAACTATATGCTAATGCACTTATAGAGGAATCAAAACCCTGATCATAGAAGCTTTTGTAACTGTGATGGAAAAAATAATGGCTCCCAAAAATGTCTAAGCTTCAATCTTCAGATCCTGCAAATATGTTATGTTATCAGATGTTGTGGTTTGAATACTAGGTGTCCCCTGAAGCTTCTATTTTAATGCCGGAATATTCAGATGTGAAATAATTATGAGAGCTTTAACCTAATCAATTCATCTTATTTGGAATGGACTGACTAGGTGGGATATGGCTGGAGGACATTGGTCACTAAGGGCATGTTCTGAACGAATCCATCTTCCCTTCAGCTTTCCCCCTTAATCTCTGTTTCTCAGCAGGCCAGACATAGCAGGCCACTTTCCTCCAATATGCCCTCCCACCATGAGGTTCTGCCTCATGTCAGGCTCACAGAGATGGAGTCGGCCAACCATGGATTGACACTCTGAAACCATCAGCCAAAGTAAGCTTTTCCACCTCCACGTTGTTCTTATTAGGTTCTTATTATGGTCATGGCAATTTAACTATAGAACAGATTTTCCCAAAAGCTGACTAACACTCATGGCAAGGGGGAATTAAGATTGCAGAGAGAATGAAGGATGTTAGTCAAATGACCTTAAAATAAAGAGATTATCCTGGATTACTAAGTAGATCCAATGAAATCACAAAGGCCCTTTAAATGCAGAAAAGGAAAGCAGAAGAGCCTGGAAAGGGGATATGATGGCGGAAGAGAGAATGATGTGATTGAGTGAGACTCAATCAGCCATTGCTATCTTTGAAGAGAAGGAGGGGCCTCTGGCAAGAATTTGGGCAGCCACCAGAAGCTAAAAATAGCAAGGAGATGCATTCTTTGCTAGAGTCTTCAGAAGATATGTAGCCCTGCCAACACCTTCCTTTTGGCCATTGAGAACTATTTTGGATTCCTGACCTCCAGAACTGTAACATAATACTTTTGTGTTGTTTTAACCCATTAAGTTTGTGGTACTTTTTTTATGACAGCAATAGGAAACTAATAAATTCTCAATTGCCATAAATATACCAGAGGTCAGTTATCCTGGAAGAAAAAACATTTAAGGAATAGACCTGAGACTATAATTTTCCCTTCTTCCTGGCCATCAGAGGTCTTGCCTTGGATTCCATGCATTGAGATAAGCTGAACACACTGTGATGGACAGTGGGTCAGTCCTTGCCTCAGAGAATTGAACCCAAAATGAAGCATGGAGGTGACCTGGAGAAACAGCCTTAAAGCCATGGTCTCTGCCTTGTAAAGTTCCTTTCTTTATTGTGGAGTCTTCAATGGAGCTTCATTGACCATAACCAGTTAAGTCTTTGCTGTGCAGTGAGAAATTGGGTATGCACAGTAAAGGGAAAGAATGTATTTTGTCCCTTCACTTAGAAATAGAATGGTCAGGGAAGTGGCTCAACAGCAGCAGACATGTCAATCAAAGTACTGACACCACAAGAAGACTGTCACAGGGGCTGAGTAGAAGATAGTGAGAATGAGGATGAGACCTGTTGAGATTTCCCAGATGCTTTTTGATGTGTGCAGAAAGAGTTGAGGATAATAGAGGATAGTGCTCATCTAGGTATCTGCCTCAAGTTATCATAATTTGGGTTCTAACAATAAATACAAAATTCCTGACTCACAATAAGGACGAATTTATAAAAGAAAAAAGTGAAGTAAATTTACCTCAATAATAAATTGATAAAGTGGACCAGAAATAGAAAAAACCAGAATTGAGAAACACACAAAGAAATCAGCCCAAGTGATACAGCCACAAATCAACAATCTGAACATAAATAAATTTTTAACTGCCAGTCATATCAAAGACTATAACTGATAGTAGCTACTCTTTGAATGTGGAGAGAAAGGTTCATACTCACAGGTACATATGGAGCTTGTCATGTGGGAGACATGACATTAATAGTCATTGATAACTTAAATAAACATCATTGGGACAAGATTTTTCCATGTGAAAAAAATATAAATTAAACACTACTTCACACAATATTTAAAAAATTGGTTCCAAGTGAATTTAACATGTGAATGTGAAAAGCTACACTTTCAATATTTTAGAAGAAAATATAGAATAATATCAATATGATATCAAGTATCAAAAGCATGGAGATTAAAGGAAAAAATTGATAACTTTGACAACCTTGAAATAGAAATATTTTAAGCAGTAAAATAAAATACTAGAAAAGTGGAAAAGTTTAATTTATATAACTAAAAACTTGAATGGTCCAAATATAAACACACACACAAAATGGATTTTCAAAATTCTAAGTTATCAAGTCAATGTAAATAAACAAAATTAATATAAATCATATGAATAATACAAACTCACAAATTGAAAATAATTTTAAATATGCCAATATCAAATGTCATTAAGAATATTTGGAATTGGTAATTCTCAAAAACCACTGCTTTTGCAACTTGGATGGAAGCAGAGATCATTATGTTAAGTGAAAAAATACAAACAAATATCAAATGTTCTCACTGTAGAAGTCAACCTTGTAGAAGAATAAAATGGAACATTGGTTACTAGAGACAGGGAAGGGCAGAGGGAGGAAGAATAGATAGAAATTCAATAAGAGGCATCTAGAACACAGGCGGGGTAGAGGAACTGCCCCTGGTTCTTATAAAGCACAGTAGGATAACTCTCGGGCAAAACCACCTATGGTATATTTTAAAATGGCTAGAAAAGAAGCATATGAAATTCCCAACTAAACAATGGTTAATTGTTGATGAAATGGAAATGTGTATTACACTATTTTTATTAATATATTCTATACATGTATTAAATTACAGTAATATACCTTATAAAGTCTTTACAGTATTTACTTACAAGGAACTATAGTAATATACATTATATAGTAAGATATCTTATAAAGACATACAAATTTAAAAATAAATAAAAGTTGCTTCTTGAAGTGGAAATTATTACAATTACTGTGTAAAGAGAAATTTGAAAATATTTAATAAAAATTAAGGTATGTATATATTTAAATATATATAAAAATTCCTGATTCCCTTGATTCTGCTTTTAGGAATAGTAAACTTCTGCTCTCTCCTGCCAAGTGAAAATCACTCTAACACTTTCAAAGCAGACATCTACAAATAATTTTTATAATAGTACTTAATCACAAAATTATGTTACCTGAATGTCCATCAGTAGAAAGATAATCTGTGTCTTATAGTATAAATGTAATATCACAAGAAGAGAATGAATGAACTTCAGTCATATCTATCAAATCCATATTCTTAAAAAGTCAGGTCACAGTAATGTAGATTACAGTATGAATAATATAAAAAGTTATAAATACATAAAATTATAAAACTTGAAGAACTATCATAATATTGCTTTTGTTTATGCAACTACTTAGAAACACAAAAACATACAGTAAATATTTCTAAATAAGATTTTTTAAAACTAAGTTGTGAATTTGCAAGTATTTATTATAGTTTCTTCTATATTAATATTACTAGTATTTCATAATCTCAAAATTCAGTAGAAAAAGCAAAATAAAGATCACTTGCCTTTGGTTCATCAAGTAGAATATTTAGATACATGATGTACAATATGGGTTACTTTGTATACATGAGATCCAAAAGATGATCTTGGAGAAGACCATCCTTACAAGCAGGATAGCACAGAGTCAATTATTTATACGATTAAGAACATTAGGAAGGTACATAGTGAAATGTCAATCACATGACAAGTGTTCCACTCAAATGGATATGGGTTTTGAAGAGATTTTAAAGAAACTCGAGCTCACTTAGATTATCATTTTATAAATGAGTAGATGTAATCTATAAATCAGTACTGAGAAAGCATTTATTCAGTGAGATTGAATTCTATTATAGTTTTATGCTTCAAGGGCTATGAAAAAAAGCTTTTATTTTGGTTTCTATGTTTCAGTCCATTAAAAAAATTCAAGCCTTTGCTACAATTTTTTATTGACAGAATATCAGAGGACTAATTCAGATGGAGCAATATATTAAAGTGCAATCATGAAATCTGTATGAATTAATTTTTTATGCTTTCTTAAAAAGAGTTATTTATAAAAGTACACATTTCTTTGTATTTTATATTATGATTTTCCAATAAGAAGAAAAGTTTCTTTTAGAACAACCATCTGAATAATAATTGAAAAGTTCTAGGGAACTAAATCATACTACCTGACCACTTGTCGATGTTTAATACATCACTAACATGGGGCTGGAGCTGTGGCTCAGCGGTAGAGCGCTTGCCTAGCCCGCGTGAGGCACTGGGTTTGATCCTCAGAACCACATAAAATAAATAAATAAAACAAACGTTAAAAAAAAATAACTTATGAGTCAGCAAAAAACCATCATGATAAAAATTACTCACAAAAATTTAAATATTGTTTTTCAATGTTGTCTGTTCTCTAATAGTTTTAATCTTATTTTAAACTTTGGATGAGCTAGAAATTTTAAATTAAATTTTGTATGTAGAACGTGTAACATAATGGGATGACATTCATGTTCCATATTAGTCAACAAATTAAAGAAATTTTAGTGATTAGGAAGGAATGCAGATGTTTATGAAATGGAATCTATCAATTAATAAGTATGTAATGGGTGTCTACTAGCATCCTATTTAAAAAAAAATGGTAAAAGAGTTTATCTCTAATTATATCAACTGGTGAGAGTTGAGTGTGCTATGACCACATTGTAACACCTGGAGATTTCTGAAACAAGGCATCCATTAATCAACTACATGTCTGATTTATGAAAATAAAAATTTGAAGACGTCTCCTCTCCTTTATCATTTGTATTGCACTTACACACTTAAAGGGCTATTGGATATAAGTTAACAATTGCAGCCACTTATGAAGACAAGAACCGTCCTAGCCGTTAGGGGAGAAGAAAGGGGATGGAGGACCCTTGAGAGTGCCATGTCAGAGAACAGGGAAGAACCAAAAACTGGCAGGAAGCTTCCACCGAAATCCACAAAGGAAGGGCTTCTGTAAGCACTGGAGGGAGAAATGTTTATTGTGGAATGAACTTCATACTTACAGTTTCCACCTAAAATACTCCATAACAAAGGGATTCTTCCTGAGTCAACATTAGAAAACCTTCAGGATTCACCCAAAGAACTGAAGATAACTATTGGTGGCCAGTCCTGACTCCATGAGGCATCATCGTCTCCTCCTCCTGCATGGTGCACCTCCAGGTCCCTCCCGGGAAACTCATCACTCTCTGAAAGACAAGATGTTTTCATTGGCAGCACTATCTATGACCCAAAGTACAACTCAGAGGAAAGCCAAAGCAGACCGGCCACTCCTTCAGTACAGCAGAAATACTGTGTGGTGTTCTTGTCACCAACAGAGACTGAGAGACCTCGATGGCTGAAAATCAAGGACACGGCAAGGCACAGACAACTCTCCTCTCATACTCTACAGGTCTCACATATGGAAAAAAGGACCGAGTGTAATGAGCAAATAGAGTGAATTGATACTATAGTTTGCTCTACTTGAATCAGAGCTCACTCACTTAAAAAAACAAGTAAAATATTACAGAGTTTAAACCCCACCCCACACATCATTGTCTTTGTTAATGTTATAAATTGGTTTCTACCTGTGCATGTGAAAACTCTTCTTTTTCTCTTTATATGTGTTTTAATTACATATCTGAATCAGTACTTGAAACAACTATCTGCAATAAGAAATGTGTTCTTCAAAAAATTGTTCAAAAAAAGCATGAAAAGCAAGAGAGAAACAATGAGAAAAAATAGCACCGGCACATTGGTAGGTGTGTAATTAAAAATGTGTCCATTATAGGGGTCTGCTACAATATTCATACTTCAGACTTTCTCTCTCTACAAATTATTTCAGAACCCCCAAACTGAAAGAGAGAATAAAAGTAAGGGATATCAAATGTCATTTTTTTATACCAGGGATTGAACCCAGGGTTGCTTAGCCACTGAGCCACATCCTCAGACCTCCCAACTTTTTATTTTTAATTTTGAGACAGGATCTCATTAAGTTGCTTAGGGTCTTGCTAAGTTCTGAGACTGGCTATGAACTTACAATCTTCCTGCCTCAGCCTCCCCAGCCTCCATTTAAAGAAGGAGGGAGACTAAAGAAACCTTTAAAGTTTTAAGGTTTTGAAAAGACAAAATATTTAGACACAGGCTTGAAATATAGTTATATTATTCTTTAAAAATGACCAAACTATGGGAAATACAAAGGTTAACTTCTAGATAACAATGTGAACATAGTGGCAGCACAAGAGACAATTCTAGTGAATTGAAAATTGTTCAGAAAGTTCTAATCTTATGCTATAGTATTATTCAGTTCAGTTGAGGCCCAAGCTTCAGGGCTACTTGGATCAATTTGAACCCAAAGTGACTGAAAACTAGAGAGAAAAGAAAAAGAATCACTCTCTAGGAAAAATATCTATTCTGCAAAGAACTAATACCAATAGGAATAAGATCCCAGTGTAAGTAGTTACTTAGTGAATCCCTTTTTATCACCAGCATAGAGATCACAGATCTAAATACATTATGATTGTTTTAGTAAACTTTTGGTTGCTGTGACAAAATACCTGACAAGAACAACTGAAAGGAGGAAAAATTTATTCTGGGCTCAAGGTTTCAGAGGTTTCAGTCTATGATCATCCAACTCCATTGCTCTGGGCTTGAAATGAGGCAGAACATCAAGGCACAATGGATGTCAGAGGAAAGCTGCTCAGCTCAGCGAAGACAGGAAGCAGAGAGGGGCAGGGGAGGAAGGAACCAGGGGGTACAAAATGTCATTCCTAATGTTATGAATTTAGAAAAGTTACAATCTCTGTGGCTATTAAAAACAAAAACAGGGGCTGGGGTTGTGGCTCAGTAGTAGAGTGCTTGCCTTGCATCTGTGAGGCACTGGGTTCGATCCTCAGCACCACATAAAAATAAATAAATAAACAAAATAAAGATATTGTGTCCATCTACAACTAAAAAAAAAATGGCAGGCACAGTGGTGCACATCTGTAATCCCTGCAACTCAGGAGGCTGAAGCAGAAGGATTCCAAGTTCAGGCCAGCCTAGGCAAATTAGCCTGATCTTATCTCAAATTAAAAAAAAAAAAAATGGCCTGGGGATGTAACCAGAGGCAGATGCTCCTGGGTTCAATTTTCAGTACTACATAAAACAAACAAAAATCAACTGACAGAATGTTTTTATTAGAAGGTGTCTCCAGAGAGCAAGAAATCAATTCTAACACTAAATTCTAGTTCTTCCTTCAATCCTTTAAAAGGGATGGTTAGAACAAATGGGGGTGTGGGGGGGAGATAGACCAAATATTTTCTACTTGATTGTTGATAAGAAATAAAATAGATTCCATTCACTGAAGAGTAACAGGAAAATTTGCATGAAGATAATTTGCTCTTTGTTGAATCTGTCTTTTTCAATAAAGACAGCTGGGGGATATATAACAGGGATAATTTTTGTTTTTGTATTCAAGTCATATAACATATGTGACCACCTACTCTTCCTTTACATCTTCATTTCTACCTGTTAAGTATATTAAAATCACATCAAAACAAAGTCTTCAATTTTAGGGCATTTAGACAAATATGTACCTAAATGTAAGCATTAATTTTGTTCAAAGAATTATTCATCCAAATCATGATTTGAAAAAAATTACTAGATGCATTGACACACATTTCATAATATGATATAGTTTTCACTATTTGGCTGTTGTCAGAGCATATGTATTTAGATTATTTTATAAAGGAAACTATAGTTTTTTTTTTAACTACTGTGGTAAATAAAGTAGATCAATAACGTTCAATTTTAATCAATATGAAATTTGTTCAATGTACTAAAAATGTAATGATAATCTAGCAAAATTAAGCAGCCTGGATTTGGTACTGGGTTTAATACCTGAGTCGAGATGAGGCCAAAAGTTTTGCTGGTATCCAAGTCAATACTGTGTGCCTGAAATACCAATATAACCACAGTCACTAAGGTGTTAAGTGCTTGCAAGGGTTTGAATCCGCAAAGGTTAGTAAATAAATAAATAAAGCAGCCCTTCTGCTCATTAGGAAGCCATCCAAAGCCCGGAAGAGAGAATCAAGTTCCTAATTTATGAGGCAACCACTTAAAAAAAAAAAGGCAAAGTTAAAACAGTAGTTCATGCAGCTTTTCCCTGTGTTGATCTTTCTGGAAAGATAAATTCCTGCAGAACTATTTGGAATCATTACTAGTAAATTCTATTATATTGCCAGATGTAGAAAAAAGAAAGTTTAACTCAGACATGAGGGGGGGGGGAATGGTTATGGTAAATTGTTATTCCTAATTAATTAAAATGATTTATATGGCACACTGTGTAAATGAAAAATGCAACGTTTAAAAAAAAAAGTTCCAGTAGTAAAACAGATTCATTTTCAAGAAAAATACAATAAAGAACAAATAAGAATACAACCCCCATCAGCAAGTTCTTCAATTGAGCCCGTGTTTAGTATTCATTACTGCCAACAGCACTGACCACTGCATAGAGATTTACCAGATAATTGTTGACCAGAATAATTAAATTCTACAACACAATTTTTAAATTAAACATCATGCCATTGACCACAGGACAATTGAGAAGATGCAATCCATTTTGCTTTTAATTCTCAAAAGCAAGAGTTGGTTTTATGCTTTCAAAATTCCCCATGAAAATAACTTTTTATCCTGTTCTCATTGTCTCTTTTTCTCCTGGTTCTCTCTCTTCACCTCCCCTCCTGCTCTCTCCAATTGTGACCCACTCTGGTCTCCTGGCATTGTTCTGACACTTGCCTGGCAGAATATAAAACAACAAACATGTTCAATTTGAGTGGTTTCCTGCAATGTTATTCTATCAAACTGGCAATTTCCGAAAGGATTTAGAAAGGCGCATACAATTCCTCAGACACCGGGCGGTCCAACGGTGACTGCCAAAGCGTCTATGCTTTTAGCAGGCCCTCATATCTGAGCATAGAAAAACATCCTTTTTTCTCAACTTTTATTTTTTATGCCTAATATCAAGCAGACTTCAGAGACTTTCTAAGTGGACAGAGAACACTATATTTAGCACCTCAAAATTTGAAAGAGCTTAGGATATTTTGGTATATGTGGTTCATGGAGATATAGTTTTTTTCTCCAGCAGTCACATAAGGTAATGAAATGTTAATCAAGATGTTTAAATTGCAGCTAGTGGATTAATGGACTCACATAAGGACCAGATGCAAAATTCATTAAAATGGGCTATATTTATTTCCCATATAGTTATTTCCTGCCCCCTGCCCCCACCCCCCCAACATTTGACATTTCCAAGATGGCGGCAGCTTTGGAAATTTTATGATTTGATTGTGGTTTGGCTAAAATCCAAATTATAGAGTCTGAATTTGATCAAATTAGACATCTAATGCCTCAGGCAGGAACAGTGCATGCCAATGTCAACGGTGGCAAGATGTACTATAGCACTAACTTGAGACAGAAGACTACAAACCCTCATAGTTCATGTCCACAAAGCATCTAGGCCTTAAACCATAATAGATTAATGTGGCCTGTTATGTATTATTATTTCAGCTGTTGGAGGGCTAAACTCTTCTGATCTAGCAGCATGGGCTTCTTGGGGTCTACTGGATGTGTATAGCAGCCAAATCCTTTACTTTCACTCCTTTGCAGAAGCAGCAGGCTCAAGGAATAGTTGTGGCATGCCTGGGTAACTCCTCTCATATTCTACTGCAGTTGTTGCATTCATTGTTTCATTTCATGTCAAATTCTGGCACTGGGTTAAAAGGCGTTCCAGTGTACATTTTGCTTTAAAACCAGAGAGATGAGCTTATGGATTCCAACTCAGGATATCTGAATAAACAAGTCCTTACATTTTTGTCTTTGATAAAACCCTTTCTCATTTTATTTCCCTTACACATACAGTCTCATATCCTGAAATCCAGCAAGCAAAAGAGACTTCCCAAACAACCTTCGGGCTTCGTGCAGTGTGACAACATGGCCTTTTGGCAAAACATCCTGGCACCAGGCGGTGTCCTAAATAATGCATTGTAAACAGTTGTAAAACCCTCAGCTCTGGAAGGGCTCCCATAAGCTTGTCCTCTTCCAAACTTCTGAAGCCTTGGTAACTACTGGAGCATAGAAAAAGATACTCAGTTTCCCAGCATTGAGCCCCATAGGATTGACCTCCATGTGCTTCTCCTGCATTGCTCCAAAGTCCATCATTCTTGGACTAAGTGTGATGGTGTTGGAGGAAGTTATAGACTAGCTACCTGGGGTCTGCTTGGCAAGTAACTACATGCCTCTAAGCAAGTCATCCTACCTCCAGAGAAGGTCGATTTATTCAACTATTGAAGTAAGAATCTGAGTCCATGTCCATATTTTAATAATAGGAACAGTGATTGGATTCTCATACCTAAAACTGAAAACAATTCTGACACAAGTATTGTTACAATGGGTAGTGGTGTTTGTAAATCAGTTTCTCATATGCAAATAACATTCTCCTTTCCTTTTTGATAATTTTGTTAATAAAAAATTACATTATAAGTTGGGACTTCACCTCTGGCTTTGGCATGTGCTGGATCTCAAATAATTAATTATGTGACCTCACCAACTCACTTAACCATTCTGGGTCTCAATTTTTCTTTTTCTTTCTTTGGTACAAAGGATTGAACTCAGGGGCACTCAACGACTGAACCATATCCCCAGCCCTATATTGTATTTTATTTAGAGACAGGGTCTCACTGAGTTGCTTAGCACCTTGCTTTTGCTAAGGCTGGCTTTGAACTTGTGATTCTCCTGTCTCAGTTTCCTGAGCTGCTGAGATTACAGGTGTGTACCAGCGTGGCCAGTTGGGTTCAATTTTTCTTACCTGAAAAGCAATAAATGGAAATTGATTTGATGCTATCTAAGATCTCTTCCAGACTGTTATTTCGTAAGTAATTCCTATCCACAGCCTGGGAAAATCAGTGAAAGCAAACAAAGGATTAGCAGCTACACTAGATCCTTGGCATGGCACAGGTTGGCTTCATAACTGGACACAGGAAAAATTGGAATTAGGTAGCAAGAAAGCAAGTCATTTTATATCTGATTTTTCCTTAAGATATATGCTTTTCACTTCTCAATTGCCTTGTAAGTGGTCACTTCTAACAACTTCTCAGTTGTGTTCCCAAGTCTCTGCTTTTAGGAACATCTCACTGCTTGCTGCCTTTAGAACCAAGTACCCAACTGCCTCAGTACTGTCTGATCTGCCTTGGTTGCTGTCATGATCTCTATTATGGTTAGGGGTTATTCCCTAACTAAAATAGAAAGATAAAATTACCAAACTATTTTGCTGTAACATACCATTTCATCAGTCAAATTCTGTGCTGCGTTGAATCCGCGACCCGCATGTATATTCAAGGATAACAAGGATTGAGGTAAAGGAAGCTCTTTTCTTGGCCCAATGCAGAGCGCTAGCAAGTGATGCTTAGGAGTTCTGATAACACCATCCTAAAAGGAGATGGAGGCTCAAGGCCTGCAGTTTTACTAGATCTCCAAATTGTATGCTATTCCAGTTATATCCCTGGTTTCTGTTTCATGCATCTTATATCCATCCCAAAAATGTAATAAGAAAAACATGCCTTTATTAAAACAATATTGGAATTGTCTTTCTGTCTTTTCGTATGTTTATTATTTCAGAGTCTGAGTTGGTTTTATTTTTGTAAAAGAAAGATTGTTTCATTTTAATAAGAAATAAGATATATATTTATATCATATATAATATATATAAACACTATAGCATAAAATGATCCACATTTCTAAATAAACTTATTTCAGAAAAATTTAAAATACAGCATTTGTAACTAAGAATATTTGGAGGAAATATTTTTCAAATACTGGAAGTATTTCCAATATATACATATGTACATACATATGAGTGTGTGTGTGTGTGTGAATGTGTATATATATATATATATATATATATATATATATATACATATATATATATAAAATTTGTGTATGCTGTTTTTATTTTCAGAAGAAATAATGGCTCAATTCTTCTAATTGAGATGTCAAATCAATAAACTTGGGAAATCAGGATTATAATTGTGACTTCCTTACAAAATTGTTCTCAGGAAAAAATAAATATTGTTTGAACTTTTCTATTTTTCAAGAGGCTTCTTTAAAATTGAATGTAAGTAGTCTAATAATGAAAATATAATTTTTTATATCATAAAGTTTCTAAGCACTGTAAAAAGCTAGCACAAAACTGGATAAATACAGTGAATAAGACTTGCTAAATTCTACACATTTTTAAATGGATATGATACTTTGACAAGAGATGCATGTTCAGTGACCCTGCCTGTAATATAGACATTTTGTCAGAAATGTCTTCAATAGATTGCATAGTTTAGGAGTTTATTGTTCACAGACATCAACCATGATTATCCTACTATTGTTTTAAAAAAAAAATCTCTCAATAGGCTCAAAACATCATGTTACAAAATGTCATTTTTCTCAAAATTTTATTATAAGAGTTATCTGATCCAGAAATGCCAGCTGACCTTCTGATTCATATACAATATTAATGTTTTTGCAATCTTTGCCAATTGAAATCTTTGTCTTAGAATCAAATTTAAGACTTTATAATACCATCTTTTCTAGACAGCAAAAAATTGTAGGTGCTCAGATATACAGAAGAAAACAGAGAAAGAATAGAGATTCAAATTCATCCTAATGTGAGGGAAAATAAAAAAAGTATGTGTAGACAACATAATGGTTAATACAGACCTGTTAAAAAACAGATCAGAAAGTTCAGAATTATTTATACATCCTATTATTAATACAGTGTAGATTAACCCATTTATTGTGTGCTTTCTATTTGCTAAGTACAATACTAGATACTGTGGATTTGCTGAAGAAAAGTCAGGATTTCTTTTTACAGAAATCTTACAATAATATGAAGCTCATGGTAATGGTAAAGTCAAATGCTAAAATAGTGTTATATAAAAGTCAATAGTGATATTATGAAAAAACAGAGGAAGCAAGTGTTATGGTTTAGATCCTAAATGCCTCCTAAAATCTCATATATTGAAAGCTAAGTCCCCAGCTGGTGGCATTTTGGGAGTTGATGAAAACTTTAGGAGATGGGACGTAGTTAGAGGAAGAAGGTCCCTGGGGGTGTGCCCTTGAAGTATATATTGGGACCCTGGATTTCCCCCCTACCCACCTTCCTTCTGGCCACCATAAGGTGAACAGTTTTGCTCTACCACACACTACCTGCCATGGTGTTCTGCCAAAGCAATGGGACAAAGCAAACATGAACTGAAACTGTGAGCCAAAATGAACCTTTCCTCTTTTGGGGTTGTTTATCTCAAGTATTTTGTCATAGCAATGGAAATCCCACTTACACACCAAGCAAGAGTATAAATTCAAGAGTATAAATTCTGGAGTTAGCTGCATTGGTTTAAATTTCAGCTCTGTCACTTATTAGCTGTGTTCCCAATTCCTCTATGCCTCATTGATAAAGCCAGGGATGATTTTAGCAGTATTCATCTCTAGGGTAATTCTGATGAGAAAATGACTTATTATTTATAAAATGCTTAGAATCATTTCTGGCATATAAGTGAGATGCAAGTGCTTGTTCAGTAAGGTCCTGTGGTTTGGGAAAATGAATACAGATGAAGAAACTATTTTGAGGTACATGTTTAATTTTTAATGGTGAATAAAGCAACATGTTATCTATCTTAGGTACTTATTCCATTATTGCTGAAAACCTACACCTAAAATAAAAATTCTTCCAGTTAGCCCAGAAATCCCACAGGAATGTGGGATCTTGATGACAAAAGTCAATTTGCTTTAAGTTTTATAACAGTATAAATGCTCCTTTTGTGAGAAATTATTTAAATTCTTGGGTCCTAATTTTGAAAATAGATACTAGAAGGAAGAAAATATCAGTTAATGCTTACATAAATGTGTGTAGAAAATGAGCTTATTAACATTCTTCATAGAACTAACTTTGAAGGTCAGTTCCTTAAGGTGAGTTACTACTGTGGCAACATCTCATTTATCTGAGATTGGTTAATTTCCCCAGGCCAGAATAGTCTCTGTGTACTCCATAGCAATAAAACTGATAATAAAACTCTGGAGAAATTCCGAGTATTAGGCAAAGGACCTTCACCAAATTTCCCTCTTCTCCATAGAACATCCTAGCTGCAATTGCATCTCTCTGTTCCTTAGGACTGATCTGTGGCCATTAGAAAGCTTCTAGGGAATCAACACTGGAAATACATTATTATATTTCAAATTTATAGAATAATACACTATTCCCTACTCTCTTGTATAGATCTCATGTTTTTGCCACAACTTTAGAAGAAAAAGCCCCACCTCTCATCACCCCTTGAACAGATTTTAGCTATCCACACACTGAGTCTTCCCCATCAAAGCTACAGTCTGTGTCCTCTCCTCTGAATCTGGACTGGTTTATGGTTCTTCTAGCAATAAAGTGTGGATGAAGTTTTCCTGTGCCAGATCCCAAATTCAGGCCTTGTGAGATTCACAGTTTCCATTTTCTGCCTCTTGTAACTCTCATTCCAAGAGAAATTGCTAGGTAAAAAGGCTGAGTACCCTGAGGCTACCATTCTGTGAAAGAGCTCAAGCTGGCTTCGTGGAAAAGTCCTGAAGAGAGACAGATGCCTAACTAGCCTCCAGCTGCTCCAGCCACTCCATCCTGGGAACCAGACCAACAGGTAAGGAGTCTTCAGCGCTTCCAGACCCAGCTACCATCTTATTGCAATTGCTTTAGAGCCCCCAGCTGAACCCAACAACTCCCACTAATTGTGAGAGATAATAATGAATTATTGTTTAACAAGAACATTCTTTTGAACGTGCCTGTGCTCTGTCACTTCCCAGAGTTATCAGAGCAGCCTAGTTAGTTCATCTTTCCTTCTACTCTTCCCTCTACTTAGAGAGTTCCTGCTCCAAACATCAAAATTTAGTACAATCATTGCACTTTTAAAACTTTCCCTTGCCAGTTGATTCCAAATGTAGCAAACAAACAAAAACCCTACTTTATACTAAGTCTGCAAATATTTAGTCCTAATTTGTCCTATTTTACATATGAGGAAACTGAGGCACAGGAAGTTTATATTTTGAAAATCAAAAGATCAGTAGAGGAAAGGGGAAAGAGGTGGGTGGGGGAGGGGAGGGAAAAAAGAAATATTGGGGAATGATATTGGCCAAATCATACTGTAATATTGTGTATATGCATAAATATGTAACAATGCATACCACCATTATGTACAATTTTAATTATAAAAAGATGGGAAAATAAAATAGTTTAAAAAATAAAAATAAAAGAAAGGTTATATCTAACATACCGGTAATTGAAAAATCATGATTTAAATATAAAGGGTCTGTTTCTAGACTTTATGACATAATCTCCACAATTCAACTCTGCCTGGAACATTCTTCTCCATTTCTGAGAGATCTTCTCATGGCTGCCATTTTTCCTCTGTTAGTCAGGTCTCAACTCAAAATATAGCTCCTCACAGAACCAGCCGCCCACTGTCTGAGCCCCTTAGCAGTCCTCCCTCTGCCCCATGTCCCTAGTAGGTCGAGTTCTACTTACCCTGTTTTATTTGGGGCACATATTTATAGATAGTGAAAACAATCCTTTTTGTTTGTTTTGAACAGAGATGGAAACAAAACATATCTTTATTTCCCGGAATCTGGAGTGTTGACTGATACACAGTAGGGCGTAACAGATATTTCCCAAATAAATGAGTAAATGTGCTTTCTATGCGTCCTTACTCTGGACATAGATGGACTCCCCCTATATTGATGTGTATCAGCAACTGGCTTCATGACCACTCACCAGTATTACAGCAACCATGTAATGAGAAGTTGGCCCCTATCAGTACAGCTCAGCACTTTCTGTTTTTGTTTATTTTGGGGTGCCTCAATATATCTGAGTTCTTCAAAACATCCTGTAAATAAAACTAGCACATGCAGAGGTCTTTCAGAGGCGGTTAGGGAAAAGGCTATAAAAACGCTTAAGGAAATTGAAGATTCTTGTGTAAGTCTTGCCCTGCCCCCACCCCACAAATTGATTGCCTATTTCCTTTTCTCTCCCATCAGCTTGCCTTTCTTTCTCCTATATCCCCAACACATTAACTCTCCCCAACTCCCACTCTCTCAAACACAAAATATCTTTTACATAAGAAAGGATTTACCTTGAATGAGAAGCTTAACCATATCTGTCTGTTATGGTTTAGATGTGAGGTGTCCCCCAAAAGCTCACATGTGAGACAATGCAAGAGGGTTCAGAGGGGCAATGATTGGGTTGTGAGAGTCTTAACCCAATCAGTGAATTTTACTCCCCTGATACGGATTCACTGAGTACTAACTAGAGGCAGGTGGGGTGTGGCTGGAGTAGTTAGGTCCTTGGGGGCGTGGCTTTGGGTATATATTCATATCTGGCAAGTGGAGTTGCTCTCTCTGCTTTCTGATCATCATGTGAGCTGTTTCCTTCTGCCACACTCTTCCACCAGGTTGTTCAGCCTCACCTTGAGCCCTGAGGAATGGAGCCAGCTGACCATGGACTAAAACTTCTGAAACTGTGAGCCCTTAAATAAATTCTTCCCTCTACAATTGTGCTGGTTGGGTTTTTTTTTTTAGTCACAGCAGCGAAAAAGCTGACGAAAACCTTGTCCAACTGAATGTCTGCTTCAGACCAGTCCCTTCCCCAATGAATCAGAGGCGTCTCCTGTCAGAAGGTTTGAATGCTACTCATTTGGCTCTACCTGGTTAATAACACTGCCTCACAACTAATGTTTAACATCACAATCATCTTTCACCTCAAGGGAAAAATGTATATTATGTTAGCTCAGTAAATTTTCTACAGATTTTTGTACCCAGAAGACACTGTCCTCAAGAGGTCTTAATGTCAGCTCAGGTGTGCCAAAATGTCTATAGAAGGTGATTTAGTAAATTGCTGCTGAAACCTCCTTTATGATTTGACATAGACTATTTTGTATTTTTTAACTTTGTTTTTTTGAACTAATTTTAGATTCATAGAAAAGTTACATCCTACAACTGTTCCCTTGTATTCCTCATGTCACTTCTAATGATAAGATCTTTCATGATCATAGTGTAGTTGTCTTGATATAAACATCAGTACAATATCGTTAACTAAACTCCAAATCTTATTTGGACTTCCCCAGTTTTCGGTGGGCATGGTGGAGCACTCCTGTAATCCCAGAAGCACAGGAGGCTGAGGCTGGAAGATCACGAGTTCAAAGCCAGCCCCAGCATCTTAGTGAGGCCCTAAGCAACTTAGCAAGACCCTGTCTCAAAATAAAATGTAAAAAGGGCTGGGGATTTGGCTCAGTGGCTAAAGCACCCCTGGTATAAAATAAATAAATAAATAAACAAACAAACAAACTTTACCAGTTTTTACTTGTGACCATTTTCTGCTCCAGGATCCCTGCCAGAGCTCTCATTGCTATAGGCTCTATTTTCCCTTCATCTTCTCCTTTCTGCAATGGTTTCTGTCTTTCCTGACTTTTCACACTTCTCAAGAGTGATAGTGATTTATTTTGTAAAATATCTCTTGGTTTGGGTTTCTCTGAGTTCTCTCAGATTTGGGCAAAGGTGAAAATATACAATAAACTATGCAGTATCCTTCTCAGTGTGTCACATCAAGGGGTTTGTGATATGGATGTACCAGGGGGTTCACTTTGGTCACTTGGTGTGGGTGGTGTCTGCTGGGTTTCTTCCCAAGACAGTTTCTATCTTCTCCAGGTTTTAATCAACCTAAAAGCCACAGAGGTCTAGTTAGGGGACACAGGTTTGAGGTGAAACAGATCTGGATGTAAAACCCAGTTCTGTCACCTCCTGTCTGTGAAAAATTAAAATACAGGTTAGAGAATCTCATGCTGAGTCTCAGCTTCTTCAACTGTGAAAAGGGGATTCTACAAATACCCTTCTCATGATGGAAGTGTGAGTCTTTTCACATTGTCAGATGTAGAAAAAATTCTAATTCTGATTTTATTTTCATTTAAGTCTACATAAATCTGAAAAGGTCTCAAGGAGCCACAGAGCTTCTAGGCAAGGGGACACCCACAACCACCACTGGTCCACAGTGGGTACCCTGGAGCTGCACTCTTCCAGCCTATAGATTTCCTTCAGGATCTGGCACATTAGGATTTACTGGGATCTTGGGTATATGGGGTAAGGCAGAGAGCTTCTATGCTTGGGGAAGTTACCACTCTAGGGATTTTATTTCTCTGGGGCTTGAGTAGAGGTAGTACAAGGTTTCCCAGTACTGGAAAAATCTACCAATATCTCCAGAGAAAAATCTCTATCATTTTCCTATTTCCAACTAATTATCTGCCTGTCTCTGTGCTCACACTTGTAGACACTGAAATAGTCAATGAGGTAGACTTTTATTAAAGGCTCTAACTTCCATTTTGCAAGAACCCCCCAATAAAGAAAGCAAAGGGCCTTCTATTGTGGGAAATACAGAGAAAAAATATCAATTAATGGCTCAAAAATTGATTTTGAAACAATATCCTATTATGTGGTTGTGTAAATTGGCTTAGACACTCAAGATGATGAAAAACTCTGTGCATAGCTAGTAAAAGGAAAAACTAATTTGCAAAATAAAGCAGTGTTTTTGTTTTGTTTATTGTTGTTTCTATAGAGGAATTTCTTATGGTTTTTGTTTGTTTGTTTGTTTGGTACTAGGGATTGAACTCAGGGGCGCTCAACCACTTCGATCACTGAGCCACATCCCCAGCCCTATTTTGTATTTTATTTAGAGACAGGGTCTCACTGAGCTGCTCAGTGCCTCACTTTTACTGAGGCTGGCTTTGAACTTGTGATTCTCCTGTATCAGCCTCCCAAGCCAGTGGGATTACAGGCATGCGCCCAGCTCTTTAAGAGCAAATTAATTATTTTAGAAAGAAACGTGCACATTGGATTTTTGGTTCTATAAATGTAACATGCAACTTCATTGGGGAATGGATATATTGATGATAACGTGGCTCCAAACTCCAGATTGCTTTTCTTCATAAGCATCTGGGTGGACAAAACTGAATTTCAATCATTTACTTCAGGAAATTTGAGAAAATCCTTTTGTAAATATGCACTGACTCTGCTAGGTGCTTTTTCTTAAGAGTTCTTGTGCATTTGTTCTTGTCTGAGTTCTCGAACAGAGTAGACCGAGCCAGCATCAGATGACGCAGCAGGAAATGATCTGCTCATGTGCCAATCGGGGAGGGGAGCTCAACTGAATGGAAATATTGAAGTTGAATAATACATGTTATGCATGACATGTACACATGACCATTGTGTTTTAAGGAGTCCAAAGACAAGATGATAAACCTAAGGATGGCTTTCCCTTGAAGGGAATAGTGGGGCTCAGTGTCATCCCAAAGTTCTGGAATGTTTTATTCTAGATGATTTCTATCCTAAGGGAAAATGGTGGTCTAGGAGGCCAATATAAAGGCAGAAAATGCCCCTCCCTTCTTCTAGACTTGAGAAATAGATAGTCCTCAGCAGAGGGCTAAGAGTGAAGTAAGGGAGATGCTTGAAAGAAGTTGTGGTGGGGTAAACCCACCCCTATAACAAGACGACAGGACCACATCTGGGCAGAGGTGTCGGACAGGGGACACCTCTTGAGAGACCTAGCATGTAGATTCTTAGAGAAACCATAACAGATGACAAGTTTAAAGAGCCTTTTTTTAACCTTAAGCTTAAATGAGGTATGGTTTGGCCTCAGCTACTACTCTAGGGGTTTTCTGGGCAGACAGTCTGTGCCCCATGTTGACATGAGTCGATAGAAGGGAGGCAGCAGTAGCCGGGCTCAAGGTGCCAGCAGGAAGATCTTGAACCCTCAGTGGAAAAGTCAAATGATGGCAGAGTGGTCACCCATCAGAGCACATTTGAGGAATATGCAGGCCTTTTCAAACCAGAAGCATAGAGGAATTGGAAAAGAAGAAATCCAACAAAAGATTGAACTTCCAAGACTTATATGATCAGGCTCAAACACTATAATATGAACATTAAAGAGTGACCTCACATGCACGGTTGTGCAAGCCTGTAATCCCAGCAGCTTGGGAGGCTGAGGCAGGAGGACCAGGAGTTCAAAGCCAGCCCCCAGAAAAACGAGACACTAAGCAACTCCGTGAGACCCTGTCTCTAAATAAAATACAAAATAGGGCTGGGGATGTGGCTCAGCAGTTGAGCGCCTCTGAATTCAATCACCAGTACCAAAACAAATAAAAATAAATAAAAAGAATGACCTCACAGACCAATGAATGGATCTTAGGTAACATTTATAGGCATTCAATGAAATCTTACAAAAATATAGGATTTTTAGGACAAAATGTTAAATTCCATTTCCAGACTGACTTCCTAATAAGCAAACATATCTGGGGGAAGTGGGGAAAGAGGATTAAAATATTCACAATGAGTGGCCCATTCATGAGCTGATGCTAGACTTGCATCTCACAGACCAGGTGCAGCTTGGAAATAGTCATGGAATATGGAGAAACGTGATCTTTTCAGGCCACTGCAAACTGGATAATTATAGCAAATTATGTAGATGATGCTTAAAATTACCTCAGAGTGCTCTCATGTTAAAGGTTAAATGATAAAAAAAAAAAAAAATGAGCTGTGTTGTTTTAGCCTGAGAAATAACATCTAAAAGGCTTCCATTTTAATTCTGCTCTCTTGCCAAAAATAAATCAACCCCTGGAACATTTACAGTTACAGAGAGAGGTTGGTAGGTATTCAGAAAGCAAACAATGCTATAGAAGCCAGGCCCTGCCTGGTGATTTCTGAATGGATAGGAAGAGCAGATGGCTTAAGACATGTCTTCTAATTTAAGACTTCCTTTTCATGCTTCTGACTTTCGGAAATCTTTTTAAAATTATAATATGAAGATAACATCTTCAATAAACTGAAGTTAAAATTTTCTCTTATCTTTCAAATACTGACTGCTGATTTTTTTATTGAATTCTTTATCTGGAGCAAGGATTTCTAAGCATTTTATGTTGATTTTCTCATTTAACCCTCCTAGTTCCTTTCATTATCCCCATTTTACAGTAAGGAGGAGGACACTCACATGCAAAGTTCACCAAATCACTCCTTGTAGGTGTCAGAACCACATCTGGAATCGAGGTGATCAGACCAGAAATGAACACACTGAATCCTCTTCTGCCCTCTTCTTTTTCTTCTTGTCTTTCTTCCCCTTTTCCTAAGACGAGACAAATTTCTGAGTCCTAAGTCCAAGTCAAACTGACATAGCTTATTGTTAGAAGTGTTATCATACTTTCCTGATCCCCCAGGAGATACAATTTGGCTCTGTTCTAGAAAATTTGTGGTCTAGGAGGTCAGCTCAATGCATCACTGCTGAGCAGAATTGCATTTACAAAGATAGAGGTGAACACTCAAGGTACAGAAGTGGGATAAATTCTGCCTTCATAATGGCCAGAGAAAGCTTCCAGGGCCTGAACATAACTACCAACACTGAACAACTCTACAATATGTCACACTTAAATAGGTAAAATAATTCTGAAAAACAAAAATCATATTATGTGCCATCATGCTCACATTTTCTCCTTTGGCAACTATGGAATTTTCTTGAAAACTGAAATGCCAGGGTCATCCTCACTGCATAAATATTGAGGTTACCCATGCCCCCCCCCCCAAAAAAAATACCCCTGTGCCTATGGCCATGATTCCTTCCTTATGATATCAATATCCCAGCTCCTCTCATGGTCTGCATTTGAACTGCTCTCAGTCGTGAGGGTTATTTGAAAGAGACCTTCCTTGTCAGAACAGGGCCGAGTCTCCGAGGCCCAGATCCACAGGAAATTGATCTCTTGAGTCTGTCACAGAAGTATGAAGCTCTGCAAGGCAGAGGGTAGTGTTACCGGTGCAGGTGCATTGCTGGGATGACGTGCTGATGGCCAGGGAGGGGAGGAAGCCCTGTTCTGTTTCACAGTTGAAGACAGAAACTTCACAGTGACAAGGAGGACAACGGGCATGCCTCACATTCCTCAGTGTTGAGAACAATAAAAGGTGGGGGAATGAGAGGAAAATCAAATTTCTACGAAGAGATGTCAGCAGTAAATTTAATGCAGGTGCAGTGTTCTCCAAACAAAGGGCGTTTTGTTTCTAGCGCCTGTGGCTCCCTGAAAACCTGCCCCTGCCTCCTCCCTGCTATGTTTTTCTTTTTATCAGTGTAAGGTAGATTAAAATGTTGATACCCTTCCTTGGCAAAAGTATTTTTAATGTTCTTAGTACAACTGTTAAAGAAGTATTAACTTCCCCCAAAGCTTAGTTTCACTGGGTGTAACAAAGCTTTCTCTACCCTACGGTTCAAATTGTTTGTTGAGCTTCATCTTTTTCCTGATACTTCTGTGTATTACTGTGACATGAAAAAAATTTTTTTTTACCATTTGTTCCCGATTGTATCTATAATAAATAATGAAAATAAAAATGGAAAACCAGATACTGACTTTAACTTGAATAACAAATTTAGAAATTAAAAAACAGAATTCCCATAATCGGTTAAGATCAGATAAAGCACATTTTGCAAGATGTAAAAGGGCAAGTTATTCATCCTCCTCTATTTAGGTTGCCACAGGCAGAGTGATTGCAGAGCAATCAAAGGTATGAACTTTCTGATTGGTTTTACTTCATGATTTACAGGCTTCACTGTATAATAGGTTACCAGGGAACAATTTTCAACACCACTAATGGAGCTTAAATTCAGGCCTCACCCAATGTTGTAAGACACCTCAGCAAGCCATTAGAGGGCATTTGAAACTTTCTTGGGCAGTGACTCATTTAATTGGGGACAGACAAGTGATATGCCATGGATGTCATGATATTACTATGAGTGAACTGGCACAGTGAGCAGAAGGCGTGTTCCTAAGACAGGATAGATGGCAATAACAGTACGTGCAAGTGACTGCCAGCTGTAACACCATATCTGTGAGGTTTGCAAAAGCACACTGTATTAATCCCAATTGGCTGTACTTTTCCATTCCATTATCTCCCGTTAAATTTGTAAGTCCCAACCTCTCCACATATAGCAGTAATGTTTTGGGGTTTTGTTACGATTTGTAATCACTTCCACGTATGGCTAAGTTATTGCTACTATAGTAGAACCCTGGTGCTGTGGTGGTAGAACCTTTATTGCCTGTGAAACTTGTCAGAGTCAAAATGGAGTCACATGTGTCAACCTTAACAGAAAAATGAATAAAACTGGGAGGTTATTGAGGAAGGGTTCTTACGCATGATTGCCTGATACTATCATAAAAGACTCTGCCAGAACAAACACAGAGAGGCCACTGCAACCTTATACAGGAAGTACTTCTGCAAGGACATCATCCCAGCCACTTTTTGTTCAACATTGGTCCTGACCCAGACATTTTAACTGATTGCAAAACTTATGACTACCCCCATTTGCATTGCATTTCCAACCACTTGCTTATCTTCACAAAGAATGATGAGATGCATGTCTAAGCTTCCCCTATTCTTGTTAAAAAAAAAAAAAGTCCTAACTCCCTTCCTCAGTAGAAAACTTGCCTGATATCTAATTGAATTTGTGTCTTCTGATTTATAAATCTATGCTGCATCCAAATAAAACTGTCTTTGCTTTTATTTTAACTTTATTTGTAATATTTGGTCGGCCTGCCCATTGTACCAGCTCATCCAGAGTAATAACACTACAGCACCCATAGCTTGTCATTCTAATGATTGTTCCAACCAAATGAGTCACTACACAAGAAAACCTGAAATACTCTCTAATCCAATAGAGAAAACTTCTCATATGTGATGGAAATTTGATTGTTCGCAAAATTTATACAAAATTAAATATTGTTACATAATAAATGAACTTTATTAAATAGCATTATCAATATCAGGTTATGCAACTGAAATCTGCTTCTCAAAAGTGTAAATAACAAAATAAAAAGAATTTTGTTCAACTATGTAGGCAGAATGTTAATTATCTTTCTGATGATTGTCATGTGAAAAGGCAATCAAAGAGCATGAAGCCCAAAAGTACAGTAAAAACATGTAGTACAGATTAGGGCCAGCCAGTTAGTTAACAAAGTAGAATGTAATTTCTTCAAGTTTTGTGACACTGGAGGTAGCTGTCAGCTTTTTAAATATTCTAATCAGTTTATTTTTTAAAATTCTAAATAAATATGCATTTTATAATTGATTTTATTGTATAATTTTATAATCATTTTCTTAAATTCATCCCTAAATCATATAAGCTTCAGGAAAACCTGGATATACCATGAGATATGGAGAGACATTTGGAAGAAGACTTTTGATTAACCAATGGTTATAACATGGGAAATGAGGGTTTAATAATCAATCATATAGTACAGATTCCTTACACCATGTGTATCAAGAGGACAAAGATCATTGAGTTTGGAAATAAGAACTTGACACTCAGTATCTGTCAAGCTCCAAAGGTCCCCCATGGCTGGGCTTCTTCCAAGCCTTTGTCCAACTCTCTCTGGCACATGCATACCAAGCTAGTCCAGCCAGTCTCTTCACTGTTGTATTTGCACATGCTACTTAGGTCCCCCTGATAGTTGCCCACCTTTGGGAGTCATGCTTTCCCTGCTATTATTCTCCATCTCTCCTAATCCTGTTCATCCTTCAAGGCTCATCTACAATAGATTGACCATAATCCTTGAAGCCCACAGGGCAGTCTCCCCTGTTAATACTGGTAGTGTTTTGTTTGATGCTACTTACCATTAGAATATGTGTATTTTGGTAAGACAGCTGGAGCAATTGTAATGATTATACAATAAACTTGAGGAAAGAGATTATGTTTTACATTTTTGCTATATTGCTTTCAGTCTCTGGCTACTAGAATCTAGCACAATGATGGTCCTATCTTATGGGCACTCAATAAACTTGTTGATTATTTGATTATTAGAAAAGTTCAGATTTCTTTAAAATGTGAAGGTAAATCTATTTATTGAAGATATTAGGTATTACCCTTATAATGTTAAGGGCAAGTTAGCATGTTAAAATATGGAGGATAAGAGAAGATGATCTTATGCTTTATGTTCAAATCTTGATTCCAACTCTAAGTTGTGTGAACTTAGAAAATTTAGGTGTCTTCCTTGAATCCTGGCTATATATCTGCAATGTGGAAAACTACTAGTACTGTTTTGAAAACTCAGTAAAATTTTACATGAGAATCATATTATCTTCCTCCGTTCTTCATTCAGCTACCCACTAATATGGTCAATGTCAAGAGGTTTTGAAAGAACTGGATAAGAAGAAATTGAAAGTGGGAACAAGAGGTTAAAGGATTTTTTTCTTCTTTCTTTTTTTACCAACAGCCTTATGTTAAGAGTATTCAGGGGGCTGGGATTGTGGCTCAGCAGTAGAGTGCTCGCCTAGCACGGGCGGTACCTGGGTTCGATCCTCAGCACCACATAAAAATAAAGGCATTGTGTTGTGTCCATCTACAAAAACAAACAAACAAACAAACAAAAAAACAAAAAAAAAGATTCTCTCTCGCTCTCTTTTAAAAAAAAAAAAGAGTATTCAGGAACAAATGACTTCATAAATCACTCAACCTCAACCAACATTTAAGTAGAAATTCACAATTAAAATTAGAGTTCAGGAAGTGAATATGGACAAGTCATTTAACCTCTATGGGCTATATTTTAAAAATTTACCCAAAAAGGAGATCTGATGATTTCTAACTTCCCTCTGGATCCATGAATTAAATGCTAACACACTCAAAGTGGAATAAATCACCTATACTAAAGACATTATTCTACCAGTCTCCATTCTTACAATTATTTATTTCTACAGGATTTCTTTTTTAGCTTGTTAAAGATTTTCCAACCTTAATCATCATTTAAAAAAAAATTTCTTATTCTTTTTAGTTATACATGACAATGGATTACATTTTGACATATTATACATACCTGGAGTATAACTTCCCATTCTTGTGGTTGTACATGATGTGGAGTTACACTGGTCATGTATTAATATCTGAACATAGGAAAGTAACGTCTGATTCATTCTACTGTCTTTCCTATTCCTATCCCCCTTCCCTTCATTCCCCTTTGTCTAATCCAAAGTATTTTCAACCTTGACCCATCTTTAAAAAAAAATCAAAGAAGCAAAACAAAGAATGCCTTTTCAAAAGCCTCAACCTGCACACAAATATTTCCTTCCTTTCAGTTTTCATGTCATATTTCTTCTTACCTTTTAGTCAATCCTCTGAACAGAGTTACCATTTAGTCAATTGTTCTTGTTAGCTTCTGGTAATCAAGCTAGAATGATATATTCTAAAGGCTGACTTTATTTGCAAGTTTATAAGGTGGAAATATGTATGCCAAGTTTGTATTTAGGGAGCAGTGTATAGGGGAATATTTCATGGTAACCTACATCTGTAATTAGCATATACTATTCAGTAAATAATTATGACAGATGAAGAAAATTAATGCACTAGAGATACAGAAGTTAACCCAAAGGTGTTTGCTTTAGATGTTGTAGGAACATTTATATTGCATAATAATAGCAATACCTATGTTAAAGAAAAAGTATGTATCCTAGAAATAATATTTTTCTAATTTCTTCTCCTATGCTGAAACCAAATGCTTGTTTAATATTTGTTGTATGTTGGTAGATTCTCCTTCTGCCCAAAGTACTGTCAGACAATCTGGTGAAATCTTTAGAAATCACATTAAACTCATTAGATTTTAGAATATTATCTAAAGAAAGAAATTTAATGAGAAACTAAATAGTATAAACCATGAGGGAATAGAATCTTCCTCTGTTGAAACCCCATCAAATATTTTGCATTTAGGAAAAGAGCAAAATTTGTTGGATGTGTGTTTGTGTGTGTACACATACATATTTAAATTGGAATCAAATAACTGAAGTAGGATAAGTTCATCCAGTATTATCATCATTTACGTATTTATTCATTTAGAAAGCATTTTAGAAAACCTACAAAGCAGTCATTTGTTTACAGACTAGAGAGATGAAATTTATGAGAAAAGGTCCCCTGCCCTTGAAGCATAGGATAAGTATTTTAATAGAGGTATGTGCAGAAAATTATGAGGAACAGGAACACACCACCTTTGCTCAAGGGTAGGTAGAAGAGGTTTAATTTAAAAAAAAAAAAAAGGAGGTCTTTACCTGAGTCTGAAAGGAAGAGTAAATATTTGTCGGAAAGATAATTTTACATTCCACCCACTCTACATTCACATGGTTATTTTATCACCTCCTGTATCATCACACCAAGGACGTTAGCTGGCCATTGGGTACTGTGGGAGCCTAGGATCCTTTTGGGGGAGTAGTGGAAGATGAAGTTTGAAAACGGGGCACACACCAAATTCTAAGAGCCTTAAATTGTTTTACTGAGATTCTGGACATATTTGGTGGTAATGGGCATTGTTGAAAAATGAATCTGCTTGAAGGGACATGTCAGAATCTCCCATATTAGTTGTGGAGTATGGACTATAGTAAGAGGGCACCCTGAACTGCAGGATTCACTCTACTAGGTACTGGGAACAAAAAGGTTAGGCAATAATGGGGAAAAGTCCTACTCCTGGTTCAGTCCTGTGGAAGAGACAGACCTCAGTTATATAAATTCCATTGGTGAATACATAATTGCAAATTGACATATGTACTCCAAAGGCAAAAAGGAGATTCCAGATTCCACAAGAGTTATTTTGTTGTTGTTGTATTATGTTTTTATTGGGGTATTATACATAACAATGGGGATCAATCTCTCTCTTTCTAGTGGGCCTGGGGATTGAATCTAGGCACACTTTACCACTGAGCTACCTTCCCAGCCACCCTGCCCCCTTTTCATTTTGAGATTTTGAGACAGGGTGACACTAAGACACTGAGGGAGGCTGGCCTTTAACTTGCGATTATACTTCAGCCTTCCAAACAGCTGGATTACAGGCATGCACCACCACCTCCAACTTGGGGTTCATCCTGACATAATTATACATACAAGGAATATAATTTGTTCCACTTCAGTTCCCAGAACTTCCTCTTTCCCTCCCTTCCTGTTCCACCCATTCCCCTTTCTCTAATCTCCTGGTTTTCCTTCTATTTATTATTTCATGAATTGGTGCTTTATAGATATACATAAAGGTGAAATTCACTATGGTATATTCATGTATGTACATTCATAATTTGGTCAATGTCATTCTGCAGCTCCTCCCTTTTCCCACCCCCTCTATCTCCTTCCTCTATTCCACTTATTTCCCTTTTATTTTCATAGAATCCCCCCCACCCATTTTTTTTTTTTCTTATTTTGCTCTATGAGCACTTTTAGCAAGTAAACTTCATCCAGTTGGAGGCAGCACATGAAATCCTTTGGGATGAACCAAATTCAAGTATATCCATAAAGCTGTACAATGAAAAGTGATGCTCACACTAAAAATTCACCAGAAAATCTGAAATAACTCTGATAGACTTCTTTGACTTGGCATTGTTTTACTTGCAAAAGTGAAGGACAGAATAATATACTTTAGAAAGATTTTTCAAATCCAGAGTTAAAATATACAGTATTTTCTAAAGCATCAGTTTCATAGTAATTACTTTACTGGCTGTAATTAGATGTTTTATTATTTTAAAACTCTGGAAATATTGATACAACTTTTTATAAGCCTAACTTACAGGATGAGATAAACATTTACAAAATATGTATAATATTCTGGTCACTTTTACATCTATTTTTTCAGGTAACCCTTACAATAATTCTGTAAGATTTGTAGTGGGGCATTTACAAAATGTAGTAAATAGAGTTTAAAAGCTTAAATTTGAAATAGTCACACAAGAAACACTCTTGTCTGGAAATATATATTTATATTCTCCTTAGTAATGACAGGAGAAGAGCCCTGGACATGATCAGGATTATTTGGGGGAAAATAAACAAAGAGTCAATTTCCTCTGCCTAAACAAATACAAGGATTTATAACATGGGTTAGACAGCTTCAACGTAGGAGGCGAAAGTAGCAGACAGAGAAAAGACAGAAGCATTACAGCTAAAAATTAAGAATCTCTGAGAATTGATAACTAGAGGCAGGTTTCTGGTCAGAAAATATTTGAAGGGTTTCAGGCAAGAGAAATACTGAACTTTAAATTGAAAGACATTGTTTTCATTTAGACTGCATACAATAGTATGGAATTTTCAGAAGTAGTTTGGGGATTTAGAATTCAGAGGAAGGAGGAAACCAGATTTAAAGTGTCTAGCAGAAACCTAAGGAATTCAGCAGTAAGATAGACATGTTGAAAGGTAGACTAGATTTTCCATCATCTATGAGAAGGTCAAATCAGTTGTATTTAAATCTTAGAGAATAGGTACCATAGCAGGCTGGAATTGTTAAGAACACCTGGTCTGAGAGGGATGATATTTAGTTCATATATTAATATCCTCATTTTACAATTAAGAAAATTAAACTTTAAAAGATTAAATTAATGCAAAGTGCTGAGGAGTGATATTGGCCAAATTATACAGTTATATTGTTTGCAGGTATGGATATGCAACAACAAATCTCATCATTATGTACAATTATAATGAATGAATAAAAAAATGAGAAAAAATTTAAATTAAGACAATAAATAAAAAGATTAACTGCAAAAACAAAAAGATTAACTGCAGTTTCCAGGTTACATTATTGAAGATGGAGTTCTGTAGAAGCAGCCATTTTGTAACCACAAGATAATACATTTAAGAATAAATATTATATGTTAAGATAGAAAAAAAAAGAAAGAAGGATCCTGGATCAGCTGATGTCAGAAGCCACTGATTTGCTTCTCTTCACAACTATGTTGAAGAAAATAAAACTCCCATTTGGTTAACCCATTTTATTGTGGTTCAGCTCCCTGTGACCCTTCGTTTTGGTAGTGAAATATTTCGACATTTAAACTGTCACCCCAGAGGGTATTGACCATGTGCAAACCAAGGCTGAGTGTTAAGGAAAATGGGGGAACAATTAAGAATGAGATCTGCTTTTTCTTCTTATGTACTTTTACTAAGTCCTATAAGAGATAAATGAACTAAGACTACAGTTAGACATCTGGAAGCAGAGAAAGGTTAGTAAGGTAACTTGGCTGAGAGATGCATTGCCTGTATAAGACCTGGAAGCCAAGTTGAGTGAAACTCTCATGGCTAAACCTCAGAAAGTTGAACAATTTCAGTTCTTTTCTGTCTCAAACAGAAGGGCAATTTAGAAGACTTGGTTTTAGACTGACACCTTGGGCTTTTTCTCTACACCTTCTACCAAAGTATCCTGCCCAATATAGATAGCACTTTTGGAAAAAAATGTCACAATGAATGTGTACACAATTGTGGTTCCTAATTTAAAACACTGATCAACAGGAGTTTAGAAAAATGGTCAGTCCATGGAGCCAGTAGACAAAAGACTTGAATGCAAAAAGCTGTATTCATTCAGAATCCCTGTGTATAATTAATTCAGAGAATTTAACTGAATCAAATAGCCTGGAAGCCCGTTTAATTTTGAGGAACCTAGATTATCTAAACAAATAAGTCCCAAGACAGATCAAAATCTGCCTGTGACTATTCCCCCAAAGCAATCCTTAGACTCTACAGAACACAGAGAGCATGTGCAGCCCTGATGGTGTGCTCTTACACAGTATTCAACTAAGAGGTGGCAGTGGAAGATTAGTGAGAGAGACCTCCAAGGTTCCCAGCTGGGTCCCAGGTTGGCCAATGAAGAGTTTCAGCTACTCTTGTTAGCAGGATATGACAGGTGCCATAACATTTGACTTCACCTTTCTCTAAATAAGATCTATTATTGCAGCTAATGCTGTTTCTGTTCTCCCATAGTATATTGGGCATTTTGCAAGGAGATAACTAAGTTTCTTCCTTTCTTGTTTTTCTGCAAAAATTGTTTATTTTCAAGAGTAAGTAGAATAGCTATGTAATAACCATTCTTTTTTTAAATTTTTATTTATTTATTTATTTATGACAGCAAACTGCATTACAATTCTTATTGCATATATAGAATGCAATTTTTCATATCTCTGGTTGTATACATAGTATATTCACACCAATTCGTGTCTTCATATATGTACCTTGAATAGTAATGATTTTCACATTCCACCATCATTAATAACCCCATGCCCCCTCCCTTCCCCTCCAACCCCTCTGCCCTATCTAGAGTTCATCTATTCCTCCCATGCTCCCGCTCCCTATCCCACTATGAATCAGTCTCCTTATATCAAAGAAAACATTCAGCATTTGTTTTCTTGGGATTGACTAACTTCACTTAGCATTATCTTCTCTAACTCCATCCATTTACCTACAAATGCCATGATTTTATTCTCTTTTATTGCTGAGTAATATTCTATTGTGTATATATGCCACATTTTTTTTATCCATTCATCTATTGAAGGGCATCTAAGTTGGTTCCACAGTTTAGCTATTGTGAATTGTGTTGCTATAAACATTGATGTGGCTGTGTCTCTGTAGTATGCTGTTTTTCAGTCCTTTGGGTATAGACCGAGGAGCAGGACAACTGGGTCAAATGGTGGTTCCATTCCCAATTTTCCAAAAACTAGATTTCTTTATAATGAGATATTACACATGGTAAAAGTTACACCAGCTAAGAGACTCATGATTTGACTAGGAAGAGGAATAGACATGAAGATATAGTCTCCTTTTGGAAGATAATTAGTAATCCTACATCTGACCACATTTCTCATAAGAGTCAATATTAGGGTTCTAGATAGATAATTCTTATTCTGGAATATTCCACATGTTATAGGACTATTAACATTGCTAGCCCCTATACACTAAGTGGTAACAGCATGCCTCTTGATCATCATGAGAAGTAAAAATATCTCCATAACTTTTACAATATTTTCTCAGGCACTGAATACTAGAATAGATGTATATATGGGTTTTGTAGGATGTGGCAGATATAATCAATTGCTTAATATATATATATATATATATATATATATATATATATATATTTATTTATTGTAGAAACTCCACATTTATTTGATTGAATCGGAAAGTCACGAAAAACAACTGACCTTTCTAGATTACCTGTACTTAATTAAACCCCCAAAGAGATATGTGGAAATCACTAGATGGGGCATATTGAAAAACTTTTGAAAATAGTGCACTCTTCTAGCATAAGACTTTGGTCCTTTCTCTTTCCCTTCCTCCATCTTCCTGCCTGGAACATAGATGGAATATGTGGTGTTTCTAGAACTGCCCTATATCCGTGAGTTAAACACCACCCACTAAACTTGGCCAGAAAGAAACAATAAGAGCCAGGGTCCTTTATGGTGTCTTTGGTTGCTCTTTCAGCTTTATCTACCTTTTTCTAGGCTTCAATGTGAGCAAAATAAGACACGTATTTGTGTAAGCCTCAAATAAACTCAATTCTAACTGGTATGGACTAGAAACAATTCTTTCTGCCCTAGTTTCAGTAAAGATGCTTTGTTCTCAGGAAGGGTTAAGAAGAGTGGAAGATTAGTGACAGAGTAAATTACAACCTGTCTACATTGGAGAAAGGAGCTTGAATGCTATCTCCACAACACACTTTATCTCAGGAGGGACCTTGAGAAACCTAGGGTAAATGTGAGGATCAAGTGAAGATAGAAGTTCCTGCTGGATTTTTCTTGTACTCAAATGAATTATTTTGCCAATACTGTATGTATGTGTAAAATTTCAGGATTATTTTAGCCAATACCATATGTATATGTATAATTTGCAGAATTATTTTGCCAATACTATATGTATATGTATTTTGCCAATACTATATGCATGCTCAAGGTAAATATAATGGGGGAAATGGGGATCACTAGTATTGGGAATTTGTACTCCATTCAAGATAAAAACATCCTGTGACTCTATTAGAAAAGATTTCTCTTTGTAGCAGGAGTACTTTGCATTTTTTCCAATGAATTGGTTGAGATTTGCCAAATATGAATAGTGCGTTCTACCGAGGCACTAAATCCCCAGGAAAATGATGGGAATGATAATCAGCATTTCCCTTTTCCTGATTAAGAAAACACATAACTTCAAGGGAGCCATTTAGCAAGGGACCACATAGGAAATTTAAGATAAATTCAGTAATGTCACATGCTGTGTATCTTACTCTGAAAATGACCCCGTAAGAGTTAAATGAAGTTGGAGCCACATACTGAAAACCTGATCGCAACAGCTGCAGTCTGAGCCCCTTCTGCAGAAAAGAAAGAAAATAAGTTTTAATTAAATTGTATTAATTGGTTTAGCTGATCTGGAAATAGAGGAAGGGCTCTGCTCTAATTTTGTTTTTTGGCTCAAGTCCACTTGTCCTTGACAAGAGAATAAAGGAATGAAGCAATAAAATGCCTAGAAATGCCCTGGTAGAGACTTTTATACTGTCCAAGGTTAAAGAGCGATGCTATCTGTGAGATGAACTTAAAATTCTGTTGCCAACTTAGAGAAGTCAGAAGTGCAAGCAAGAAAAGAAGAGTGTGATTAAAAACCCTGCTTCCTTAAAGCTCTGCAAAGCTGCAAAGAAAAGGCAGGCATTCTTCCCATAATACTGAGCACTTGTTACAGAGAAAAGGAGAAGGTTGTGAAAGCATCAGGGTATAATGACCTTATTTCAGGCCACTCAGCGTAAGTTTTCGTATATAAGGTAACTGGGATTTGTAAGTGAATGCAGCTTAACAGTTTGATCTCAGTGCAGACAATGTGCATTTTATGATACTTAAAACCATATCTGAATCTATCCTCCACGTCTGTGTTGTAGCATTTCCCAGTACTATTTAAAATAGAAAGTATTTTAAAAGGAATAATGCTAATATGACCTACATTTTCATCCTTTCTTCATTTCTACCTTTATTCCTTCCTTTCTTTTTGGCTTCCATATTCTTAAAATAAAAATGTTGAATATATTTTTTAATCATCAGAAACATTCACTGAATGACAAAATTCTTGACACAGAGAAGATTACCCTATAAAAAATAGCCGAATTTTGCTCTTTAAAAAAAACATGTAGTTAAAATTGGATGTGAAAGAAGACATATGGGACAATGAACTTGCTGTGGACTGAACATTTGTGTCTTTCAAAACTTTATATGTTGAAACCCTAAACCCCAAGGGGATGGTATGTAGAGATGGGCTCTTTGAGAGGTAATGAGGGTTATGTGAGGTCATGATGTGGAAGCACTCAGGACAGGATCAGTGCCTTTAAGAAGAGACACCAGAAAATGCTCAGTCATGCACTCTCTGCCATGCCAGATTACGATGAGAAGGCCGCTACTGCAAATTAGAAAGAGCCCTCACCAGAATCCCACCAGGTTGTACTCTGAACTCACAGTTCCTATCTCCAGAACTGTGAGAAATTACATGTGTGTTCTTTAAACTTCCTAGTCCGTGATATTTCATTTTGGTAGCCTGAGTTAATTCAGAACCAATGGGGGGAAATTAACAGATGTTATTTATAAGTAAATGTATGTAGAAAAGAGATTTTATCTATGACTGTCCATTTTAATTCATGACTGAACTATGAGAGTGTCTGATTATTAATCTCTGACTGCTATTCTTTCACATACTCTCTCATGGTGATGCATTTTTCCCACAGTGACAACTGCTAAAAGGAAACAGTCTAAAGGTTGGTGACTCAGGCAGGCACACGGATAATGTGTCTTATGTATTAGAACAAATTGTGTCTTCAGAACTCAAATTGGATTTCTATAAAGAGCTGTACTAGCTGTTTCTTGTCTGTTGTAAAGGTCCATGAGGTTGCTCTTCAAGAGCTAAGACCAGATGACAGAATGAACATGGCTGGATTATCCACTAAGATGTGAAACTTGGCTTCAGGATGGAAAAGGCTAATGCCTGTCTCCATGGAGAAGCACATGGTAGAGCCATGGGTAAGAAGGAGAGGACAAGAACCCCCTTCCTTTCATTGCCTGGGTCCATTTAGACACTTATCTGACTCTTCCTTCATTCTCCTTCAGTCCCTGCCTGATCCAATTGCACACATATAGTTCTAAAAACTCAAAATGCTTGGTTTTGGAAAATTCTGATATACAAAGCCATACATGCTTGCCCGGATGCAATTTCTTATTGCTTCCTTAGACCTTAGTTGCCTTTGTCCTTCTGGTGGCTAAAGAAGGACTCAATGGTTTAGGAGAGCAATTCCTTCCCTGACTCCACCACAGTCCATGGTTCTGAAGCCCAGCCTCAGGGGAACCCCAGGGAAGACCCCCAGAGGTGGAGGTTGGAAAATCACCACTCCTCTCTGAAAAGACTCCTTATGGCCTCCTTAGATAACAAATGGTCAGCATTAGAGTGCTCTCATTCCATCTCTTAAGGAGTAGAAAGAGATGGTTAGTATTATAGTATCTCATTTTCCTACTTTCCTGGGAGCAAATTCTCATAGGAGAGCAAAGGCCTCTCCCAAATACATCTACGACACTTAATTAGGTTAGTAATTCCACTATGAGTGCTCAACCTTTCAAATCACTCCATTTTCTGGGATAATAGAAGTATAAAACCCCGAATGCTGCAGTGCCCACAATGATCCCACAATCCTGTGAGCTCCAGCAAAGACTCTGTGCAATGCAGTCATGACCTCTACACTCTTCCTTTTTCCTCCTCTCCGGGGCAGGAGATGAGCTTCTAACTGTCATTATTCAAGAGATGTTTACAAAGTCCTTCAGCATTTCAAATTCATTTTATTCAACTCTTTTAATAAGATGTTTACTACTATGTTATAAAACTAGTATCTTCGTGTGCTGCTTATGTAGTTATTGCTACATAACATATTATTTCAAAACTTAGAAGCTTAAAATACACATTTATAGTCTTACAGTTTCTGAGGGTCAGGAATCTGGGCACAACTTAGTTGGATCCTCTGCTTCATGTTCTTCAAAGTCTCCAAAGACTGCAGTCTCATCTGAAGGCCTAACTGAGGAAGGATCCATTTCTCAGCTCAACTGGTAGTTTCTGGCAGCATTCATTTCCTCGCAGGTTGTTGGACTGGGGCCCTCAGTTCCTTGCCAGGTGGGCTGTCCAAGATGACAGCTTGTTTACCAAAGCATGAAGCCAAGAAGGCAAAAGAGAAAATCTGATAGCAGGATGGAAGTCACAATCCTCTAATCTTCAAAGCAACATTCCATCATCTTGGCTGTACTCTATTGGTTAGACACAAGTACGGCTCACACTCAAGAAGAAGAAATGATACCGAGGTATAAATTGCGAGAGGCTGGTATCCTCAGGGGCCTTCTTAGATGCTGTCCACTACAGTAATTATTACCAAAAATTTAGAAAATGAAAAAAAAAAAAACTGCAAGCAGTATATCAGTGTGACAATCATTCACACTTTTATTGCTTCTTTCCAATCTTGGCTTCTATGGTTAAGTTAAATAAGCAAACAAATTTGTTATTATATATTATGCAGTAAATCTTATTTTTAAAAAAATTACTATAATGGTGTAGAAATGTTTTCATACAATTATAGTTCTTTCTCTTCAGAAACATAATTTTGTTCTTTTCTTTCTTTTTTTTTTTTTTTTCAGTGCTGGGTATTGATGCCAGGGTTTCACACACACTAGGAAAGCATTCTGTTGAACTACATTCCCATCCATAGAAACTTAATTATAATGCTTGCATTAATATTAACCAGATGATTTATGGTTATTTATTTAAATATTATTTTGTTGCTGATTTTTAATTTTTTTTTTTTGTAGTGCTGGACATTGAACCCAAGGACATTGAACCCAAGGCTTTAAGCTCTCTACAACTGAGCTATATCCCCAACCCAGTTTTTTAAAATAGTTTTTTTAGTTGTAGATGGACACAATACCTTTATTTTATTTGTTTATTTTTATGTGATGCCAGGGATCAAACCCAGTGCCTCACGTATGCTAGACAAGTACTCTACCACTGAGTCACAACCCCATCCCCTCTAACCCAATTTTTAAAATTTATTTTCCTATTATAGACAACCCTAGCTTCTTTATGTACTTAGTTTTCACACTACAATTTTGAATTCCCTTATAAGGTGTCCTCAAAAAGTAGTATGTATAAGTAGAGATAATGTTAAAGACATTTAATAAGTACCCCCATGCAGTTCTAACTTACCTCGTACTAAGGGTAGCAGCTGATTAATGGCACTTTAGGTCACCAGCATATGGGAGGTCCAAGAAGAAGTAATCAGGAACATAATGATGGACAAAATGGAATTAGGTGAGAAACAGACTGGAGCAGGGCATTGATTGGTGTCAGGAAGTCTGGCTACATGGAGAGAATCAACCATTGACCTAAAGAAGAAGTAGCAAGCAGGATGTCAATATGTAAAGTAATGAAAGAGAGAAATGAAGATAAAGAAATGGAATGAAGAGAATGAGTAAGGGATGAGTAAGTTATCCAGGAAAATATTCCGGGCTGGTGAAATATGTCTAATACTGAGCTATTAGTGACAAAGTTGGGAACTCTAGGAGCCTAGCTGCTATAGCAGAACAAGACTAAGCAAGGTTAGTTTGATGCTGACTAATCCGAACTGCTAGAATAGTGCCCCTTCATTTTCTCCCAGTAACAAAAGGATTGTTCCCAACATCTATAATTTGGCTGAGCCTATTGATGGGATTGTATGAAGAGTTGAGAAATGACGGGTTAGGGAGTGATGCTAATACATTTAGCAAGGATCATTTTGTATCATGGGAACAAAGAAACTGTGAAGAGAGAAAGAAAGGAAAAAAAATGGATGCTTAGAGAAGCATGCAAAATCTTATGAATTAGGAGTTGGGAATTATCTATTTTTTAAGAAATTTAGTTTCATTCAAGTTCTCATATAGATACCTCATTTTTCATCCTCTTATTTTGACAGACGAGGAGGGAAAAGCAAATGTCCATCTGTGCATGTATATGTGAATTTTGTACCAACTATTATTATGAAATTTGTCCTTTAACAAAAGAAGGGAAACAGCCTACTGAGTATGTCTAAATTTCAGGTGGCAAGTATGTTTTGGCTTAAAATATAACATGAATCAAAAATAACGTGGCATCATGCAGCATGATCTAGCTAGAAGAATAATTTAATTTTTTATTTTTATGTCTCCTAAACAAGCTAAAACCATTGTGACAACAATAGCTAGAATACCACCTCTCTTGGAATAGATCTTTCATGGAGAAGACTTTTGTCTCATATGTCAAGGTTAGGGGAGAGGGACCAGGGATAAGGCAGCCCTGCTTAGCTAGATCAGGACAACATGATAAACAATCTGAGCCCAACTCAGACTAAGGCTATGAGCTGGGAATCCAGCCACAGTGTTTGGATACCACTGCACAGAGACTCAATGCTACTCTTTCATCTCTCCCAGGACAGGAAATAGAGGAAACCACACAACTGAGTTCAAGTCCAATAATATCACATCCAACCCCAGGAAAAGAATGCCAATTCATTAGAGTGGACTCCCTTGGACCTTGGATAGGAGGATGAAGGGCACAGGTTTAGTTCCATTTCATTGTTGTTCCACAAACCCAAGTGAATCGACTTGTTTTCATTGTTTGTAGGGGCCTGTATAAGAACTGCTTAATATGGCAGAAGCCTCATGTGGGTGGACCAGGAAGAATTAAATATAGCCTCTGTAAAACACCCTCCTAGCCCAGAGGTCAAATATACAATAACCTTATGAGGAACTTAGACTTTATTATAAAGATGAGAGGAACTGCTATGTAAACAAAATTGCTTATATAAGCTAGCTGGATCCTGAGAGCAAAAATAAAAGCATAGACTTGATATCATTTAGAAAATTTTATATGATCACATAATAAAATTTACAAAGCTTTAAATGCATGACAGCACTAACAAAAAAAAACATTATATAGAATATTTGAAATGGTGTCCAGAGAAAAACTCATGCCTTATTAATTTTATTTCTAAATATGAGAGAATGTAAAAATAAACATTAAACTCACAAACTTAGAAAAATAACAATAAGACAAGCTATAGAAAAACATAGTTAAGATAAATGCAAACTTTTCTTCCTATTAAGCAGAATTGTTTCTCTCTGAAAATCCTAAACCACTGCTTTAAGAACCATTAATATGGGGCTGGGATGTGGCTCAAGCGGTAGCGCGCTCGCCTGGCATGCGTGCGGCCCGGGTTCGATCCTCAGCACCACATACAAACAAAGATGTTGTGTCCGCCAAATACTAAAAAATAAATATTAAAAAATTCTCTCTCTCTCTACCTCTATCTCTCTCACTCTCTCTTTAAAAAAAAAAAAAAAAAAAAAAAAAAAAAAAAACCATTAATATAGATGATATCAGACAGTAAATCTAAATAAGCCCAAACTTGAACATGCAGTCACCAAGAATCATTTACCTATTTCTAATATGAGGTTCTGTTTCAGTATCTAATTTACTACCAGAATGCTAAAAAAAAAAAAAAAAGTTATTAAATGAATGTTTGGTCCTAACACCACATATATTTAAAAACCTTATATCTTCTTGATCCAGTTGTTCAAATAAATATATTGTCAAATTTAGTCCTCATTAAATTTTTTTTTTCTCATTAACTTTTTGGGACACAGAATCCCCAAGATCTAAGTGATAAAAGCATATCTATCATAGCTGAAGAACAATCACATTGTACTTTTCCTTACATCTAACCTTGACACATTCTCACATGGATTTTAGAAATATGAATAATGTCTTCATGTAATTCATGCAAGGCACAAAAAAAAAATAGTTATCATTATTTCAGTTTTAATGACAGATTTTGAGGTTAGGGTGAGTCATGAACAGCTGAGCAGCCAGGCAGTAGGAGAAACGAAAATAGAACGGAAACGCCTCCGTTCCACCCCCACTCGCAAACCTCGAGTGCACCCTCCGCAGGGAGCTGGGAGCGTGATGCGCCTGTAACTGAACCGGGATGCACTTCCTGCAAGCTGATGAGTGGCGGGAGCAGAGGCTTAGCCCTCCCTAGCCCCCCGTGGCGAACAGGGAACACACTTCCATCCATCTGAAAACAAGGCAAGGGAAGGAGCATTTAGAAAAGCAAGCCCTGAAAAGGCTGACCTCTTTTTTTTTTTTTTTTTTTTTTGAGAATGATGTTTTATTTACCTCTTTCATTGAGTCATTTTCAGCAGGTTTAACTGAAGTCAGTGAAATTTTTTTTGGAATCCAGGCAAATGTAACCCTGAAACCTAAGCTTTTCAGTGTGTCAGATGGGTTCTTCCAGCCTGTTCGAGTCTGAGGGGAAAAACATTTTATTAAACAGTGTTCCCTGATTCTTTCATGCATACAAGGAAAGGGTAGTGAGGTGTGCCTCTGTAGTAGGCTTGACACCTATATTAATTACTTATTGAAAAGAATTAAAAATGGAACATGGCAAATATCAGTCTTGGACAGTGCAAAGGGATTATTTTGGGAATTCTTAAGGAGCTTAAGCATAGTCTTTGAATATTTAAGGAGCTTAAAGGTAATTTAAAAATATATATTTAAAAAATACTGACAGTCATCCTGTAACCACAAACAGGATGGCCTTGAGTGGAGGAATTAAGAATTACATCTGTGTTGTGTTTGATAAAGTTAAGATGCACCTTTCTTTCTACCATCCAATTCAAATAATAATGGTGTCCAATGCAAATACCAGTTTCCAGTAACCGAAGTCATTGCTTTTCCTACACCTCTGCAACTGCAGGCGTATGAGTCTATCTTACTTACTGAGGCTGCTTTCATAATTCCAGTGGGCTGGGTTCTAAAAGAAATTTTAAAACTGTTTTCGTCTCCATCAAGTCTTGGTTTGCTTTGGTACTATAATGTACAGCAACCCACACGTCACAAATACTTGAAAAAAGATAGTCATTAAAATATTCCTTTATTTCAACAAATTTTCTGTTACTGCTTCTCCCCACTGCACAATCACATGGTTATTTCATCACCCCCTGTATCATCACACCACTGATCCCACTTGTTTAATTTTCTCTGCCTCATTATGAGTGCCTGATGTTCCCTTTAATATTATTAATTTCACTACTCCCTGGTTTGAAACTCCTAGAGCTGTTTTATGGTCTCCAACATCCACCCATCCTACCTTCTCTTGAAAAACAAACAGGACTACAAAGCACTCAAGCCATTGGATATACGGAAAAGAGCCTGTGAATAGAGAAACACTTCATTGACAGAATGTAAACCAGACATGTTAAACTCACATTTGGCCATAAAGAACAGCCTGAGTCCCATAGAAGGACTTCAGCCAAAACAGAAGGTTCTTGTGGTGAGACGGCTGATACGGTCAGGCTGGAAAAACCTCTCCACTCCTTCCTGTGGGCACCTGAATTCCACAGGCTTGCAGATGGCAGGAGGCATTGAATAACGATTCCTTAGAGTTTTTTGTGTGCTAGAGACCTTGCACATGGCATGCAGCTCGGGACAAGATGATTTTGATTCCATGAGCAAACTCAGATTAAATAAGGGGGGAAATGTTTCTAAGGTAAGGTTTTCTTGGAAACATTTGAAAAATGCAACACTATTCCACTGTAATGGAGCAGGTAGAGGCCGGATGGCCTCCAGGGGATACAATATGCGCACAAGAGGTGTCATTCCAATACATTTCTTTATACTTTATACTAATCTAATTATATTTGGCCCCATGGTCCATTTTAAAGTCTTGGTCCACAGAGTTTGAAAATAATTTATTTCTATCTGGAAGCTATGAGTACAGTGCGAATCCTGAGAAAATTTTTAAAAATGATATTCTAGTTATGATTAAGGTAAAACCTAGCAAAGTTGGCATATTTGGAGTAGCTCTACAGGAGGAAATTACAGATTATTGTGGTGTGTTTTTTTTTTTTTTTAGATTTTTATATGTTTTTTAAAATTTTGTTCTAATAAGTTATAGGTGACAGTAGAATGCACTTTGACACATGATACACAAATGGAATATAATTTCTCATTCTTCTGGTTGTACATGATGTAGAATCACACTGGTTGTGGTCATATATATACATAGGGTAATAATGTCAGATTCTTTCTACAGATTCTTGAGGCAGTTCTTTTGCTTCATATTTTGTCTTGCATAACTTTGACTAACCTAAAAATTTTTGAGGTGAGTGTAACACGAATTGAGTTCTCTTACTTCTTACATCTTGAAAGAAAAATTTGATGTAATGGTTGAAGTGATAAAATAAATGGCCATGCTAAATGGAAGATGAACTTGAGAATGAAAAGTTATTTTGGAGAATAAAGCTGTCACTAATCAATCTCAAAATTCTTACCTTGGTATCCATGAGCCCTGCCAAAAAGATCTTAGATAGGACTCAGAGTATTCAAAAAATGTGCTGAAATTATGTCAAAAAATATAACACTTGGAAAGAGGTTCATGGCTCAAGCCTGTTAAAATCTAACATTTAGAATCTTCTTTTATTCATTTTAACTTTCATTGTTTGGTTTCTTTTCCAAGAATGTAATACTATGTCTGCCATTCAGTTCAGCCTTCTTTCACACTCATTTTTCATTCATCTATTCACTTACGCAAGAAATATTTGCCAAGGTCCTGTTCTGAGTGCTGGAGAATAGGGCAGTGAAAAGAAAACAAGATCCATTGCCTCAAGAAGCTTTTGGTCTAGTGAGGAGAATGATAAAAAACTAGAAAACAAGTAAATAAGATAATTTCAGAGAGCAAGTGTATAAAATAAATAAGCTAATGAGATAGAAAATAACTAGAGTCCCCTTTACACAGGATGGCCAAGGTTGGCATCTCTAAGATGTATCACACTAGAACTTGAATTCACACTAGAAAAATGAGCCATACCTAGCTTGAAGGAGGCTGAGAGAAAGTCATCCCTGCCAGAACAAATATTAAGACCAGAAGCCATGAAAAGAACTAGAATGAATACGAATTGCTAGGTGATAGGACAGGGTACTAGATAAGACTAGAGAGCTTGCCAGTTAGACCTTCTAAGACAGCATAGGCCGTGAGAAAGACTTCAGATATTTCTCAAAATCCCTTATGAACTATTTCACCTGCTCTAATAAATGCAATAGATTGAGTTCTTAAACAGGAGAAATTATTTCTTAGGGTTCTGGAGGCTGAGAAGTCTAGGACCATTGCTAGGCAGTTCTACTCCTGGAGAAGGCCCTCTCTCTGGGTTATGGATAACGGCCTTCCTCAAGTATCCTCACATAGTGGGTATAGTAATCATCTCTCTGTTGTCTCTTCTTATGGAGGCTTCACTCTCATGACCAAATGGCTTCTCAGAGGCCCCACCTCCAAATACTCTGACACTGAGGATGACTTATCAATTCAGTCCTGCACACACTTAGAGGGATACTGATGCCATTTTCTAACATGGAGGATACATGGAGCAAATATGTATAAAGGGTCAGAGGAAAGATAGCTATGAATTCTCTTATATTTAGATGTCTTGCAGGTGAAACCAGGGAGAATTTCAGTCTGGCAAACGATTCGCTTATAGGTGGTTTTCAAATCTATGGGTCTTGTCACCTGTGGAAAGGACAAAGGGCAGAGGGGCTATAGCTTAAATACATTAAGACAAAGAGCCAATATATTTTGTTTAAGATACCCATGGCTTTGTATATATTGCAATAAATAAGTGACTACTATGTGATACACACTTAAATACATTCTTGCTCTTGACACTTGGAATCCAATGGTTGAAATAGAAACACAAATAGGCAATTTCAGTATATAAAGAACTCGATTTTTTACTTAAAGATAGACTGTCTCTAATCTCTGTGATTACTGTATGATCTATTGAATGGTGGATATTTTAATCTGAAGCATAGTTCTGCTCATATATCTGCCCTTCACTTATTTACATATATTTATTAGAGTTTAATCTGGTTCAGACATGATTATTGGCATCATGATTTAGTGGTAGAATAGACATTTAACCAACAGTGAAAGAAATGGTTTAAGTGACAGTATTGATACAAGAGATAAAAGATAAATACAAGTGTTTCCTAAAGATATACCAGGCTGAACCTGGCCTCATTTGGTTGAGACTGGCCAGGAAGTACTGTTTTAAACCCAAACTTGAAGGATGGTTGGTTGAAACTCAGGAAATCACAAGAGTCAAAGGAAAGTAGTAGAAAAACAGCATATGTAACTGCACTAAACAGAACATAGCATAACCAGGAAGTGGTGAGGTGGAGGGAGGTGGGCAGAAGAGTGGGCAGAAGCTGGATGCTGATGATTTTGGAGGCCATGTTGATAATGACAGCTTTGTCTTGAGAAGAAGCCACTAAGGGAATGTCAACAGGGAAGATGAGGTCAGGTTTGCATTTGAGGAAGGCCATTCTTGTTATTGGAGGAAAAGATTGAGGTGATTGGAAAATGTTCACATGGCTTGATAACACATTGCAAAGATGTATAAACTTCCTCAAAGCTGTCAATAATAGAGACTCAATCTATGTTTCCAGATAAATTTCTACCTACTGCATAGGATATTACATCAGGAAATCTAATTGTGGTTGCTTCCCAAACATGCTTGATGGCTTTTAGTCTCCAGACTTTGCTTCTCTGCTTGGAAAGAACTCTGCCTCCGGCTTTATTATTTACTTCTCATCCACTATCTTAAAAGCCATTTTTTTTTCATGAAGTCTTTATGAGTTCTCATTAATGAATCTAATTTTTCCTCATTAGTGTCCAAATTTTGTTTAGGAGTACAAATGTTGAGGACGAAGACCTCAAAGCCTTTCTCCAGTTTTAGCACTCTAAGGAGTGGATAGAACAAGGTATCTCTCTGGAAAGTCCTAAAGCCATGTAATTCAAAGGAATTCAAAGGAAGGAATGAAACATACCAATAATGGAAGGGAAAAGAAGAGCAGAGAGAGAGATAGAGATAGAGAGAGAACACACACACAAGCAGAAACACTCATTCCCAGTTTTTGGAAGAAGGAAACCCTATTCCTAAGATGTAATCTAAATTAGCCTTGGTAGGGCACAAAGGACTAATTGAGCATACTTGTTCTCTCTTCCTGTAATCATTTTAGGAGAGGGTATAGTTTACAGGCACAAGCATTAAGTCTGATGAAGCAAATGAGATGAATGAGAAAGCCATACTTCATCCAAACACCGCAAATCAACATTCATCTTCCTTACCCTCCCATTGAAGATACCTACCCCATGAATGATTCATGGTGAACCATCAACTAGTACAGTCACTCCTGGAGAACACCAAGGGTTTACTTACACATAATTACTCAGAACTGAGTAGGAGGAAATCCCTGTCTCGGATCATGGGAGATAATGGAATTCCAACTAAGGATGCCTTGGCAAACTAGAGTTACTTTCCCTTGGACCTTTGAAATCCTTAATGAGTTGAATCATGTCAAGTAACAAAATAAACAAGGATGAGAAACATCAGTTGGGTTTGGTCCAAAGTCTAGCCTGCTTAAGATTGGTCTTCCCCCATCATTGCTTAAGCATTATACAGTTTTCTATCAGCCAAGCCTGTGGTTTTATTTAATTTTTTTTTCTTTTCTTAAATCAGATTTAAAAAGCCAGGCACTAGTTGATGGTAATTAGTAGGCATCAGCTGAAGTTTATTCTTGCTGTTCTTTCCAAGCATGCATAATTTTTGTGAAGAGAAACGAAAATCCAATTACTCCCGAAACCAACCAGTGTGGCTCATCTGCTCTTGTGTTGGCTCTTTAGAAATGACTCTTAACAATTGAAAGGAAGGCAAGATGCAGCCCCTGTCTTTGAGGAACTCACAATTTAGGATGATAATAGCATCTTATAATGTTGTGTATGCTATTAGCGGGGAAACGTGGGTGAGAAGCCCAGCACTTTGACCATATATCCACTCTAGGATAATCTGGCACAAGAATTGTGGATCCTGTAACACATGTAACATAGAGAAATGTTTGCATCATAAAGAATTTACTGGTGATTTTATTTCTAGGGTCTCTCTCATATTTTCAAAGATACTGTTAAAAATGCCTGACTTGAAACTTCACAGGAACACTTACACTATATAAACTAAAAACATCTGATACAATGTTGGAGGACTCAGATTCCTCAAATCAAGGAAGGCAGGAATTTCCACTCCACTTTGCAAAAGTTGGGTCTATGATAAAAGGTTCAGTAAATTAGATTACCTCATTATTTAAATTATTTCTTGAAATGTTGGTTAATTTCAGAAACTTCATTGATCTTTGAGTTCCAGAGAATGCTTTAGTATTACAAAAGCAAATTGGATTTGGTAGTAACATATACACTTTTATCATTTGGATTAACATTGCTTAGGTCATATTTTTCTTCCACATAGATTTATTTTTGTGGAATAAACATGACATTAGAGGTAAAGAATATTAAAGTTGTCGTTAGCATTTTTTACTCCAGGAAATTTTCTTATCACAAGTGAAAACTACAAAAAATAAACTTAAAAAAATTACATTTGAAATTACTTCTCTTAAACTCTTCTGATAAAGACATTTTTCAATAATACTTTGCATTTGAAATCAATTTTCATTGCCCACCTGTGTCTGAATTGATGTACTATTGTGTCTGATCATTTCATGCCACAGATTAGCAGAAAGGCAATCCCAAGGATTTCGAGGCTTTCTTTGGTTCCAGGAAATTTTCCACTAAATGGATAGATAGACATTGATTATGAACAGAATTCTCCAGTCATAATTTTTTTTTCTTGTCTGTGTAACAGTTTGATCATACCATGTTTCTACTTAAGGACTCACATAGACTTTGACACTTTAAAAAATTAAGTGTAAATTCCTCAACCTAGTTTTCCAGGCTCCTAACACGGGACCTCATGTGTTTGTTCATTTTTCTTCCCGCTGCAAGTCAAACCTAGCTCCTGTCCCAGCCCAGCCAGTCTGCTTACAGTCATGCAACTCCTCCCTGGGAGCCGAGGCTGTCCTATATCTGGCACCTATTCATCTTTTCACACATCTCTTTGTCTGTCCTTCAGTGAAAAGCATACTGGACCAGGTACAGCACTGGGTATCATGACAACCCAAAGATGACCAAGATGCAGCCCCTGTCTTTGAGGAACTCACAGTTTAGGATGAAATATGGACATGTAAACAAACATATAAAGCAATGCAATGAACTAACTAAGAGCTTTCAGCATTGAGTAAGGGAAAGATTTATTTTAGGGAATGTCTTAACAGAGAGGTTAGTTGGTTTGAACCTTGAGGAACAGAGTCTACCCTGAGTGTTTGGATTTTTCCGAGTAAGTTTTCTGATGTACAGGATAGGCCTTTTAAAGACAGTTGTTCAATCAAAGAACTAACAAAATGCTGAGATAGATTTTTTTGGTGTAGTTTTATTTTTTTCTTCCACAATAATTACAACAGACTTATGAAGTTAGTAAGGCTATTAGTGTTATATCAATAAAACACTGTTGCAAAAGAAGTTGATCCAGTAGATGGAAGATCTGAATCCATATGTGTTCTTCAGACTGCAAGGCCTTATTTCTTTCTACTTTGACTTCCCATTTTTCTGACCATCCTTTGGTATTTCTGTACTGTTCCTGGTTCAGACTCAGAGCACTCAACCTGAGTTGATAGAGACATATAACATTGATTTTAAAATTTTAAAACAGAATTTCCAAACACTATAACAGCTCCTAAACTGGGCCTTTATTCTTCTTTAACTGTTCTCTTGCCATTTGCTTCTCTTTATTGTTTTTTTAAAATTTGTTCTTTTTAGATATACATGACAGCAAAATGTATTTTGACATATTATACATACATGGAGTATAACTTTCCATTTTATGGTTGTACATAATGTGGACTTGTACAGGTCATGTATTAATATATGAATAGGAAAGCTATGTTGGATTCATTCCACCATCTTCCTATTCCCCTTCCCTCTTTCTTCCCTTCATTCCCCTCTGTCTAATCCAATGAACTTCTATCCCTTCCCTCCTTATTGTGTGTTAGCATCTGCATGTAAGAGAGAATTTTCAGCCTTTGGTTTTTTGGGATTGGCTTATTTCACTTAGCTTGATAATCTCCAGTTCCACCCATTTACTGGCAAATGTCATAATTTCATTCTTCTTTATGGCTGAGAAATATTCTATTATATATATGTACTACATTTTCTTTATCCATTTACCTATTGAAGTTCACCTAGGTTTCTTTATCCTTCTTGAAGCTGAGACAAACTACTTTTTTGAATGAAAATAAAAAACATGACAACCTTTAGTTGCCAATAGAGCCATGTTGAAGACTATCACTCCTGAGCTATGGCAAGAAGAGTTGAGAATAAGAAGAGGAGGCAGGTCCACAGATACATAGAAACTTCTCAGGGCTACTTAGCTCTTAGATAAATGACACCAACTACTCTGAGTTTTCTTACAACCTTGGCACATGGTGTGAGATCTTTTACTTGCCCAAGTACTACTTTCAGAAGTTCAAGGCCATAGCAGGAACCTTAGTTTCCATGACTGTACTAATATAACTCCTAGAATTACTCTCTACAGAAGAAAATTAAAATCTTTGATTTATTGTCAAGTTTTCCTAGGTCTTTATACTTAGGCACATGTCAGATATTCTACAGGTGAGTCATGAGTAATGATTGGAGAGAAATCTTTTCTCTCAAATTCTTGTTTTCCTTTCAGTGATATTCCTAGAACACTCTATTGACCCCTTGTGCCTGGAGTGTGGAGAGGAGATTCTTGGTTGGGCTGATGTTTTGCACATAATGTATTCTCAGATGCTTTCCAAGAATGACTCAGGCAAGGGTAAGCTTCACAGAATTCCGGTGCAGGCAATGGGAGAAAGCTGTAGTTTGTTTAAACATGAGTGTGCTCATTCTGAGCAGACTGAGTAATAATGTTCTTCTGAAAGTGAAGCCTGAGAGTAGAAGTCAAGCTATCTGACTTCAAATGTCAACATAGAACAAATATGAGCAGGTGAGATTAACTTCTCTAAATCTCAGTTTCTCTTTGTGTGATAGGAAAGTTAATGCCTATTTTTTATCCATTTGACGGTAGCGAAAAAATTGGATTGACCATTATTTATTGAGTGTTTGCTGAAGGAAGAGTGGGTGAAGATACTTATAGTCATTACAGAATATGCCTGAAGGAAAAAGAGGTTGTTTCAACCTGTGTTTAGTGTCTGGTGCATGGGATATGGTAGTAAACAGATGTGTTCTTGCCCTCAAGGACTCACATGTTAATTTTAGGAGACAGACACTAAATAATTAATCACACATATAATTATGCAATTAAAATTGTGATAAGTACCACAAAAGATAATTATGTATAAGAGCAGAATGAAACTTATTCCAGTATCTAGAAAGGGTTCTCTATGGAAGTGACATTTAAGCTCAACTATAAAAGATGAAAGGTAAGGTGTGAAGTGGAAGAGATATGGGGGATGCTTTTTTTGGAAGCATAAGTGCTGTATATAAAAACTGTGAGGCAAGAAGCACACATCAGGAATGCAGAATGGAAAGCAGGCTTTTGAGGGTTAGAGCAAAAAGAAAAAACAGGGCAGAGGGAATGGCATTAGAGGAGTTTGAGAGACAGGTGGGAACCAGCTTCTGCAGGGCTTTGCAGACCAACTTAAGGATTCCGCATGTTTATCTTAAGAAAAATGGGAAGACTGTAAAGGGTTTTAGTGAGAATGCCTGATTAGATTTAAGAAAAAAAACCAAAAACCTAGTGAATGCAAGGCGGAGAAAAATAATTGGTTGCTGAGGTATAAGACACCAGAAAGGATTTTCTGCAAACAGTCTCCCCATTCTTCCTGCTGTATAACAGGAAACCAGTTGCCATAGAACATTCTTGAATAGACCCTGGGGTGTTGATCTCATCACCTTTAATTTTCCTACATTCTATTCTTTCTGATTTTTTCATGATAGAAGAAAAATGGGATCATTTATCGATACGATGTTGGTGGGTGGCAGCTATCTTTCCAAAGTAACATAGATGTATTTTAACATTGTAAGAACTGTCTTTTCTGATCATCAAATATTTATTAAGGAAATATAATCTAATGGTAGAGGCAAGGTAAGGATAGGTAGGTAGAAAGATGGGTAGGTACATAGATGGATAATATCGGTTAATAGGCTTCTAGTTGTAGGAAACAGAAATCCCACATAAGAAGTCCTGAGACAAAATGGCTCCAGATTAATTTGTTGATTTGTCACCTAATTATTTTTTTACTTTTCATTTGCCTGTCCTTCGTATTTGACAAGCTCTGTCTTTTTAATTGAATATATTTGTGGGGTACAACATGACGTTTTGATAGATCTCTGTGGTTCTGGACTGGATGCAGCACCCTTGAAACATAGCCTGTCAATCCCAGGCCTGGGAAAGGGTTTATCTCTTTCAGGTGTATCTTCCTGAGAGATAAAAATCCTTTCTCAGAAGTCCCACAGACAACTTTATTCATGTCTCACATTAAGCAATTCACAGGGGAAGGAGATTCCTATTACTTTCAATTTCTTAACTCCATTATCTTAAACTTATTAAGATTCTCATCCTGGGACTATAATTGAAGGCAGGCTTTCCTGAAGCAAGAGGCTTTGCTGAGTCCCTGAATAAAATTAAAACCTGTTATTAAGGAGGAAGGAAAAATGACTGTTGGATGGTTGAGACATCAACCATGTGCCTCCTGTATAAAAATTAAAGGTAAATCACAAAAGAGTTGAGCCAATTAGTGACACGCAAAGTATCATCATCAGACCTGCAGAATTCATGAAATATTAGTTCTCTGGGATTCCTTAGGACCTACTGAGTCAGAATGCCTTGGGTGGCCCAGAAATCTGTCATTTTAACAAGCTGAGCCACTGGACAGTGGTGCACAGTACAGGTTAAGAAGCACTGGTTTGAAGTCAGAGTTCATAGTAGAAGGTTGAATAACACCAAGCAAGGAGCTGAAAACATGGGACAGGTGTTGGGAAGAAAGATCAGAACCAGGAAGCTTAATAGAACAATGAAAACACAGGCCTTGTACTGTGCTAGCAAGGAAGCCATGTACCATCCTCTAAATCACATTGCTGTCCTTATCTACCAGAAGAATCCATCTTGGCCACCAGAATAAGACAAATGGGATAAAGATAATAAAACACTCTTACAAAAACTGTATGAGGGAAACATAATAAATAATTCACTGGGAACTTTGCCCAGGCACAAAGGAGTTGCAGTAAATTTAGACTGTGGAAAACAGATAATGCATTCTGAAACATAAATATGGAAATGAAAAACATGGAGTGGCTGGAAAGCATGGTCTTTTACAGATACAGAATAACAATTAAAGATTCTCTCTCTAGATGTTTTCAGAATGTTGATCAAAGAAAAACACTTGATACAGCTGTAAACTGCTAGCAAATAAATCTATATGGAGATTTACTTTTTAGGAGGGGATGCTTTTATGAATCTGAATTGTGGGGGAGGAGATAAAAATTTTACTTGTATTTTATTGTTGAGTACATTTAAGAACCAAATACCTGCTCAAAGAAACACACATGCCTGGCTTGTAACACGTGGAAGTGTTTTTAAAAAGAAGGAAGTAGCAGCACCCAGTTCATCTTGTCAATGTATGTAGAAAAGGAAATCCAAGGATTCTGCCACCTTAGAATATGGTAACCTCAAGCCCGATGAATGCAACCATGGGAGACCTGCTTTAGAAAAGAAGGAAAAGGAAATCAGACTTGCAGGGAAATCCAACTTACAGAAAGAAGTGCTAACATTTATGAAGTAAAAGAGGAAAATAAGCTAGGGTTCAAGCAGTAAGAATAATTATCTTCCAAAACCAAAAGCTCCTGGCTACCTTCAACTGTGTTCAAAATATGCTGTACAAAGTAAGCCAGTGAGTTTGCTAAAAACTCAGCTTCTGATTCCAATGGTCTATGGAGAGGCACAATAATGTGCATATCTAATAAGTTAGAAATGCTATCAGTTTGGGGACCACACATTGAGAACTACTTAGTTAAGTTTTTGAAGCTAAATGACATTAAAAAAATTTCCACTTTCCATTTTTTGCTGCTATCCCAACACACACACACACACACACACACACACACACACACATCATACACATATACATACACATACACCCACAAGACCTAAAATTTGCTCCACAGTATAGGAATACTGTGATTACTGGTGTCTGAAGACAGCTAGGATAACACTAGGTCTGGTACCCCTCATAAGGATCACCCAGTACACATTAGAAGAGCAGAAGAGGAAGGTCCACAGGTATAAAATTTCTTTTTGTTTACCAAACAGAGGAATAAGAGCATCTTGAAATTCTAGCTACAAGGCAGGCATTATACTAGAAAGCAAATAAGGAAGGAGACACAAGCTTTAGCTGAAAATTATTTTGTTATTAGTTAACGAGGGTAATGTGTAACTCTAACAGAAGATTGGTTGCATGATACCCTGGATATGAAATTGACTGATAATATATAAAAATTAGAATAAGTGATGAGATATAAGTTTATCATATCTTAAGGATGATTAATTTTACCAAAACTACTGAAGCTGGATTAACTAAAAAAATGGTGTGACTAAGATATGAGATTATAGTCATTTTAAAAATGTAATTCTGAAGTTTTCCATTTGAAAGAAAAACATAGTAAAGAAGTCCATATATGAAGATTAGTATTTCAATGTAATGATTTTAAGAGATACACATATTTTAAAAAATGAAATTCATTATCTTCCTAATATAAAAAGCAAAAAGATCAATATAGAATTTGGGGGAAATTTGGAAAATTTGGCTTAAATTATAAAATACCTATACTCTCACTGTAGAAAAACAATAAATATTAATATTTTACTGTATTTTAGTGTTTTTCCTAAGCATTGCTTTTACATAGTTTTATGCCACATATGTATATATGCATACATGATATATATATATATATATATATATATATATATATATATAAATTTTATGCAGTGCTTCTTTTACTAAGTATTATAACCTGTTACTACAACTAATCATTAGCATATTTAATATCTACATTCATAGTCCTACCGTGGATATGCAATTATTTACTTGAATTTCTTTTATTGTTCAACAATTTGTTTTCCTTTTTCCTTTCTATTCTAAAAAGTACTACAATAAGTACCTTTGTATGCAAAATTTATCTGTCTTTAAGATGATTTTCCTTGGATAGATTCCCAGATTTAGAATTACCTGTCTCAAATTTGGAAATTTAAAAGATCCTTTCTCTATATTGTCAGATTATTTTCCAAAGAAGCTATAAAATTTCTCCCACTAGTAATACAATATCTCCAGTATTCTATTTTTTTATGTCTGCTAATAAATAACAATTCAAATCCCATTTTTGGTTTACATTTTTGTTTTGTCATCAAAAGGAATATTTTCTTATGTTCACCAATAAAATATATGTCTTTTCACATGTATATTATATATGGATATATATTTCCTGAATAATTTCAATTTTGTTAATTTTCAACTAGAATATTTACATTTATTCATGAAAAATTGTCTTTAAGAATTAACAAAATAAAACCTGAAAACATGTCAGTCAGCATAAGAGTACAAAATATTATATATAAAATGACTCTTAGTATCAGACATCAGTACTGTGTTTGAAAAAATATAACTGTAAAATAAAATAATCAGCCATTGTACTGAAATCGTTCCCAGCTTTAGCAGAACATCACAAATGTGGCAAGTTTAAATATCATCACCTTCAAATAAAAGAAATATGCTCAAATGGTTTAAACCTCAAATGGTTTAACTTCTTTCTTATGTGACCAACACACAAATGGGAAGAGGGGTGTGTGTTCATTCCAAACATTCTGAATAACTGCCCCATCCTTTCTGGAATTATTTACTGGCTACTAGAATGAACACATCTGCTAGTCCCTTGCTTAGTAAACACTGATTAGAAGAAAGCCACCTTAGTGATCTTTGTGGGTTTTCAAATTTCCTTTGCCTGGGGAAAGGCAACTGAGAAAGTGTCAAGAAGCCAGTGTGACACCTGGTTATAAGCTGCATCTGGAAACCTTTTTTCTCAAGACTCCCATTGGAGGAGCTACTTGGTCTTGGTCAACAGAGCAATTGATCTCCTTGCTATTGACAAGGGCCATAAATGCATACTTATTATTCTTGTTCTGTCAGCAGCCTCTGACATTTCTATTAGGCTGATCACAGATCAGTCACAGGGAAATGCAGGGTGAGCAACCTCCTTTTCCCTAAAGTTCAGAAATTTGAGATGTCTCAGGAATTGAATTCTTTACAATGTACTGTTTTGGCTTGTCTTCTTCAACAGTGAATAGCTGATACTACCCATACATGTTTATATTTAGCATTTGTGTGTGTGTGTGTTCAATAAGATGCCATGCGATTGTTTAATATGGCATTCTTTTATTAATGTATATTAGAAAATTCATATATTTTTAAAAATGCAATTTTAAAAACTAATCATGTCAAACTTTAATGCCCATATGTTTCTGAAATTTATTTTTTGCACTAATATCTATCTATTTATTTGCATCAATGGTATAGTTTCCCTTAGCAATGTGAGTGCTCTAGCTGATAAAGATAATACAATTACTTCATAAAAAATGCAAAGCTAGAACTCTGCTAACACTTCAGTATCTATGTTCAGTATGGACATGTTTATGTGCATCTAGCTAGCTGAACATTTTTCTTTCTTTTTCCTGCATGTCAAGTAGCAGATATATGAAAAAATTAAAAACATAAACTCCCACTTTTCCATCTTTCCTTTGGCCATCCCTTTCTGCAAACTCTTCTGTTGAATATTTCAGATCTATAGGGAATCTGACAGTGTTAGTTTCCAAAAGCTTATACTTTTAAAGCAGAAATTTTTCTCTGAAAGCAATTTTGCTACCTAGGACATTTGGCAAGATCCAGAGACTGTTTTCTGTGATCACATCTAGGGGTAGGATGGTGGGCACCTAACAATAGAGGCCAGGTACACTGCTAAACATCCTACAGTGCATAGTACAGTCCCCATAATAATAATTTTAAAATCCAGCCAGAAATTTCTCAACCCAGCACTTAAGCAACAGTGAGAACTTTATGCTAATAGGAGGAAAATCACAAGACAGTTGGTCACTACCTTACCACAGTCTAGAAAACAATTCATTTGGATGAGAAGAGAGATAAGATAGATGGCAGGAAGCAAATTGAACAGAGATTGCCTTAGAAGTGAACTCCCTTCACCCTCTTCTGTGTTTCCCATATTGGGAGTCTCAGGAAGAGAAAAGGTAACCATTTTAGGCAGCAGATGGGACCATCAAGAGATGACATTTCTTATATCTGAGCACAGAAGCAGCAGAAATGTAGATATCCCAGGCCTGGCTTGGAACAAATATAGAGAATGCCACATCCAAGGGAAACGTGGAAGAGAACAGGAGACATTCCAGAGACACCTGTGAGGGCCATTGATGGAAGATCAGGTGAGATGATGGGTTTCTGAGAAGATGCCCCTGGGTTAATCCTGCAAAAGGGAAATCATCAAAATGAATTACCCCATCTCAGTTAAGGAAAGTTGAAAGTGAAATGAATTTGATTTTTTTAAGTACTTTACTTGTACTTCAAAGACTATGGTCTGAGTGCATGCTACAAGTAGAAGTCTGTTCTAAATTACCTGGATGTATGGCAAATATATAAATCCATCTCAAGAAATTTAGCTAAAAGCAACCCCCTTTTAAAAATTAGTTACATTGAATTAGAACAGGTGCTATTAAACGTTCAACATGATATTGGCCTTTAATTTTGTGATTCTACCTTTCCATCACCAAAGGCGTTTTATAATTTTATTCTGTGTTTGGGTATCAGCCTAGTGACATAACCGAAGATAATAGTCTTGTGGATTTAAAAGCAAGGCTAAGTATAAAATATCTAATTCAAAACCATTTTAAACATTGAAAGAGATCTTAATTTTTAACAATTCACTGCTGTGATCAATATAGTTTTTTGTTATATGGTCTGGCTGGTTTTTTAAAAATTTAAGGGAAAAAAATCCAAGCTTATGTATTACCCTGTCACAGGCACCTCTGTTAAATAAAGCCAGTATTATCTTTCAAGGATGTTGCAATTCTATTGATTGAATCCCCACCCAGAAATTTATCCAACCATCCATCAAGAATTCTGATTGTCAAAGGAAAAGGACACAGGTTGGCAGAGGACATGTCCCCACCTGCAGCCAGCCCAATGTTTGTGTGTGCCCACTCCAAGCCAGAAGAAGACCTTATCCTCATGGGACATGGACTGCATTGTCTCCCTGGGAGAGAGAGAATTTCTTTTACCTTTTTTAGTAGCGAATCTGTTTATTTGCTTTCTCCAAATCATTTGTTATCTTTGTCTCCCACTGGAGACTAGATGTTAAGAGAGTCCTCCTCCTTCCTCAGTGAGGACAATTATTTATTACACAACCCTTATTTTACTCTTCTGGGTAAAGCCAGGTTGATTTGGTGATAAGGAACAGCACATCCACTCCAGGTTCCTTCCTACACACCTACATCAGGGCTGGGTGTCCTTCCTCAGAGCACCACTGCTCAGGACTGACTGCTCTTTTAAAACTGCTAATGCCTCCATTTACTTCCTGAGACAAGACATGGTGTTGGGATACAGAATATAAATTAAATGAAAAAAAATATTTTTTTCTGAAATTACAACATTTCTCGGGAGTCCAGAAATATCAAGTTCAATCAGAGCTAAAAGTTGCATAAAAACACTTCTGATCTACAAGCAAACATCTCCTCTACTGATTATATTTTGTCTTCCTACACAATCAGAAATGACTCAGAAAGAACAATGCTTTTTTCTCCTTGTTGATTATCTAGATGTTGCTTTAGGGTTTGTTCTGGAACCTCATTCCCATCTTTGATGTGTTAAGGCAAAAATGATTATAATGTGATTCCTGATATGTATAGAACTTTATTTGGCATTGGCCTCTACCTTTTCTGAAATTTTCAGCCCAGTTGGAGTGGTCCTTATTTTACAAAAGTCATTATTTTACAAAAATGATTATCCTTGTTGAATGCCATTTGAAGAAGAGTCTCAAATAGACACTCAGGAGAAACATTATGGCCTAAAGGAGGCTTCACAATTGGTTTTATATTACTGGAAAGTTATTACAGTTTGGATATTTACATTTTCCTTCTATGAAGATAACACCAGGGGAAAAGGTAAAAATTTATCAGGAAGGAAAAACAGTACTAGTAGTAAAGTTGGTTGAAAGTGTGATGTAATGGAAGGACCATGAATTTCAAAATAACAGTCATTTATTAGAATACCCAATATGACAATATTATTAAGCATTTGATCTTGGATGGGACATTTGTTTCTCATTCAAAATGGTAAATAGGGATGTAAGATTTTTTGGATGACTTAAATGAAATAAATGTATTAATGCACTTAGCACAATTACTGGCAGGTAGCAAAATCTCAGCTATTGGTTTTCTATCCTACCTTCATCATCCTGGTTGACTTCAGCAGTTTTATGAATTTTTGACTGAAAGCTGCTGATATTCAACTGAGTCTGATCACAGTTACAGACCTGAAAAATAATTTAGATGTTTGATATGGAAGAAACACTTTCAGTAATCTGCAGATATCCAAGCAGGAATTTCTCAAACTAAACTTCAGAACAAAGGCTATATAGTCTGTAAAATATAGTAATGCCATCTGACAGACTCTTTTGTTTGCTCAGGCCCTCTTACACACACTTCAATTTCCCTCCTTGCTACATAATTCCTTCTCCATGTTGCCCAAAGCTGTATGGTTGAAACCTTTCCTCCCCTCTGCCTCCCAGGCCAACTTTCTTCTTTCTCTGCAGACCCCATTATTCTTGTTGCTAACTACTTTCAAAATAAATGCCTTATAGATATAAAACTCCCAAGAAAATTTAAGGAAAAACTTTATATAAATGAAAATTTTGTATAGGAAACCTTTGGTAGATATGGATTACTATAAAATATAAACATGACTTTTCACACTGCCTTCTGTTTATTGTAAACCTATCTTTATTCATTCTTTTCTTGGTTACTTTGTAGGCTATCTCATCCTGATGGTAATAGCTAAGATTAGTTTCCAGTTACTTAACCCTTACATTGTGGCAGGCACTCAAGGATAATCTCATCTCACTTATCTGCAGTCTTGGGAAGGAGTCCCATCTTTAACTACAAGGAAACTGAGGCCCTATAGGAATTATATAACTTTATCCAGATCATGAACCATGGGTCTGAAATTGAAGCAAAGCCCATGCAAATAAACAAGCAGATTGGACAGTTGACAATGAAATAATGCCTACTGAATAGACAATCCTGATCAAAGACTGAGTTATTTTCAAACATCTTTCAAAACATTTGAGAACTCCCAGAATTTCTGTTTTCCATAAAGCATACAATTAATGGTGTAGGGTGCTTATTTTAATACCCCTGAAACCATTTCTTTGATTTACAAAGCCTTTTGCAGGAAAAATATTATTTCCACCTATCTGGAACCCGGACACAGAAACAAGCAAGTGGTGTGAGCTCCGATGAAGGGGTTGTCCTTATCTACACTTCCCACTAAAATATGGAAAAGTGACACTAAATTTTACTCCTAATATAGACATCTATTTGTTTTGTATGATTTAGTTATATTTTGGTTTAGAGAAAGAAAGTAGAAAGTTAAATGACATAATTCTTGGTTCTTCTTAGGTTTGGCTACCTATAATAGAAACTCCAAATAACTGTTACTGAAAGAAGACAGTGTCTCACTTAAAAGTTTAATGAAGGAAGCTAAGAGCCATTACAGAGGCACCATAGTCATCTGGCAACCTAGCCATCTCCACATTTCCACTCTCTTTACCTTTCCCATGTTATAGTTCTCATTTTTTTTTTTTTTTTTTTGTCTAAGGCAGATATATTGGTTTTGTAGGGCTGCTGTAACAAATTATGGCAAACTTGCTGGCTTACATCAACAGGTTTATTTTCACGTAGTTCTAGAAACCAGAAATCTCCAATCAGTTTAATTGGGTCCAAATCAAGAAGACTGTGCTCCTCCAGAGGCTCTTGGGTACAATCCATTTCTTGACTCTTCCAGCTTCTGGAGCTGGGGGTATTTGTTGCCATGTGGCCATATATGTACTCTGTGATTGCAATGTTTTCTTCACTTTGGTGTAAAATCTCCCTTTATGAGAAGACACATGATTACATTTATTTTCTGCTATGGCTTGAATGGTCTCTCCAAAATTCAGAGTAAAATTTAATTTCCATTGTGACAATATTAAGAGATAAGACAATTACAAAGTGATTAGGTCATATAGGTACCATCCTTTTTTTTAAATACTTTTTTTTAATTATAGTTGAACACAATACCTTTATTTTATTAATTTATTTTTATGCGGTACTGAGGATGGAACCCAGAGTCTTGCACGTGCTAGGTGAGCACTCTACCGCTGAGCCACAACCCCAGCCCCAAGGTATCATGATCTCTGGAGTAGATTTGTTACAAAAGGAGGCACTTTGGCTCCGTTTTCCTCTCCCTGTCTTGCATGCTTGCCTGTCCTTGCACCTTCTAGCATAAAATCATGTAGCCCAAAAGGCCTTAATCAAATGCTACATATGCTCTTGGACCTCCCAGCCTCCATATCTGTAAGCCAAATAAACTTGTTTTTAACTTATCTAGTCTGAGGTGTTATGTTATAGCTGTAGAAAATGGGATAAGACAGGCCCATGTAGATTATGCAATATAATCTCCCTTATTTAAGATGTTTAATTTAATCACACCTACAAAGTCCTTGTTTAAGGGACTTAATATAAAGAAAGATTCCCAGGTTCCAGGGAATAGCATGTGAATATTTGGGTGGGGAGGAGAGGGATGTATTGTTCAACCTACCACAATGGATCTCTAGCCAGTATATCCCTATTTACAAAATCAAGATGGATGAAGGGGATAAAAAGGGACATATCCACTTCTGTTAAAGACATGTTTTACCTGAATATCTATATTCATCCTTCTATCCATAGGCCCCTCCTACTAGTCCATCTTGAAAGAGATATCCAAAGTCAATTAAGTCTTAGATATCTGAGTTGACAGAGAATCATTTCTACTAGGTACCATAATCATCTCTTCTCATGGTCCAGTTATATGCCCCTTAAAACAAAACAACAACACACACACACACACATCCCAAAAACTCTTATTTGAAATATGAGAGTGGAAAACAGATTATCTTGGAAGTTATTGCATCCAGCTGGACAGAAATAATGATGACTCTCTTTTTGTAAGCAGAGTGTTCCTATGTTACCCCCATCTGAAATTGCCTCTGAGTGGCTCTTCCTTGTTACTATCCTTCATGGCTCATCTGAGGCATTGGAGAGGGTGCCTTTTGGTACTACTGGTTTGGAGGCCAAGGGGGTGATTTTGGAATTTAATAGGGTTTTCATTTTTTAGTAATGTAACTTCTTTAAATTCCTGGTAGACTTCCAATTTATTTGCTTCTGGTCAATCATTTGTATTAGTAACCACAGATAAAAATCTTATAGAGTCAGAGATTTTAAGGCTGAAGATAGGGTCTTTTATTTATTGCCCTTGAGCTCTGCCTAGGCCTCTCCTCTCATGTTTCAGACTAATGCTCTTAAAGCTATTTAAAACAAAGCCCCAGAGTGAGGAGACAGCACTCGTCATCTGATCTTTGCCATTGCTGCCTCCCATTTCCTAGCAGAGAACTCTTAGCTACAGGTGCATGGAAAAGACTCAGAGGTACTGTCTTGTCTTCTGCTAAGTCTGACCCTTTGCAGTCTTTTCTTAGAATTGCTTGAAACTGGGATACAAAAACAATTAGCTTTTGCAATCCCAAATCATTGACTGTTTAGTGTTAACAGTCATTAACACAGACTTGAGAGCTAGATTGTCTACTTCAAATAAGTTTCTTCACATTTTATTAGGGTCATTGGGAAATCACTTTACTTTCCCACTTTTCATCATCTGTAAAATGGAGCTATAGGTAGTATGTACTTCATTGTGCTCTTTGAGGATCAAAGTTACTTAAAATATACAAAGCACTGAAATGGTACCTGGAACATTGTATGCACCATCTATGTGCAGTTCACCTTGATGTACTAATGTAAGATTGCTAGACACTGGGTCAACTTGTACTGCAGGATGAAGTCTGCTACCAAACTGATTATCTCACACTTGAGTTGACTTCTTTTGTGCACTCTACTAAAGCAGAAGGAAATAACCAATACAAGACAGCATACTGGATCATTTCTACCATTTCCCTTACTGCTATGACCATTGTATGTGGTCTACCCCAAATTTCTTAGAAATAGTTTCACCATATGTTCTGCCATAACATGAGTTTCTACCTTTTTGGTTCCTATGATCTGAAGTCCCAGTACCCATATTTTAGGTTGTGTCAGGGCCAATGCTCTACTTTCAGTCAACAAATTCTTTATTTGCTAGGGTTTTATTTATTGCTTATAATGGATATGCTAAATACCCAAAGAATAAACATGATGAATCTTCTTTTAGAAGTCTGGGTTAAGGAAGTGCAGGGACGGCCTGCTGGTCCCATAGTCATGTCTGAGACACAGGTTGTCTCCAGATTTCCATGCCACCATCACTCAGATGCTTCCGCGTTCACACAGTTCAAGATGAGAACCGAGAGAGGAGAAGGAGCATATGTTCCGGAAGCTGAACACACATATGCAGAACTTGTTGCAGGGCCACACCTCGCAGGGGAGCTTGGGAAATGTGATCTGGGGCCAGTGGCAATATGCCAACCTCAAAACCGAGCCTTCTGTTATCATAAAGGAGAATGAGAAAAGGACCTGCGGAGACAAACAGAAGCCTCTGCCACAATCAGTAAAAATGGCTGTTTCTCTACCGTAACAACATGTCTGTTCAAAATAATGCATCATGTGTAACCCATTCAGTCTCCACCTCTTTCCCTACCACAAGAAAATGTAAAACCAGTGGGTGCATATGTATCCAATAAAAAATAAAATAAAACCCAATAGCTTATATCAAATGACAATTCTGTTCTGGAATAGTTTATGGTTTTCCCTTAAGATATAATTGCATTTCCTAAAATTGGAATTAACTTGCATTTGTAGGTTTTGAAAATAAAGACCAAAATATTTGCATATTTGTGTCGCATTCAGTTGGTGTAGGCTCGTTTTTTTTTTTCCTAGAAACAAGATACCTATCTTAGCCCTTATAAGCTTCCTCAACGTGCATACATAGTAAAGTGACACTTTTAGAAGTAACCAGAATTTTGAGTTGACACAAAAAACAGTGTTTTCTATTATATTTGAACATACAGAAGGGCTATGAGAGACTAAACACCTTATTTATTTATTCATTTTTTACTTTTCGGTTTCTCTTTGTAGAGACAAATTGAAGAAACAAAAATTCAATAATTTGAGATTTATAACTACCACAAATCTTCATACTTAAAAGCAACTACCAATGAGCAAAGAAAAATAAGCCATATATAAATGATTTGTTTTCCTTCTTTGTCAAGCAGCTCTGCCGTATCTGTGCCTAAGCTTTTTTGGTTGTTTTTGGTTGGCCGGTTTTGTTTTGTTTTGTTTTGGGTGATGTTCAGTATTTTGTGTCCTGATAGGAATTTTAATGAATGTAAAACAAAAGCACTGGTACTAAGCTGAGCCCAATGGATGAATCAGGTAGGCGTGTGTATTCACAGCACTGATTGCTGACAATTTTCTTGTGCCACTGTGGCCCAAATGTCAGTCAACCAGACATATGTCACCAGAGACATTTTTTTTTTATTTTAAGATCCTAGACATTTTTCAAAAACATACACACAAACATTCTGCACAGTTTTGTTTCAGTTGCAGTAGACGCGGAAGCAGGAACCAGCTAGAGCATGCATCTGCTCTGGACAGTTACCCTTGCCCATGTCACTGGAGATCAAGAATTCCCCTGCAACCATGAGGAATTAGCCATTTTCTTTTACAGTCAGCCCATTTCAGAAATACGGTAACTGCTAATGTATTTCTCCCCTTTATCTTTAGAATACAATGTGGTAACAGGTATTAGTATTTGTTAATATAATACATTTTACAAAAAAAAAAGGAATGCTTGTAAGTTCCTACAGAACAGAAACAAAACATGATTTATTTGAATAATTACTACTTACATATGTATTTAAATACATGTCCTTATCCATATCCAGGAAATATTCAGACTGCTTTACTGGAACTTTTGTCTTAACTCACTTCCCTACCTGCCTCTGAAAGTGACTTAGTTACCTTCGTAACTCTTTCAGGGTCTTGGTTTCACAGGGTCTGATCCTTGTCAGCCTCCACTTTAAAATTCTTCAAAAGTCTCTTCAAAGTCTTCCCAGCCTCCATGATCAAGTCCTTTAAGGTGGCACACAGCCCTCAGAACTTTTACCTCTTCCTGCCACCAGAGTTTTATGTTTGCCCTGGTAGCTCATGACTTAGCCAGAAACTATTTAAATAAATCTAATATTTTCAAAAAAGCTCTTAATTAAAAGAAATAAGAAAATGAGGTTTCAATGATAAGTAAATGGACTATAGGTACTTAGCAATTATGTACTATTCACTGCTCTTTATGATTCTCTAAGTATTTTTGTCAATTTGAAGAACCATGAATGCTTGTCCACTTAAAAATTCTTTTTCTTTTTCTTTTTTTTGCACTACACTGTCATATAGCAAAAGGTTTGAGCAACATAAATGTACACCAAGTGGTACTTTGCTTAAATTAATTATAGTAAGTTATAATGGAACACACATGGCATGATCTCATTTTACAGAAGAAAAAATTTAGTGATATATATAAGAATATACAAAAATCATTTATGGAAGATATTCACCAAGTTATTAACAACCCTTATCTCTGAATGAAAAGAAATCGAGTATTCTTTGTACTTGCCCTATTGTTTTTGTTTGTTTGTTTATTTGTTTGGTACTAGGAATTGAACTCAGAGGCGCTTAACCACTAAGCCACATTCCCAGTCCTTTTGTACGTTTTATTTAGAGGCAGGTCTCTCTGAGTTGCTTAGGGCCTCACTAAGTTGCTGAGGCTGTCTTTGAACTTGTGATCTTCCTGCCTCAGCCTCCCAAGCCGCTGTGCCCTATTGGTTTTTATTTTATTTTCTTCTTGAAGTAGTAACTCCTTCCTTAAACAAGCAAAAAATAAAAAATAAAGGGAAAAAGTAGTAGAATAAGGTAAAAATGGAAGTAGCTACCTTTTAATGTGGGAGGGCTTACTGTGAGCTGGGCTTATTGTGGTAAATTTTAATTTTCACTTGTGTGTTTTAATACACAATAAATCTGTGAGGCAGATATATGAATGACATTTTATAAACACAAAAATAGAAACTTAGAGATACTAAATAATATTCAAGGCCACATTGTGCCTGGATCCAGACACAAGATTTAACAGAAGCTGGCCAGGCTCCTAAGAAGTCATTCTATTCTCTGCTACTGAAGAATCTTTAGATAGTATTTTAACCATTACAAACAGTGCAGGCAAGAAATAAATGGCAAAGTAGTTAATTCAAAACTGAAGCAAAATAAAAATTAAAAAGCCATATGAAAGTTAAAATTAAAAATTTAAATTAAAAATTAAAATTAAAAAGCAAAGTAATGTTAAAGCCATCTGAAAGATCTATTTATTTGTTTATTTATATTATTTTTATTATTTTAATTTACAGTACTGGAAATCTAAGAAGCTCTTTTATAATGCACCAAAATTAGCAAAGTTTAGGAAGAAAAATAAGTGATTGGAGACATTAATGTTCAACAACAAAAAAATTTAAGTTATGCTCATCAGCTTTTAAAGCTTTGTGACCTAATTGTTGTAAAGTCCAATGATCTAATGTCCTCTGGCTACCCTGCACTCTTCCTTGGCACTCTGGCCACTTGGATGACTTCACAACCTCCACACATAGCAAGCAATTACTTGAACCTTGGCTCTGTCCATGCCCTGGAATTCTCTTTTCACTGCTTAGTATACTTATGAATTCTCTAAGATTCTGACTCCTCTCTCCCAACAGGCCTTTATTTCCATCCAGAAGATGATTTACGTCTCAATTTCACTGTTCTCCCACATTCAACACACTGAATAACCAACATGGCAGGAACCTTGGCCAATCGGAAAAGGTACAACTATGCAACACTATCAGACACACAGCTGACTATTTCCTGCTGGGAAGATCACATTGTGTACATCTCTCCAATAGGTACCTAAGTTTCTTGAGGACAGGGGCCATCTGATATTTAATTTTATGTTACTTCTCATATTGGCAATGCTGAAACTAAGACAGCATATGGAGCAATGCTCAAACATATGTACCTTTTTCTCAGTTCTAGAATGTTCAGGAAACTCCTTGCCCATCATAGAATAGCAGGCAATGCACCAAAACAGTGATCTCAGTATACGCCTGATTTCCCTGGGGTTTCAAATCTCCGTGGAAAGGAACATGGTGCCTGTTTGACATTAGTGTTCCATATATGCAGACACCTCTCTTAAAGGTGATGAAGGTGGGGAGCAGGAAGCAGACCTAAATGGTCTTGGAGCTCTTAAAGTAAAAGTCACCATGAGGACATCTTATCTGGCAGGTTGGGCCTGTAACCTCAGCTTGGTAAGACACAGTAGTAGTTTCATGTTAGTGAGCTGCACCATGACCAGTTCCCCACTTAGTATGCTCTCCATACTAACCTGGAATAGTGTGTTCCAGATGGAATAAGGCCATTTAAAATGTAAAATTAGTGTATCACCAGAGGCCCAAGCATTTTTCTGTGGGATATAGTGCAACTTTCAAAATGCATCAGTGTGAGAAAGGTGGACATGTCCTCTTGTTTGGAGAGAGTCACCAGAACTTAAAGTCAGATATCTGAATGAATGTTGGGTTTTCTTTCCCAGAGATTGTGGATGAGAAGACATCTTCAACACCGGGATGAGACATTTTACTTTGATAGCTTCCATAACAAATTATCTCAAACTTGGCATATTTAAACAGCACAACTTTATTATTCTACCATTCTCTAAGTCAGAAGTCTACCATGAGTCTCACTAGACTAAAATCGAGATGCCAGCAGGGCTCAGCTTCTGCTGGAAGCTCTGTGAAGTATATATCTCAACTTTTCTAGCTTCTTAAGGCTTACCCACATCCTTTGGATTATGACCCCTGTAAAGCCAGCAATGGTACGTCAAGTCCCTCCACTTCACCACTCTGATATTCTCTTTTTGTTTTTTTTTCCATTAAAGACCTTTGGGATTATGTTCAGCCCACCAGAATGATCCAGAATGCTCTCTCTGTTTTAAGATCAGCTGATTAGCAACCTCAGTTTGACATACAGCCTGAATTTTCCTGTGCTATGAAACATTGTCCTAGACTCTGGGAATTAGATCATGGGCATCTTTGGGGCTGGACATTATATCTGCCTTCCACATATGAATAAGCAGAGTACAGTACCTATATTCAAAAGGCAAGAGCATTAGGTGCATGGAAAGAAGAATGATAGTCTGGATGGGGATGGTTATGGCAAAGCAAGACCTTAGAGGATCATCAGATGCAAATGGATAAAGAGAATAGAAGCCAGAATAGAGAGGCTATGGAGCAGTGGGTGGATTTCATGTGGTTATATATGAGTAGTTTATACATAACCCCACCTCCCTACAGGATTCCTGGAAAGTTTAGAAAGAAAAGAGCTGACATCCTGCCTCTTAGTATCCAACAATGAATCCAATGGACCTATGGACAAATTAGAAACTAATCTTATCAAGAACACAAACTCTGGCAAATTCTAGGATACTTTTGGTTTCTGTATGTGGGATACTGTAGTTCTCTGCTATTTAAGAAAGTAGGGGTTTGAAGAAACAACAAGTAGAATTACTGAATGGCATAATCTCTTGTGGCATTTGGCAGGGTACACAGATTGTTTTTGCATGGGTTATAATAAAATAATTACGAAATCTTACTTCTATAAGGACCAACATATATTTTTTCCATTTATTTAAATTAGTCTTCCATAGTACATCCACCCCTTTAAAATTTACTTAATAATTGGATCTCAAATGCATTTATAATTACATACTGAATCTCATGAGAGTGGGTTTTTTTAAAGTCAATGTTTGTATTAACTACTTGATATATATAATTAATTAGATAAGATCAGTTATAACACACAGAGAAAGTTGTAAAATAGTGGTTGATCCTATGACTTCATATAAGTACATAGATTCAATGTGATTGTGGATCTTAAATAAAAGATGAACAGCATGATTATTGCAATACATCTAAGACTAGATGTTCAACTTTAATGTTGTTTCTCAAAGAAAATTATTTTAATTAAACATTAAAAGATTGATTACAGATCTGGGCAGAAGATATGGTTTCTACTTGTGGATGACAAAAAAAAAGAGACTCATTTTCCTTTAGAAATGTAATGTCTGATAACTTTTGTGCTACATTATTTTTCCTTCTAATTCAGGCCTTGCCCCTGCATCTCCTCACTGGTAACCTTAGTCCAGGTGAATTGGTAGAGTCCTTAGCAGCAGAGTCATGACCTGAACAGGTAAATACAATCCTGCTATTCCATTTTCAGACAAGGAAGTGCTTGCTGGTTCTGAGCTATCACACATGAATTATCATAACATTCAGCAACAGCAACATTTGTAGATAGAACTTTCTAGGACTCAATTCTTGAATAAAAAGGTACTTTTACAATAATGTCTTTTTTTACTCACACAGAATATTCTTTTTTTTTCTTTTCCCATTATGTGCTAAGAATTCAAGAAAGAAAACTCCAGATTTAGGTTACTTAACGCAAAATGAAATGCATTCATCCCCTCATTCAGGTTAAACATCTTATTCCAAATTAGTTTTGCTCTACCAACTACATAAATTTATAAGTAGCTCCTTGAGAGTGAAAAAAAAATGAACCAGGATTTGCAAGTAAAGATAATAATGAAAAGGGATGCAGCATCCTGGGCTCATTTGAGATTTAGAACAAGTCACCTTTTTACAAAGTTTAAGTCATCTGCTCTTTTTCTACCTCACAGGAATGTTGTAAGGAGAAATTGCAAACAATATGATTGCTTCAAATTAAGAAAAAAAACATTGCAGTTAATTAATTGTGAAGGTACAAATTCACCAGGAGACAAATGGAGGGAAGTGCACTCTAAGCCTGTTTTGTAAGGTGTCCTTAGTGTCACATGTATTTATAAATCAGATTTTAAAAATATCTAGTTAAATATTGCTAAATCAGATTTAAAGATATCTAGTGTGTAACAGGTCACAAAAATTATATGGTCTTATACAAGTGTATCAGTTTATTATTTTACAGTCTTATTTAATTCTTACAACATAACAAACAGGAAGATAGATCTTGTCGTCTCTTATTTTGCAAATGAGGACAAAGTCTCAAAGGACAATCAGTTGCATGCCCAGGGTTGCTGCGCTCTGACTGAAGCCAGCTGCTTTGGTCTTCATTCATATTCAGTAAACATGTAGTGAGTTCCTCTCAATTGCCAGGTGCCCTGCTGGATGCTGAGAATACAAAGGCAATGCTTAAATGCATTCCCAGAAAGGAGAGGGAGATAAATGTATAAATGTAATTAAAATACAATAAAGTAAAACACATGACAAGGCTGTGGAAGGCTGTGTGTGGATTGTTACTGAGAATATCCATGGAGGGAATAGGAAGAGCTGCTTAGAACAGGTGCCACTTGAATTCCATCTAAATGGATGAGTAGGTGTTTAGGGGATGGAAGGCAAAGGTTGTTCCAGGCATGGGAACTGCACGTGCAAAGCCAAGGAAACACAAGAGCATTACAGGAGGTCGACCTGTGAAAAGTTCAGGGAGGACAGTCTTAGGTTTCAGAAGAAAGATAAAGAAGGCAGATCAAAAACGGTCCATTGTAGGCTATGCTCAGGAGTTTGAATTTTCATGCTGTAAGTGGCTGGGATCCACCGGAGGATTTTAATTGTGTGAGTGACAAGATCAGATTTGTTATTCAGAAAGCACACTCTGGCACAGTGCAGTGGGTGGAATAGAAAGTGGTTACCCTGGAGACGGGCAGACCCATTAGGAAGCTATGACAATAATCCAGGAGAGAGAAAATGAGGATAGGGTTGGAGGAAAGAGCAAATTCAAAGACATTTTAGAAGTGGAACCGATGGTCAGGAGAGATTGGTTGAGTATAAATGCTGAACAAAAGGAAGAATCAAGAATGATGGTCAGGTTTCTGGCTTGGATTTCTAGGTGGAGAATAAATCATTAATCAAGACATAGAATACCAAAGGGGTCACAGGTTTGGGGAAGAATATTATGAGTACATCTTATGAGTATTGTGGGGCATTTTTAATTTGAGGTGTCTCTGGGACTTCTAGGTGGAGCTAAAATACATGATTAATGCACTATATTTAGAATTCAGAACTGAAGTTATGACTAAAGATGTAGATTTAGGAGTAATCATCAAATAGCTGTTTTGAGGTTTTGGCAATCTCCAACACTAAAAGATCCGGGTACCATTGCTTCTACCCAATTCATTTGCACCATCCCTGAAGTAAGTACTAGCTCAAGCTTTGTTCCAAAGTACAAATTAGCATAGCAGTTCAGTAAACAATGTCTCTGAGCTTCTGGAAAGAAAGATGTTCAATCACCATAAGGCCCAGAATTAATGAAAAGTCACAGAAATAATAGCTCTATTCTTTAGTTGCTTTTGAACCTCAAATCACTCACTGGCAGCAAGGTAAGAATTTATAGAAAGTGCTGAAATGACCTCCTGGTAAATAGGGCAGCAAAAAGTTTGCTTTTAATATTTGTTCTAAGTCATATATGTGGTTGTACTTTGAAACTGCTCATTCACATACTTGACCTGAATTCCTCTTCTAATTGGAAAGTCAATTTTGATTCTGATTATAGGATATCATTTCTTGAGAAAAATCTTCTGTGAGCATTAGTTGCTTCTCACTCTGCTTTTTTTTTTTAACCAGATCAAATTACAGGCATCAGATGATACATGCTTATATAATGGGTAGAATTTGCCTATTTTTTAATTAGAAGACCATTCTTGGAGGAAACCTGATTTTTGCTTAGCTGTGGACAAACATTCAACAACATAAATTGTAAGTCACACAAATTAAAATCGATTTTTCTTTGAGGTTGGATACAGATGACCATAATGCTAGACCAGAGCCTTATTATTATTAATGCTTACAAAACACTAAAAGTCAATAATTTGTCCCCAAATTGTGATAAATATGGAATAATCAATACCATTACCTTTTGCTTGCCATCCCCAACCTATGTGTCCTAATTTGAGTCACAGTGGAAAGAGTGGGGATTGGTTTACATATGTCCATCATCAGCATGAATAATAAACTTTCCAATAGTATTTAAGAGGAAGGCAGGAGACTGAGTTTTGTCATATGTTTTATCTTCTTCAGAAGTTTTAATGATAATGTATTCTGGGGATTCAATGAACTAATAAATATAAAACTATTAAAGCACAACTATTAAAACAGAACTCACATAATAAATGTACCATAAATATTAAGTAGTATTACTTGATAATATATATCCCCATGATTTAAATCTAAGGAATCCCATATTTAGAGAGGTAAAATTTTTATACAAAGTAATATAACTAGTAGGGTATGTCTCCATCTTTGGAACCTGGTTTTCCTACCTCAAGAACCTCTGCTCTTTCCATTATTCTATACTGCCACTTAGTGACAAGTAATTTCAGTTCCCATTGAAAATAATAGTTTCTTATATTCTCAGGGAAACACTACCAAAATTAGCATATCAGACTTCTAACACTGGAAGGCTGATTTCAATTAATCTTCCAATTTATCTATGCCTTAGTTTTCTCATTTAGAAAATAGAAATGTCATTTACTATTCTTGTTTGCCAAGATGCTATTTAAATATTCAATGTAGTTTAATATATTGCAGTTTCTGTAATATGATTTTCAAATATTATCTCATTTGGCCTTCAAAATAAAACTAATAGGGCCTAATGGAAAGCATATTGAATTTCCAGTCCCGAAACTTGGAGGCATTGCTTAAATAAATGAAATTCTTTGAGTCTCGGTTTCCTCACCTATAAAACTGGAGGATTGAATTAGATGTTCTCTCTTGCTTCTTTTAACCACCTTATAAAATGGAGTTACTGGTTTTCCCCAAGAATGCCTAGCAAATAAATGAAATATTAAAATGCAGATCTTTGATTCCTAATACAAGTTCCCTTTCACTTTACCAAGCTATGTGCATTTATTCTTGTTAGCAAAGACACATTAATGATGCCTAATGTTAGTGACAATTCTGCTCATCAGGTGATTGCTTCTGCCTCTGGGGAGATTAGTAAACTTCAAGGCAATTAGCATTTATAATTGTTAAGCTGAGATTTAAGTGAAGTTAGTGACCTAGTAAAATAAAACTTGGCACTAAGCTTTGTGAGTTGCCCTACATCAGTAAGCTTCACTTTAACTCAGCAAAGTCCACCCTCCTTGTACCTGAATTGCCCTTTTGAGAAAAGTAACTTGTGTCACCTTTCTCTTGAATTGGCTGGCACTGCAGTGATAGGAGTTATCATACGATATCCCCAAAGGCAATTTTGATCTCTGGTTTCATGGTGCTCACTTGGAGAAAATGGAATTTTATGTTAAGCTTCTGGCAGTTTCTATCAGAGCTGGAATAAACAGAAGGATCCAAAAGTCACCTGGAATATCACTGAGAACTGAAAAAAATATCACTCAATATTTAAATTGGGTTAGAAGTCACAAAATCTCTGGTTTCACAAAAGCAGAGCCTCAACTATCAGAGTGGTCAGGATCTTGGAGATTGTTAAGAGTGATTATCTTATTTTACAAATGAAAAGATTTACCACCATTTGTGTGGGCAGGAGAGGACTTAGAGCTAGAATTTTTATTGATTTAGTTTAAGGAAACATAGAAGTAAATTGATATTTGATGAGCACTACCTATATAGAAGTCATCATGCATTTACTAAATGTATGTTGGTATTCTTCCATATAAATCCAAACTATTCCTGCTTTCCTTCATGTGCAAGTATCCCAGCCTTTAAAAATGTTGGAAATTGTAGAGAGGAAATGAAATGCAGCAGCCCCTCCTGTCCTTTCATGCTCTAACCACATCCCCATCAGATGCCATTATTCAGGGGCTCCTTTGATTCATTCTTCACTGTCATCCTTAATTGTGACCTTCTTAAAACACCATTTCTCTTCCCAAAACACTCCAGCAAGCAACTCATAATTGACCTGTGTTGTTCAAATAATACTTTCTCCCTGCCCTCCATCCTGACAATTCCTGTCCCAGGTGCTCTGCATCATTGGTTCCAGTTGTGTTTTTGTCTTAGACAGTGGCAAGAATTCAAGGGCATTTGGAGCAATTAATTTAAAAAAAGAAAATAATAAAAATCATTTTAGAGAACACAATGGTACAATCATTCAAGTCCTGCAGTAGGACTTTTCTCTCTGCTATGCCTGTTCCCAGCTTGCAAGCATTCTCCTTCCAATAGAACCCAACAGTCCTATGTGCACTTTGCTAACACAGTGGTCCTATTTTACAGCTAAAACTGGATGGAGGATCATGGAGGGGAGGTTGATTGGTCCAGGGAGTCAATCTTCCAGAATGAAGAAGAAAGTGACTGATGTAAGCTCCTAAGAAAGACCTAGAGCTATTTGGTATAGCCAAAAAAATACAATTTCCCTGAGTGACCTATTGAACATGTCTCATCACTGTGTGGTCTCAGGGGACATGGCCAGAACATCCTCCCCAGCTCCAAGCCAAGCAGGTAGGATAGTTTCTTTCTTTCCCTCCTACCCTTCAGACTAAGATAATATTTTTTTGTGTGGCTTTTTTTTCAATACTGCCCTTGAGGTTCACACAAGCTGAACCCAATTGGATAAAATGGGTTAGAAAAGACACTTCAGGCCTCCCAGAGAGAAACAAAACTTAATAAAGAGTCATCTAGCATAATTCAATGGCAGAATTTATACCAGCCAAGGCAGAAAGAGAAGATATAAGGATGCTGCTTCTCAGTGAAAGCACAAACCATTTGGCAGTAAAAAAAAAAAAAAAAAAAAAAAAAAACTTGTTAATGAATTAATGAAAGAGTTAGTCACAATGGATCCATGTGACTACATGATAACTCATTTATTTGTACATGATAGATAAGTAATCGGTTTTATGATGGAGACATTCCCAAAGGAGAATCTGAAGTACTGCAAATTGTTCAGGATGATTATCTCTAGAGAAAAATCATCCCACTGACCCACCAATAGCAGTCAAAAATGTTTTCAGCAGTGAGAAAACATTTGAAGTGTGACAAATGAGGGTTATTTTAAATGTGCTGGCCTATAGCTGGGAAGCAGAGGACACCCCACTGAAAGCTTCAGCAAGAGTTCCCATCCGTCATCCCTGACATAGCAATTCACATATACATTTGCTCAAAAAAGTACTCAGGTTTGATGAACCCACAAAAAACTAGTGGTGGAGGCCTCTCAAAAAACACAATTTTTACCTTGATAATATTTCAAATTGTAATTTTTAATTGATTAAAATCAGATATTGAAAGAGTAACCACACCCACAATGTAACAAGGGGAAATAATATAACTAATTTAGTTTTAAAGTTAAATATTTTAAAAATTACCTTGCTCTATCTAGATTACCATTTTTTAGGTAATAAAGAATTGAATAAATGTGTATGATCACATAAGCAGAAGTGAAAAGCATTTTATTGTTAAATTTTAACACTGGAGGTGAACTTCTGCTTTCTGGTTATGAGATAGTAGAAAGGTTCATATCAAACTCTCCCCCAAAAGCAATTGAAAAATCTTACTCAAAATAAAGTAGGAAATGAAATAAAACAATCAGCTATTTGAAAGTTACAAAAAGAAGCCAAATGCACCCAGGAGTAGAAGATTCCAGATTCTGAATCCCTGAGGATTCAGCCCAAAGGGAGATACTTTGAGGCACACCCCACAAGTCCTTAGGGAACAGGCTGGGTTTTGGCACAGAGCACAGAAGAAAAAGTAGAAAACAGTGGCATGGGGTTGGTGCCATTCTCACAGCACTGCAGAGATAAGAATCTAAGTTTCAACTAAGGAAACTAGAAAATATTTGGAACTGAATGGCATTTGAGCAATGTGGAAGGAGAAGTACTCAGAGGAGAAATTTTAAAGAGGAGAAAAGGTACATACACACACTATAAGAGAGGGGAAAGCTAACCACCTAACTAAAAGTCTGAAAGGAAAGATCAAATGCAACAAAAATAAAGAGCAAGAAGATTGCAATTGTTAAAAAAAATAACAGTACTTGATGAAACAAAAATATTCAATTGTAAAAATAAAACCAAAAGTTGCTTTTTAAAAAAGAAACACTGATGTAATGTATAAATCACCAACAATATTGATCAAGAAAAATAGTAAGAAAGGAAACATTAAGAACAAATTATTAATATTATAAATAAAAAGAAACATTATCAGACATATTGAAATTTAGTAAGATGTTATGAGCAAATTTATATTAATTGATTTTATAATTAGATGTATAAATTCCTTGAATAAATACAACTTATCAAACTAATACAAATAGATAGAAAATCCAAATAACATTATTATCTATGAAAGAAATAAATTCAAACTTAAAAATGTTTGTTCAATGAAAACTCTGAGCCCCAATGCTTCAAAAGAGAATCATTCTAAATACGTTTGGAAGGAATAATTTTAATTCTTCACAAATTGTTTCAGAGTCTAGAAAATAAAGAATATTTTCCACCTCATGTTGGCTATCATAATCTTGATACCAATACCTGACAGACCTAGAAAAGGAAAATTACAGATCAGACTCATGCCAGCAGAAACACAAGCACCCCAAAAAAGAGTAGTGAATTGAGTCAATAATATGGAAAAAGACTAGTACGTATTCACAAAATTGAGATAAAATTAAGAATGTGAGGTTGAATTATCATTTGGAAATCAACATTATAACTCCCGCGTTAATAGAATTAAGTATTTGGCCATTTCAATAAATATTAAAGAACAAAAACTATTTATGAATATGATTGAAACAAAACAACCACTTGAATCTCTCTTAGCCTAGCAGAAATGAATGAAATAAAATTTTTCAAATGTAATAAAGAATATCTTGCAAGAAAGTATATAGCATCTTTAATAATGAAATGCCAAAAAATGTCTATCTGAAATAAGAATATCTCAAGATATAAGGATAGCCCGATCAATATTTCATGTAACATTCTCTGGGAAGTCCTATCCTGTCAAGGCAGGAAGATGAAAGACAGAGAGAGAGAGAGAGAGAGAGAGAGAGAGAGAGAGATAGAGAGGGAGAGAGAATATACAAGGATTGAAAAGGAGACATGAAGATATAATAGAAAATCCAAAAGATAAATATTGGAATCAGTAAGTGAATTTAACAAAGTGAATGGGGATACAAAGTCAATATACAAAAATAAATTGTACTCTTTTAAAAGGCCAATAAATGGCTAGAAAATAAAATTTTAAATCAATGCAATGTTATTTACAATAACAAAACCTAAATGTATAGGGCTTCTAGCACTAGTTGTAAGGGGGAAATTATAAAAGAAATTAAAAAGCTGTATCATTGTAGGATATGCTGTGTCTACAAATTAGAAGACTGAATAGTGTAAGAAAAATTTTCTTTCCAAATTGATCTATGTGTTCCATGTACGAGCATACCTTGTCTGAGTGTACTTTGATTTACTATACTGTGTAGACATTGTGTTTTTCATAAATTGAAAGTTTGTGACATCCCTAGATCAAGTAAGTCATTAGAGCCATTTTCTCAATAATTCAGATTTTTTCAAATGTTTGCATTGCATTTTTAGCAATAAGACATTAAAGTATTACTTTTTTTTTTTTAAGATTGCGAATTTAGGTTGGGTGTGGTGGCATATATCTGTAATCTGAGTAGCTTGGAGGCTGAAGCAGGAGGATTGCAAATTCAAAGCCCACCACAGCAACATAGCAAGACCCTAACCAACTTGTCAAGACTCTGTCTCATAAAAAATAAGAAACAGATGATCATCTCAATAGACGCAGAAAAAGCATTCGACAAAGTACAGCATCCCTTTATGTTCAAAACATTAGAAAAACTAGGGATAACAGGAACTTACCTCGACATTGTAAAAGCTATCTATGCTAAGCCTCAGGCTAGCATCATTCTCAATGGAGAAAAATTGAAGGCATTCCCCCTAAAATCTGGAACAAGACAGGGATGCCCTCTATCACCACTTCTATTCAATATAGTTCTCGAAACACTGGCCAGAGCAATTAGACAGACGAAAGAAATTAAAGGCATAAAAATAGGAAAGGAAGAACTTAAATTATCACTATTTGCAGATGACATGATTCTATACCTAGAAGACCCAAAAGGGTCTACAAAAAAACTACTAGAACTAATAAATGAATTCAGCAAAGTGGCAGGATATAAAATCAACACGCATAAATCAAAGGCATTTCTGTATATCAGCGACAAAACTTCTGAAACGGAAATGAGGAAAAACACTCCATTCACAATATCCTCAAAAAAAATAAAATACTTGGGAATCAACCTAACAAAAGAGGTGAAAGATTTATATAATGAAAACTACAAAACCCTAAAAAGAGAAGTAGAAGAAGATCTTAGAAGATGGAAAAATATACCCTGTTCATGGATAGGCAGAACTAACATCATCAAAATGGCGATATTACCAAAAGTTCTCTATAGGTTTAATGCAATGCCAATCAAAATCCCAACGGCATTTCTTGTAGAAACAGATAAAGCAATCATGAAATTCATATGGAAAAATAAAAGACCCAGAATAGCAAAAGCAATTCTAAGCAGGAAGTGCGAATCAGGCGGTATAGCGATACCAGACTTCAAACTATATTACAGAGCAATAGTAACAAAAACAGCATGGTACTGGTACCAAAACAGGAGGGTGGACCAATGGTACAGAATAGAGGACACAGAGACTAATCCACAAAGCTACAACTATCTTATATTTGATAAAGGAGCTAAAAGCATGCAATGGAGGGAGGATAGCATCTTCAACAAATGGTGCTGGGAAAACTGGAAATCCATATGCAACAAAATGAAACTGAATCCCCTCCTCTCGCCATGCACAAAAGTTAACTCAAAGTGGATCAAGGAGCTAGATATCAAATCAGAGACTCTGCGTCTGATAGAAGAAAAAGTTGGCTCCGATCTACATATTGTAGGGTCGGGCTCCAAATTCCTTAATAGGACACCCATAGCACAAAAGTTGATAACAAAAATCAACAAATGGGACTTACTCAAACTGAAAAGTTTTCTCTCAGCAAGAGAAACAATAAAAGAGGTAAATAGGGAGCCTACATCCTGGGAACAAATTTTTACTCCTCACACTTCAGATAGAGCCCTAATATCAAGAGTATACAAAGAACTCAAAAAATTAAACAATAAGAAAACAAATAACCCAATCAACAAATTGGCCAAGGACCTGAACAGACACTTCTCAGAGGAGGACATACAATCAATCAACAAGTACATGAAAAAATGCTCACCATCTCTAGCAGTCAGAGAAATGCAAATCAAAACCACCCTAAGATACCATCTCACTCCAGTAAGATTGGCAGCCATTATGAAGTCAAACAACAACAAGTGCTGGAGAGGATGTGGGGAAAAGGGTACTCTTGTACATTGCTGGTGGGACTGCAAACTGGTGCGGCCAATCTGGAAAACAGTATGGAGACTCCTGGGAAAGCTGGGAATGGAACCACCATTTGACCCAGCTATTGCCCTTCTTGGACTTTTCCCTGAAGACCTTAAAAGAGCGTACTACAGGGATACTGCTACATCGATGTTCATAGCAGCAAAATTCACAATTGCTAGACTGTGGAACCAACCCAGATGCCCTTCAATAGATGAATGGATAAAAAAAATGTGGCATTTATACACCATGGAGTATTACGCAGCACTAAAAAATGGCAAAATCATAGAATTTGCAGGGAAATGGATGGCACTAGAGCAGATTATGCTTAGTGAAGCTAGCCAATCCCTAAAAAACAAATACCAAATGTCTTCTTTGATATAATGAGAGCAACTAAGAACAGAGCAGGGAGGAAGAGCAGGAAGAAAAGATTAACATTAAACAGATACATGAGGTGGGATGGAAAGGGAGAGAAAAGGGAAATTGCATGGTAATGGAGGGAGACCCTCATTGTTATACAAAATTACATATAAGAGGTTGTGAGGGGAATGGGAAAATAAACAAGGAGAGAAATGAATTACAGTGGATGGGGTAGAGAGAGAAGATGGGAGGGGAGGGAGGGGGGATGGTAGAGGATAGGAAAGGTAGCAGAATACAACAGTTACTAATAGGGTATTATGTAAAAATGTGGATGTGTAACCGATGTGATTCTGCAATCTGTATTTGGGGTAAAATTGGGAGTTCATAACCAACTTGAATCTAATGTATGAAATATGATATGTCAAGAGCTTTATAATGTTTTGAACAACCAATTAAAAAAATTAAAAAAAAAAAAAAGAAACAGGCTGGAGATGAGACTCAGTGGTTAAGTACCCCTAGGTTCAATCCCTGGGAAAGAAAGAAAGAAAGAAAGAAAGAAAGGAAGGAAGGAAGGAAGGAAGGAAGGAAGGAAGGAAGGAAGGGAGGAAGGGAGGGGAAAGGAAAGGAAAGGAAGGAAGAGACAGAAAGAAAGAAAGAAAGAAAGAAAGAAAGAAAGAAAGAAAGAAAGAAAGAAAGAAAGAAAGAAAGAAAAGAAAGAAAAGAAAGAAAGAAAGAAAGAAAGAGAAAAGAAAATTGCACACTTGTAGATTATACCACAGTGTAAATACAATCTTTACCGGGAAACAAAAACTTTTGTGTGATTTAGTCTATCCTGATATTCACTTTATTACAGTGGTCTGGACCTGAATCTGCAGTATCTCCAAGGTAGACCCATATTCCTACATCAGTGTAGAAATGTAGAGGCCAAGAACAGGATGAAAACCTTGAAGAAGAAAAACAGAACTAGAAGACCTATAATAGTGGCTAGTAAACAGATTTTTATAGCTACTATAATTTAAACACTTTATCATTGATTAAAGGATGGAAAATTAATTGAACAAAATCTTTCCAGAAACAAATCCACATACATACAAATACTTCATTTGTTACAAAGATATCATCACAAATAGTAGAATGGTATTTTCTTTCTTCTCCAACCTTTATAGCTACCAGTAAGGGGTGTTGTATAAATTTAATATCCAAAAGGGGAAAAAATGAATCTTAAATCCCACCTCACTATCTTATATCAAATATAAAAAAAATCAATTCCAGATGGAACATTTCAATATGAAAAGTAAGAACAATTATTCCAGAAAATAATATATTCATGACATTAAGATAAGCAATTTTTTTAAACAGGACACAAAAAGATTATCCATAAGAAAATTATAGATGAATAGGACTTCATTAATTTACACAACTGGGCCATTGTTACTGGCCTCTTCCAAGTTTTAAAAAAAGATAGAAATTGAGGTTTTATGTAAAAGATCTAATCAAAAATTTACAATTGGTCTAATTTTCAAAAATCAGCATATGGATAAGTTAACCACAGCTAATTATCAGAAGCCTTGTGGTCTAAAAAAATTTAAGGCATTAACCATTTCAACAACATGGAATCCCTCAACAGAGATGCAAGAAGCAATTACCTGATTATAATTGAGTTAGTCCTGTTTAAAATGATGCATTAATGGGCAAAGAATTAACTCTGCTCCACAGAAAGCATGTTAAAATTGAAAAGTGGCTTAAAGGGAAAAATTAATGAAAACATCTGTGAACATCTGGCTTCACTCTTTTGTTGGATTTTTCTGAAGCAGTTTTGATAGAAACTAGCTCAATGAGACACAGCCTGAAAGCGGAATCAAGTAAACATTCAGAGACTATCAGTTGGAAAGCAAGTGAGTATGAGAAACACGCACAGAGATCATGTCTTACCCAAAGAACTACAGCCACAGGAACATATTCAGTATTTATGAGAGAAGTTAGGCTTAGGACTCTATCTCACACCAGTACCTATATTACTATGTCATGTTATAACTGTGTTGGGGGAAGGGGCACTAATTTCAATCATAGAAATAGAACAAACACAATACCAGAAGCCATGAGTTATTCAAGTCCGTAAGTATAAATAAATCAGCTCCAAATGTGAGGCTGTGCAATTAAAAAAAAAATGTTGGGGAGGAGAGAAGGAGTCATGCCATTATGAAGCAAAAGGACTGGGCTGCAAAGTAATATATCCTATAGCAGGATGGGCTACATAATTCATGGGGCCCCATGCAAAGTGAAAATACAGGACTCCTTGCACACAAAATACGATGCTTAGAGATTGCAGAGCATTAAACAGGAGCAAGGCTCTTCTGGCTGTGAGTGACTAGCCCTGGCATCAAGCAAACTGAACACAAAATCAGGCTTTTCTTCCACACTTGCCAACAGGAAAAAAAATCACCCTTCAGCAATGTTGTGTGGGCTCACAGAAGACTACAGTGTGAAGGCGTGGGGTGTGATATGCTTTTCATATGAGGTTAAATAGGAGATACTATCCTCACACCGAGTCTAACTGTGCTTTTACTTCTGAAAACGATAGCTTGCTGATTCAAGGCTGTGATTTTCAGAATACATTCCCATTTCTGTTTCTGGTCTTATGTTCCTTAGACTGCCCAGAAAGAAAGCATTGTGTGTGATGATTTTTTTTTTTTCATGCCCCAATAAGCTTTCAAAGTGGGCCAATCAGAAATGATGCATGTACACACACAAAAATGTAGCCTACTTTAATTTCATCAATTAATATACAGAGAGAGACTATTTAGCATATTTAATACAAAGAACAAAAGAATGCCATTACATGAAAAATGTAAGAACTAGTTTCAACTGTGTGCTATTCCATCCTGCTTTATCTAACCACTTTATCTGCATGGATTTCTTCCAGGAGATAAATCTTTCCAATCTCAATTTTTGCAGCCCATGTCCTGTCAGGTTGTGTATCAGAATTGCAGGTGAATTTTCCCCTCTTGATTCTGCTAAACTATAAAAAGGTTTGCGAAACTAGAAAGCTTAATATATTCATTTCTAGGCACAGAAAAAATAGTCAAATTATTTTTCCCCTGCTAAACACAAAATACCCATCTCCTGTTATGTTCCTCTAAAAATGATGAAGCATAGATCTTTATTTTATGGGAAGGAAATAAAATATAGAATTAAATGCCCCCATTTCAGGGTGTAGTTTGCTGCTTCTTACTATTTAAGGAACATATTTCCAAAATCAATATCTACTCCTATTTAGGTTTCTTGGAAGAGAAGAACGAAATTGAATATGAGAAAATGTGACTGGTAATGAACAGTTAGAAAGGGATATTTATACTTTATCTTTGGCAGTCCATCCTGTGAAATAATAATGAAGCCAGGGGATTGATGATAACGATCCCTTGCTTTTATGTGCTAGGGAACCACCATCTCAGATGGTAGAAACCACTGAGGAGGAGCAACTGCTGCAGGCGGAAGCAAAGCATCTCGTGAATAATTTAGTAACAGGATGTTCCAGGAAGAACCTCAGCAGAGTGTTTAGGAGCAAAGAGTCAGTGCTATATAATGTAGAATTTATACTTAGTTGGGGTTGTAGGGAGAATATAAAGAGGTATCAGCCGACTCCTTACATTTTGATTTATTCTGTTTCTTGCTACCATCTTTCACTTCACAGAAAGTCTCCAACTTAAAATGTGTGGACTTAGAATTTTTTGACTTTATGATGGTGCAGAACCGATCCACATTCAGTAGAACCCAGACTTGGGATTTAGAATTTTGATCTTTTCCTAAGCTAGTGATAAGTGACACTCTTACCAGACTCGACCAGACTCTTACCAGGCCGGGCTATAGCAGCAAGCCACAGCTCTGTCAGCCACAGTCTTCCCTTGTGCTGATCTTTTTTGGTCTCTCACCTGGAATATTTAATGGCCTTGATTATCCTCATTCCGATATTTTCCCCATCTGATCTATAACTTCTAAGTTCTTTTTTCAAGATGCCTATCTCACTATGTCACTCTCATGGATTACAGGATAACATTTTGGTTTTGATGAAGCTTCAAAGGTAACCAGGAGATTTCAGGGGGCCAAGGGAGAGAAGAAAAGGCTTGGTTAATTCAATGTACATTTAATTCCCCACCCAGTCCCTGGTAAACCAAAGGCTAAAACCCCAGTCTCATCAGTACTCAAAATTAAACGTGATCATTTTGCCCTAGCCTCAGAGGATCTTGGCAACATACTCAAAATTCTAGACATTGCTCAGTGTTTCTCAGTCAGATCTAGCTCGCCTCCATTTATGTTCTATTCCAAGAGAACACACTTCTTAAGAAAAGAGGTTTTGAGATGAGCCAAAGGCACAGGTTCAGTTTTAACTGATGAATCCTACCTAAAACAGTGGTCCTCTGGGGAAAGAGTTAAGGAAGCCTGCTTGGACTGGTCCAGGTTCTAGGTGTAAAGCTAAGGAAAGGGCTTCTCAATAGAAGCCCAAAAGTTCACATGCAGCCAGGCCTGGATCAGCAGCTCCTTCACTGACATGTGGAACTGTTATGGTTTGGATTAAGTGTTCAGCAAAAGCTCTTGTTAGAGACGATGCAAGAAAGTTTAGAGATGAAATGATGGAGTTATAAAAGGTTTAACCTAATCAGTGTGTTAATCCCCTGAGAGGGATTAACTTGGTGGTAGCTGTAGGCAGGTAAACTCTGGCTGGAAGATGCAGGTCTCTGGGTTATGCCTTTGGGGTTTATATTTAGTCCTTGCTGAGTAGAGCGCTCTCTCTGTTTCCTGGTGTCGTGTTGCCAGCTGCTTTCCTCCGCCATTCCCTTCTGCCATGAGGTTCTGCCTCACCTCAAGCCCTAGGGAATGGAGGTGCCCATCTATAGACTGAGACCTCAAAAACATGGTCCCCAAAGTAAACTTTCTATACTTAAAATTGATTTTGTTGGGTCTTTTGGTCACAGCAGAAAAGCTAATTAAAACAGGAGCCAAAGACCTCACTAACCAATTGTGTGTATAACTGAAATGTTCCTTCTCCATATACCACTGGGACCTAACACAGATTCCTCTTTCTGAATTTGGGGTTAAGAATCTAGATAAACATCTTTCTATCAAAGTCCATTACAGAGACTTTGCCACATCAGTCCACAGCGGAGATCTGAATCATGTTTCCTAAGACTATAAAAAATAAAAAAAAATAAAAAATTCACTGAGCAACAAAAGAATACAACACAAAATGAGAAATCACATAACTCATAAATGAATTTCATGTTTGTTTGTTTTTTGCAAAATCACATATTTAACATAGTATTCACTTTAAGATTGAGCAAAAGATATTGAATCTCTAAAAGATCTTAACAAATTACATAATATCACTTTATTTGCAGCACAGACCTAAATATTTCCTATCAATTAAAGTTTTCTTTGCCAAATCCCATAACAAAGTTGTTTAAGGTGTTTTCTGAATGAGCTGATGTCGCGACCCCTTGCCCGCAAGGAAGACGCAACTCAGGAATCTTCTTTCAGCAGTTTATTCAGGCCCTTGATATTTCTTCTTCTCCCTTTCGGATGCCCCTCCCAGCCTTAATAAAGCATCTCAAGCCCCAATGCAAAGCTGCCACGTGGAGCTTTCTCATAGGGTGGTGAAAAACCATGCGCCAACTCTCCCAAATAAGGAGTTGTTTGTCACAGACCACAGCGGAGCCAGCGCCATCTTGTAATGGCGACCATAGTCTGCAGAAACGGCAGAAGCGGCTCACCACAGTTCCCCCTTTCTGTTTTCTTAAAACAATACAGGCGAGAGTAGAGGTCCTATCCCACTGTGCAGAAGTGGCTGCATAGTATGGCTCAGTCCTAAGGAGGGCCCTTCCCCAGATCTGAGGCCATATCAGCCGACGCCTTTTTTCGTGGGGCGGGGCGTGGACGCGTCTAACCCGCATGCAATAGGACATGCTCTCCTTGAGGTCCACGTCAAGGATCACTCAAGTGCAGTGCCTTGCCTCGCATCCTGTATCGTGACGATGGTGGACGAAGGGGGATAGCTGAGGCTGAACTGTGGCTGTTTATAACGACAAACAAGTTGACAGCACCCTGAAAGAAAGGCACGGACTTTAAGGCGATAGAAAAGCACTAGTGTGGAAACCCATCTGCGTGCAATGGCAGTAAGACCGGCAGAGTGCAAGGGCTTTCCAACACTAAGAGAATAACAAGGAAAGTCATGTCGATCCCAGTGCAATGTTATAATAACTTGGGGTGTAACGACCATGTCAAAGGTTTACTGTTTAAGATGCGCAAGCCAGACTTGAGGTGAGTTGCCATTTTCTAAAGCTGCAAGAGCTTGTATGATCATAGCCTTATCGTGTGCACTGCGGGCCTTAAGGCGACAGAGAAACCACAAACAGAGGAACATACCGAAGCAACACATTGCACCAAAAATGCCTACCCCCACCCACTCTTTGAAGAAGGAAAAAGCAGAAGATATCCAATCAGTGAATTGACCCAAAGTCACGGGATCGACACGAGTACTGTTCAAGACAGCTATCTGGGTTAGTTGAGACTGGATCATGTCTTCCGCTTCCATGGACCAGGTTCCGGATAGATACTCCCCGATGATGCGGGAGGCATTTCTGGAATCATTAAATCTGACAGAGGTTATGCATAAATGTGCACGTTGGTCAACACAACCCAAAAGCACCAAGTCAGCCAATTCTTCTACCTGAGCTTGGAGTAAATCTATTCTTTGGTTGGTAGCTAAAATCCCTGACAAAATATGTTGATTAATTGTATTTTGAGATTCAAGTATGGTGGATGTTTGTTGAATAACCTGATTAATAGTGGCAGCAGTTTGTACTTGACTGGCCATGGCTACTCCAGCTGTAACTGCTGCAGCAGCAGACACTGCCACAGCTGTCACTATAGCTGCCGTAATTCCAAAATCCCTGCGGACTCTAAGTAGCTCAACAATGGGGAATTTATCTGGGTCCGCAGTGACTGGGATTGGGACAAAAGTTGGAATTTTCATAACCACTGCTACAGTCCAAGAACCATTCCAACACTCAGATAAGAGACAGATAACACTAGAACAATCCAGCATCCCCGACGAGGTGTCATTAGCCAAAAGGAGCAAGAACGAGGATTGGACACAGACCATTGCAGGGGGCAATGTGGCATTATATAGCAGAGAGTTGAACGAAACAGATGTAAGTCTATTACCTCGTCCACTCTCCCTAACAGTGCCAGAAACATTAGCCAGTCAGCTTTTGGCTCCCAGCAATTGAGCCAATGCAGAAATATCGGCTGAAGCCCCCTTCTCATTGGAAATCAGCCATTGAAACCAGGACCAACCTACTACTGTAGAGGAGTTGGCACCGTTGTTAAAGTTATAAACATGCCTCTTAAGAGAGGGGGAAAGGGAAAAACCTTTAGCAACTTGATGTTTCTCCCAAGAATGATCCTGACAAGGCGTAAATGTTGGGGGAAAACCAAGATTAGGGGTACAGTAAGGGGAGGCCTTGTAGAATCTTGGTCAAATTACCAGACACCTCTCCTCTATTTGGAAGCGACTTCCATGCCCGAATGCAAATGTTGTTAATTTGATCATATGCCTCAAGAGGAAATCCTGTCTGTTGATTTGCAAATCTACCCTGCCCCAAAAGCATATTCTTGTCCCAATGGGGGTGTCCCGCCGCATGGTTTTGGGCGGCCTGCTCTATTGCGCCCTCTAGCACAAATGCTCTCCAGTCCAAATATTTACCCGGGGAAACACAAGCCCGAACAAGGCTAGCCCAATCAGAGGGAGTCATGCAGTATCTAGACAGACTCTCCACCTGAGTTAGTGTGAAGGCGGCATCCACCCCATAAGTGCGCACAGACTCCACCAGGGTCTTCACAATTTTAAAATCTAAGGGTTCATGGAATCTTCCCCTATTGTCATCCTGAAAAACTGGATAAGCAAGACCCATCTCAGCGTTAACAGCCCTCCATGTTTGGGCATGGAAAGCTCTCCCCGAAACACCCCCACCATACGGCAGTGGATCCGGGGGATCGCTTTTCTTGAGCCCCTGTTTATTTCTGTTCCCTTCTCCTATAGCTAAACTCTCTAGCTGACGAGACAGCCTCCCGAGCTCTTCCTCCTCATCCTCCTCTTCCTCTGACCCACTTTCACATGGGGGTGTGCACAGAGTACTGAGATCTGGATACAATCGTCTCCTCCCCTGTTTCACGCTCCGCACACTCCCATCCTTCTGAGATACCTCACTTCTTGCCGGAGACAATCGTCTCCTCATGTAATTGCTCTAGAACTTCCTGTCCTTTAGTAAGTGCTTCCTGACATCTGCCATCTGTAAGGCAACTACGGACCATTTTCCAAAGGGGTATCACCCCACCCTCTAATATGCCCTGCTCAGAAGCAAAGTCAAGATCTTTGCCTAATTTATCCCAACTAGGTACAGTAAGGCTGCCCGAAAATGCAAACCACGGTGCAGCGATATCTATCTTCTGTAAAAATCTCTGTAAAGTACTATGTTTCACTTCCAGGCCCTTGGAACGTAACAGGCCATCTAGGGCCAGGAGAAGCGGACTTGAAGATGCGGCACCCATGACACAACAACAAAAGAAGCACAAAAAACAAAAGCGAAATGACACAACAAAAGAAACACAGAAAACAAAAGCGAAAGTAGAAGCAAAAGTACACAGTGCAGCTGCAATAAAATGTAATGCTCTCTCTTTCTTTACAGAGGAGCTGCCCCGCTTTGATCGCGGATCCCACTTATTGGGACTAACCCCGCTTTGGTTGCGGATCCCACTTACCTGGGACTAACCGGTGCACCACCCCTGACTGCTGAAAGTTCTGGTTCCCGGGTTTCGGCACCACTTGTCGCGACCCCTTGCCCGCAAGGAAGACGCAACTCAGGAATCTTCTTTCAGCAGTTTATTCAGGCCCTTGATATTTCTTCTTCTCTCTCTCGGATGCCCCTCCCAGCCTTAATAAAGCATCCCAAGCCCCAATGCGAAGCTGCCACGTGGAGCTTTCTCATAGGGTGGTGAAAAACCATGTGCCAACTCTCCCAAATAAGGAGTTGTTTGTCACAGACCACAGCGGAGCCAGCGCCATCTTGTAATGGCGACCATAGTCTGCAGAAACGGCAGAAGCGGCTCACCACAAGCTGAGCAACTCCAGTCTTTACCACAACACTGTCACCTTGTAGCCTAAAGAGATTTTCATAGTCCATGGGAGATTTCACTTAAGAACTAGTCTTTTAACAATTATGTCTTTCTTAGTATTGTAACAAATTTATAGACCTCTCAAGGTGCAGTGTTACACTGAAGACTCTTCAAGCTTCAAAAATAAGGACATAAGAATTCAGAGTTCTTCCCAGAACCAGATGAATCTACCAGAGAATTTTAACCATTTGAACACATGGAACATCTTTTTCTCAGTATCACGTTAGGATTTCTGTTAAGCCAGTAGTTACTTTCTTTCAGTGGAAGAAATTTGAAAATTAAAAACCAAAAACCTTTAGTCTTTGATAGCAATGCTATAGCTGAGATGCAGACTTCGTAACCATGGTGATGCTGGTTTTGACATGAAAATACTCCGTCAGAATGTGAATTCTGATCCGATACATGAACAGAGACTGTTTCCCTGATGCTTTTTTGGCGAGACTTCACAAGGAACTTGTTTTCATCATTTCAGTCACTTAAAAATGAGCAAAAATCTGATGCAATTGAGGTTGCAGAACTCACAGGCCTGACAAATGGATAAAATGTTCCTTTGCTAGATTTTTTTTTTAAAAAAACTTTTAAAACGTTTTTGACATCTTTCTATGTGTGCATGCACGCACTACCTACAGGAAATCCAGCTCCAACTTGTTGCTTCTAGAGCTGCTTTAATCTCCTCCTCCCTGCTTCTGGCATTAGCATGTTTTCCATGACGCAGTGAGCTATTATAAATGGAGGTGCTGACATCTGCTCTCGTTTCAGAGCTGTCTACCTGATGTCTCCCTATTTTTTAAAAGATTGTCAAACCTATGCACTGAGATCATAAGATGGACTTGGAATGATTGGTTTTTTTTTCTTTTTGTTTTTTTTTTTAACTTTTTGCTATTTGGGTAGCTGGAATACTTTTTAAAAATTTAATTAATTTATTTTTTACCACTACATCCCAAAACATTAAGGTTGTTGTCTTTGTTCTGTTCATGACTATGGCACTCTGGGTATAACTGTTTTCCAAACCTTTGCCATAAATGAATAAAAATTTTAGATCATAATGAGAAAATTTGACATCAATATGAAAATAAAATTTAATGAATTAAAAAAATTATGAAGGAAAGAACAAGTGTAAGCATATTCTGAGTGCCCACCACTGAGACATCAGATCAGGCTCTTACATGTCCTCTTTTCACTAAAACTTTAAATGTTTGTGTCCCAGGATTCTTCCCTAGATGAACCCAACAGCAGTCACACAGTCTGGACAGTCTTTATAATTATCATTGTCTGGGATAGTCCAGATACCTACAGCTGCCCTGATAATACCCCTGGCTTCCCCCAACAACCTACTTCCTCTGTTCTGTTATCACATGAGCAAACAATTTTGTTCAGCAGCTGGAGGCCAAGATGGAGTTTGCCTGGATCTACTGATCTGTTTGTTCTGGAATACACATATATGGCAAAAGTTTAATCATCAGATATTAATCATACAAGTTATGCCTGAAGGAAAAAGAGGACTCCAAATGTTTCTGGAAAGTATGATAAGGAAAATTTATGGAACTGTTCATCACTGCTATCCCTGAGGACATAAGGGCCATTGAGATCAACATTATTATACAGAAAGGAGAGGTGATGTCCATTCATCAGCAGGTGCTCTGTCCTGCAAATAGCTTACTGAGATAGGAAGACTCAGGGTTCCTGATTTCTCTCCTGGGCATGATGGTGCAGCACATGGTGGTACAAATATACTCTGATGCATGCTGTAGATAACCTGCCCTGAAAGGTTTCAGGTAATGGATTACAAGTTGAAATTACTGGGTGACTTTTGGGGTAAGAAGAGGCTTATAAAGAGCTAAATTCAGTTATGGCAAAGGCATAAGCATTGTTACACTCAGAGTGGTCAAGGACATGAATAGAGCAAGGACAATGACCTCAGTGTTTCTGGTATTGGTAACATTCCTGTGTTTCACCAGCCATGTTGAAACCATTCAACAAAACCATTGAGTGGCAATGTGCTGAGTGTGCAGTAGAGGAGCCCTAAGGAAAACACCTCTACTTTGGTTCTGGGAGCCATTGCATAATGGGTCAATGGCAGAAGGGTCCTTGGTTGGGGACAGGACGACTTTGAAAAAGGGGTTAGAATTGAGGAGACACAAGTAATTACATCTGTAGATAAAAGTAATCTCACTGATGCTTATATGGCTTGAATATATTTTTTTTCTTTAGTTGAACCAATATTGTAATTTTAAGCAAGAAAAACTGATGAGAAGAAGTATTTTGCACCCTAAGACCACATAATTAAAAGTTTTAAAATGTGGTTTACTTAGAAAAATTAATAAACATGAAAATAGAGTTTTCTCTAGCATAACAACAACTTGGATTTATTCTTGGTTATATTTTGTAAATATCCAATATTATTTTCAAAGACTGTTTTCTATAAGGGTTTCCATTTTAAAAGATATATTTCTCTCAGATTTGACAATTAAGGCATTGAACAATTGAACATCTGGATCTATTTTTAAATAATTGTCTACTTTTAAATATTTGTCTTAAACATCTCAAATCCATGACTGAACTTGCCATCTTGTTCCCTAGACCACCTTCCTAGTCCTGTACTGCAGAGGATGTCATCACTATTAACTGAATGGCCTAAGCCGACACACTGGAGATCATTATTGATTCTTATTTTTCCAATTTCTCCATTCATTCATTCATGTATCCATTTCTTTTTTCACTTGACAAATATTGTACAGTACCATCTATGTGCACTGTTGATATATTGAACTAGATAATGCTTTGACGCATGAGATGTCTTACATATCTTAGAGTATTTCATAGAGTTGCTGACTCTATACAGTGGATGCAATTATCACCCACACTCATCATGACAACCAAAAATGCCTCCAAAGTTGGCCCCTGAGGGAGGTGAAACTGGCTCCACCTTCTTGAGAACCACTGGCTTAGGCCATCATCATTATTTCAAGTGAATTATTGAAATAGACCTCTAACTAGTATCCTTTCTTTCTATCTTTTTCAATTTGTCATACACATTCTGGGCATTTACTTTTACTAAGTCCTTTCTAACCATGACTCCACTTCAGCCTAACATACTACTGTGAGCTGTCTGATTAGCTGGGTTTTTTTGTTTTTTGAACCCAGGAGTACTTAACCACTGAACACATCCATATATATATATATATATATATATATATATATATATATATATATATATATATATCTTGCTTAGTTCAGGCAACATCTTTTTAGGAAGTCTTCTCTGACTCATTTCATTACAGACCATAGCTAACTCTCTGTCATCATCGACACATGTTGCTATTATGTCCCTCATCACATTGAAATCATTATGTTGTAGATCTCCCCTATTGCTCCCACTTGTTAAGGTCTCCTCCATTTAACTAGTTGTGTGATCTTGTTCAGCAACTCACAGAACTATCCTATGCTTCAGTTTCTTTACCTATAAAATGGGGATAATGACAATATCTGCCTTCTATGTTGTAGTGAAGATTAAATGAAATATATTAAGTGTAGAGAAGAATACAGGCAAGAGTGAATTCTGAACATGTATTAGCTTTCTCTACTTTAATTTCAAAAATCTAGTAAACTCCTGATATGTACTGTCACTTCAAAAATCATTGATTAAATGAATTAATACTTCACTTCAACTTCCAGGATAAATTCTTTGGTTGAAGTTCTATTATACTGAGGTTTAATTAACTTTGTGTCCTCACATTAAAGGAACAAAACTAATTAACTCAGCCAAGGATCGCTATTAGATTAGACCTGCAACGGAGAAGCAGGTTGTCATTGCTTACATCCTATAGCAAATCCAGTCAAAAATCTTCCAAAGCTGCATTTGATGTCAGAACTAAAGGTTAGGATCTCTAGGAGTATTACCGTCATGGAGAAGAATCAAAAGCAGTGGCAGGTTGTCTTTACCCTGACCTATCATGTATACTCTTCTATATTTTCTTTTTACTTCTTTCATTCCTCCTCTGCATTTCCTGGGAGCCATTTTCCTCCCTCTTTTTAATTTCTTTGTTCTCCCTCTTTGTGAGTAGATTTTTTTTCTGGCTTCCATCAAAAATTCAGTGTCACTAAATATCAGTCACAACAAATTTTAAAAACCTGAAGAGTACTGTCAAACAATTTGTGTCCCAAACTCAAAGGAAATAGTGAGAATGTTACAATAGATGAAAACATCAAACTACACACCAAAATATTTGGAAGACAAATAGGTTTGGAGACACTAAGTGGCCTAGCCTGATTAGAAGAAATGTTTTCTATTTATCTATTTATTTTATAGCAAAGAATTTCTACATTTCCCATTGAAGACCAATTGTACAAACATTTTTATAGTCAGTATTATTTTCCAACACCTATTAAACTTGCCAGGAAATAGCATAGACAAGTTTTACAGAATGTCAACATTTAAACACAAATCAAGACTTCTAAATCTTACATAGATCCAGTCCTTCCCATGATATTTTATTGAACTGCTTGAACTGCCAAATAGAAGATTAAAAGATTACATTGTCCTGTGTCAAAAGAACTTCTTATGAAAACAGAATTGCATACCAGGAAGATGGATTATGATTTTCTTGAGAATAATAATTCTGAAGTTTCAAACTTTAGTGTAATTGAAGTCTTAAACTTGACCTGATATTAAAACAGTTTAGGGCACTAAAATATGTATTTAATTATTGATTAAGCATTCTTTTAAAAATTTCCATAACACAATGATTCATATTTTAATTAAATGTAGGCAAGCACAGGGTAGAAAATGGTGATACCTTTCCTCACTCATAAAATGTCACAGTCAATTCTCCTATAACAAAAGACAGGTTAGCAAGAGAAAAGCATAACAAATTTATTTAGCCCAAGTTGTATATGACATTAGAGCCTTGAGAAATGAAGACCGAACGAGATGGGAAAAACTGTCTATTTTTATGCTGATGTTTGATTAAAAATGGACAGCTGTGTATAAATATGATTGGACAGAAAGCATAATCCACAAGTAATAGACTGAGGATGGAAACCATCAAGGCCTACCTGTTCAGATATTTCTTGATCTCTCTGTGTATCATTTCTTCCTTTCAGGTATGAGGCAGAACTCCTCTGGAACCAGGGTCTTGCAACCTACTGCTAGACAAGGTGGATCAGATTTCTTGATGGCCAGCTTCCACTCTGAAAGGTGGGGAAAGGTTAGAGTAATATTTCTAAGTTTTGTGGCTTGCTTTGGAGGAAAGGTAACTGGTTTCTATGACCTACCTTATGGGAAGAGGAATTCTGGGTTCTATACCCTGTTTTCAGGGAGGTGCAGAAGATCGGAGAGAGACTTTGCTTCTGATGGCTTATGAGTCTTCTAATCATGATAAATTCAAAGTATTTCACTTAGCATGCTAAAGTGCGATAGTTCAGGGTATCATTTTTCTGACTCACAATATGACCTTGAGATTAAATAAAATTTACTTTAGCCCTCGTAATTAGGGATGAACTTGCTTTGAGAGAAATGCAGAGCACATTGGTCATACTGATTTCACAAATGATTATTATTCTTTTGACATGTAATGAAGTATTGAACCAAATCTCTTATGGTTGTTATGTTAATCAGATTTTTTTCACTGTTATGGTTTAGATATAAGGTGTCCCCCAAAATCTCACATGTGAAACAATGAAAGAATAAAATAAATTTTAGAAGTGAAATGATAGTTAAGAGAGCCTTAACCTAATCCATGGATTAATCCACTAATGGATTAACTGGGTGGTAAATATAGGCAGGTAAGGTATGGCTGGAGGAGATGGGATAAACTTTTGCTCCTCTAAAATTTTTCTTAACAGGTCATTTGGTCACAGTGGTGAAATAACTGACTGAAACAGTTGCTGTGACCAAAAGACCTGACAAGAACAACTTAGAGGAGGAAAAGTTTATTTTGGTTTATAGCTGCAGAAGTTCAGTTCATGATTGGCCTGTTAGCTTTGGGCTGAAGGTGAGGTGAGCATCATGAATGAAGGACGCGGAAGAGGGAAGCTACTCAGTTTATGGTGGCTAGAAAGCAGAGAGGGAGGGAGAGTGAGAGAGGAAGGGAGGGAGGGAGTGGAAGGCAGGCCAGAGGGACAAGGTAGGTATAGGGCATAGCCTTGGTAAACCTACTTACTCCAACCACACCATCAAGTTACTCCTACAGTTACCATCCAATTACTCCATTCAAATTAGAATGGATTTATTAGGTTACCTCTCACATAATCTAATCATTTCACCTCCTAAATTAACACAGGAGCTATTGGGGGACACTTCATATTCAAACTACAGCAAACACTATGTTGAACCTTTTATAATTTAAAAGTAATTTCACTAGTAGTTTTATAATAAAAAAATTTATCTATTTCCCCTGTTGCCATAAACTCACAAAATTGAGTTAGTAAAAGAAAATTATGTATAAAATACCTGTGTATACATATGCTATAATTTGAATATATGTGTCCCCCAAAAGTCATACATTAAGCCAGGTGCTGTGGTACACGCCTATAATCCCAGTGGCTTGGGAGGCAGAGGCAGGAGGATAGTGAGTTCACAGCCAGCCTCAGCAAAAGTGAGGTGCTAAGCAACTCAGTGAGACCCTGTCTCTAAATACATACAAAATAGGACTGGGGATATGGCTCAGTGATCAAGTGTCCATCAGTTTAATCCCCAGTACTCTAAAAAATAAAATAAAATAAAAGTCATATATTAGAAGTTAAGCCCCAATGTGATTGTGTTAAGAGGTATGGGTTTTAGGAGATGATTTTTGCCTTCCTGAAAGAGATTTAGTAATCTTGTAAAGGAGTTCTCTTACCTTCCACTATGTGAAGACCCAACATTTACCTCTTCTTCCATGTGAAGACATAGCCACATGCTTCATTTTGGAAGCATTTCTCACTAGACACAAAATCTGAGGGCACCTTGTTTTTGGATTTCCCAATCTCCAGAAATGTGAAAAATAAGTTTCTGTTCTTTATAATTTACCCAGTCTCAGTTATTTTGTCATGGCAGCACAAATGGACTAAGGAAATAGACACACACACACACACACACACACATTTTCATGAATTAGAAAACAGCTTTTGTTTGGGGGTTGATTTATAAGACATTCATGACCTACATCAGTAGTGTTTTTGTTATTATGTCCCTTTTGAAGCTCTATGAAAGGGTTAATTTGATTATTATATTTGTATACATATAATATTGTTACTGCTTGAGATTGGCGACCATGACATGACAACAGTAACTATTGTTACTTATGTTAATTTAGATACATGTAAATGAAGATCTGTTTATTCTTTCAACAAATATTTACCCAGCACTGCAATGTACCCAGTAATATAGTAGACATTGAGCATAAAAATAAGACAAACTTTTTTCTTGCCCTCACATAACTGGTAGTATCTCAGGAAAGGGAGATAAGGATACAAATAGAATATAATATGGACTCTATATTCTTGTGGGATAGCAGGGCAGGTTTCTCAAATAAAAGAATTTTTGAGCTGAAGTCTGACAGATAAATGAGACTGAAGTAGTAAAATATGAGGGGAGAGGAGAAAGGAGCCAAGCCAGGGGAAGAGTATGTATGAAGATCAAGAGACAGCATGGAGCCGTGGAAGAACATAAAGAGTTTGGTATGGCAACCATAGAGGGTGGTATAGGGAGGGCTATAGCTGAGGCAGATTTAAGTAGAAGATGAATCATGAGGGACATTGTGCACCATGTTATTTATTGAGATCTTGGGACTACTAGGATATTTTAGAAATGTTTGGAAGTGGGAATAGCACAAATTAGGGAACTGACACTTATATAAGATAATTTGGGCTACAGTATGAAAAATAGACTTGTAGGGACTAAGAATGGAGGCAGAAATCTAAGTTATGAGGTATTTGCAGTGGTCTAGAGCGACTGTGATGGAATGGAGTGGGGAGGTGGTGGCAATGCTGGAGATATGGGAAGGATTGATAAATACTGTATTGATCTGGCAAGAGAGGTCGTAGATGGCCCTAGATTTCTGTCCTGTACACGGTGCTGCTATTCACTATAGCCACACTGGAGGAGGCACAGTATCTGGAACACAATGAGTTCAATTTTTGAAATGTTGAGTTCAAGGCTTTTAGATGCCTCTGAGCAAATCTATCCAGTAAGAAATTGGCTACGTGGCCAATTTCTAGTTGTCTCAAAGTAGGCCAGACTTAGAAATATAGATTTGGGAGATATTTCAAAAAGCTTGAACAAAATCCACATTTTCTCTTTTATCATAGGCACATGAATAGACTACACATCCCTGTATCATTTCCAGTTGGATGCTGCTATGCAATTGAAATCTGATCAGTGAAATGTAAGAAAAGTACCCCACTTACGGGCCAGTCATAAAAGTCTCCCATGAGCACCATGCCATAGTTTTCTTCTCCTCTCTTTCTTTTTAACACATATTGAAGACAGTAAGACCTCTGTCAGTCTGCGTTACCCCAAAATGAAGGAGGGGCCATTCTATTGACCTTTTCACCTACTCAATGCTGCTACAGAGGCAATATCTAAACTGTATTATAAATAAAGATTTACATATTTAGGGGCTGAATTTGTTTCAACAGTAGGTTGCTGTGTTAGCTTTGTGTCACTGTGACAAGTACCTGGCAAAAACAACTTAGAGGAGGAAAGTTTTTTTTTTTTTTTTTTTTTTTGACTTACAGGTTGAGAGGTCTCAGTTCATTGTTGGCTGACTCCTTTATTCTGGGCCTGAGGTGGGGCAGAACATTATAGCAGGAGGCACGGTGAGGGAAAGCTGCCTAGTTCATGGCAGCCGAGAAGCAGGGGTGGGGCAGGGGCAAGGAACCTGGGATAGATATATATGGTCTGGAAAAAAGACACCCCAGTGACCTACTTCCTCCAGCCACACCCCACTTGCCTATAACCACCACCCAATAACCCATTCAATTATTAACCCATCAAATGGATTAATCCACTGATGAAGTTACAGCTTTCATGATCTAATCATTGCCTAAAATTCCTACCTCTTAGCTGGGCTACTTTAGGGACCATGTTTTCAGCATGTGAGCTTGGGAGACATTTTAGATCAAAACCATAATAGTTATCATACCTAATTCAGAAAGCTTTCAAAAGAAGATGGATAAAGGGTAAAGAGCTAAATGAAGCCTCAGATGATACCAGAGAGAAGATGGGTATGGACTCCCATTACTGCTTTAACAAGTTATCAAAACCTTAGTGGCTTGAAACAATACAAATGTGTTGTTTTTTAGTTCTGGAGGTTGGAAGTATTAAGTAGGTCTCACAGTATCAAGGCCAGCAAAGCTCTGTCCCTTCTGGAGATTGAAGGGGCACATCTCTGGCTCTGAATTTTCCAGCTTCTGAAGGTTTCCTGTATCACTCTGACTTTTGCTTCTATCATCTCATCTCCTTCATCGACTCTCCTGCCTTCCTTTCTCTTATTACTACATTGGGCTCTCCTAGAGAATCAGGACAGTCTTCTCATCTTGAGGTCCTTAGCTGAATCACAGCTGCACAGTCCCTTTTGCCATATAAGGTCACACATTCATAGGTTCTGGCAATTAGATGTTCACGTCTTCAAGAAGGAAATTGTTTTTCTGTCTCCTACGAGGGTGAGAAATGACATAGAAAAGAATCTAAGAAAAGTAACAATTTAAAGGCTATGAAGAAGAGACAGCAAGATAGCCATGAATGAACACATAAAGAGACGGGGCAAATCAGGGACTGTGACAACATGATAAATCTGGAAAGAAAAAATTCTTAGAAAGAAGGAATGGATGAATTATGTTTCTATCAGTAAGACATCAAGTAAGATAAGGACTGACACACATTCTTCCAACTTATGAGAAAATTATTAGTGGCCTTTTGAAGATCTTCTTGAGTAGAACAGGAAGAAGATGGCTAGTTTGAATCATGGTTGGGAGGGGCCCTGCCAGTAAAGACAAGTCTTTCAAGAAGATGGGCTCTAAATGGGAAAGAGAAAATAGAGGAAGAAACAGTCATGGGGTGGGGGTCTGAGGTAAGAGAGTCCATTGGAAATATGTCATTGTAATGTGTCATTGTAAAAAGAGACATTAAATAAAAAGAGTGAGATAGAATAATCTAAAAAAGAATAAAAGGAAAAGAGTCTTTTCATTTTGACAGAAGAGAGAAAATAATAGAGTTATGTATAAGTGAATTGAGGGAGTTACTGTTTATCTGGTTGTTTTCTCTGGGAAACAGAAGACAAGATCCAGGGTTGATAGTGAAGGGGACCGTATATCAGGAGGTTCTTGGACTTCTGAGAGGGATGAGGATGGCTGAAATACCACATAAAAAGGGAGCAGATTGAACAAAAAAAAATCATAATACTGTCTAGGACCTCTAAAGTACCCCACTATATATAAATATATAGTGGACCAATTTTGACTACTATGTAATTTTTCTCTTGAAATATGAATGAGCTATGTACAAAAGCAGAGAATGTAGCAGTTGATTTGTTAAGGTTTGTAAGATTTGCTCAAACCACGAGTAGTGGACAGACAATAAAATAAGGTTTCAGAAAACTGGTAACAAAAAGATAAAATGATGGCATGGATAGAGAGATAAATGAAGACTGGGGATATCCTAGGGAGAGGCACACAGAACTCTATAGAAATCAAGATACTAAAGCCAAAGAACTGGTATGTTTGGAACAACAAAGGAGGAGGGGTCAGAAGCACACAGGTAAGAATGCCTCCCCCTACTTTATTTGAGACGTGGCTCCATCTGGATATCACAAGGACCAGGTGTGACCATGGAGTGGGTGCCTGGGTGGGGGAAAGCCCTTGAAGGTGAGGCGGTCAAGGAACCATGAGGCAGGTTGTCAGATGAAGTCACCCAGGATGTTAGGCCTGAGGGTGGAGAGGATGGTGTGGTCAGGCAGGTGCCAAAGTCCTCTGAAAGGTTTACTGACCCTGTCATCTATAAATAGGCAAGAAGCAAAAACTGAAAAACTGCCCACAAATGAAGAACAACACATTTAGGCAATTACCTAAATGTTTCAATTAAAAATCCTTCTTATGGCTTTTTATGAGACTTTGCCTGTGTTCACCTAAATGAATGCATTTGAGAATTTACAATGTCTCAAATCACTTTTCTTCTCTGAACACTAAGCAACTAACTAGCTGGCCACCTCTTATTTCACTGGTCCTCAGGCCTGTGGATAAATGAACCTGGGACCTATTGCCAATGAAAGTGCCTGAGAGAATGCTGTCAAATTCCTTCTCTGTTGTTGGATTGTTCAAACCAAAAGAAAGGGCTGAGGCAGAGAGAAACTGGGATGGAGAATGTTCAGTGGCATGAAGGCATCCCTGCCCCAACTCTGCCTTTTGCCCTCTGAGTGACAAAGGCATTGCTTGCTCACATGGGCTCCCCAGCCCCATGATTCAACCCTGCCATAAAAGAGTATTTTTAAAAATGGTTGTAATACTTTGTACTGTTTAATGTACTCTGTAAAGCAAGATAAAACTAGGACCTTCCTTGCCCTCCAGTAGCTAACAATTGTGTGCCTATTTTTAATTGTCTAAAAATCATAGATAAACCATTTAGTTTAAATTTCTACTTGATACAAGCAAAGTGAAAGTAAATCAGTAAGTGCTTTTAAGTAACAATAAGTAGACAGATTCTTAAGAAAGGGCCCATCAAAAATATTGTCATTGGTCTTCCTCCAATACAGGGATGTATAGCATCTTCTTAAAGACCACCTGTCATGTACCCAATGCTGAAGAAAACACAAAGAGAAGGTACACACACTGTGTGTTTTCTGAGGACACTTATAGGTTTATTTGGAACATATATTACACACATGGAACTTTCATAATTTGGAATGATGGTAGTCCAAGAAGGGAATTTGGGAGAAAGTACAAACCTGGAGAGCCCCCTGTTCACCTTCTTTCCATCAACCTTAGCAAATTTCTAAGTGTCACAAGATTTTATCAATCTCAAAATCCTTGGTAATAGTTCATGATGTATATTACAGGAGGAAGAGACTCTTTTGCTCAAAGATGGGTGAAATATGGAATATAGGCTCCTGTTCTTATTGTAGTTCACAGCATACAGGTGGAGCAGACATGTGCAGGTAAACTGCACTGTGTTATATGCAGAGACACGTGGGCCAGAAAAGAGGAGTCACTCACAGGGTAAGTATGGAAAATTCTCTCAGATGAGCTGACACTGGACCAGGTCTGAAAAACATTTAGAAATTTGCTAAGGTGGGTGGAAGGAAGGTGAGCAATGGGCCCTCCAGGTATGAGCCTTCCTCAAAATTGCCTTCTTAGACTACCTCATTCTAAGCCAGTCTTTTTCTCAATAGTCCACAACTTATTAAATATTGGTAGGACTAGAAGGATAAAGCTCCACAGATTGTAAGATTCAGAAATTTAGTGGTGAACACTGAAATTCAGAATTTAAAAAGTGATTATCAGAGCTCCTACATTTCATAAGAGGGAAACCTGCAAAAAATCAATAAGTATCTGTGCAATAAATGATTGAATAGACAAACAGAGCTGGAAAACTCTATAGAGGAAAAAAATAAAAAGAGGATAAAGGCAAAAAATTAGCACCAAACCATATATTTATTGGTTATGACAATACTGATTTTTATTGCTCTTAATATTCTACTTGAATCCATTCGATGCAATAGTAATCAAATGGATATAAAACCTGGTTAAAGTGGGCTTTATTGTTCTATCTCTTTGCATAAATATTCTGTACTTGCTTATGATATTTTTGAAACTGCAACTTAGTCATTCACTTTGGGTGGGGACTGTAGGCCCACAGTGAGCAATTGTTTATTGGGAGGGACAGGCAAGACAGAGTCATGCTCCACAGTGAAATCTGTGCTGTCTCATAGGCTGGCAATCAGGATTTGACTTTTTTTCATTTGTAGGACAAAGAGAGAACTGTATGTATCAGAATTTAACAAAATCATCCCTAATGATCCAATGTTTTGAAATTAGAGAATCCTAACCTAGCCTACTGCCAGTCAGCAAGAGCCAGAATTGATGGGGCTCCACATGTAGATAAAGGTGAATAGTTTTAAAGGATCTAGAGTGACATCCAGTTCTCTGTCCAGAACATAAGGAGTTTTGAAGATGCTACTCCATCCTAACAACAACTGCAAGCTGAACAAACTGAAAAAATCTCAATTCTTCTTAGATTTACAGGGGAGTGAGGTCACAGGGCAAATTATTGCCTGGAGAATTGGAGAGACAACAGACAAATACATAAAATCACAACTAACCAGAGGAGAAACCCATGAGCAGAAACATCCATGGAAACAGTACCTGGGTAGGAAAACTGAACCGAATCGATAAATTACCGGAGGCTCAAGTGGACAAGTCTGAGAGTTAAAAGCTCCAGGGGCCTTGTCATGGGGACGCCCACATTTTCAAGAGAGTGTCACCTTCAGGGCTCTACCAGGTCCTGACAGTCAGTATCAGTGAAAATTCCCTTGTGTTTCCAGCTGGGGAGAGTGGGGGAAGCAACCATGTTGAGATATTCCAGAACATACTGTTTTAGCAAGGTCTGTCCTAAAAAAAATTATTATGCTAAGAGACTAACCTGCTGGGGTTCTCTCAGAGCCTAACCTGAGGGAAGGGAAATATACAACTCCAGCAGGCTTTAGCCTTCCATGTGAAAAAGACACCCAGTCCCTCTAGCCACCCATATTGCCACAGTGTTAGAGGAGACTGTGACACTGCTGGTCAAGTTCACACAGCACACTCTGACCAAAGTCTATGACCTAACATAGGGCTGCAGGATGTTTCTACTCCTTGCAAGCCTTAGCACTACATTATTAAAGCCCTATTAACAGTAGTTTCTTTTACCCTGTACACCCTGCCAATCTTCCCATGAAATTTTTACAAGATATATTAAAAAGGGGGAAAAAATGTCTGAACATCAGAACCAACATCAGAATCAGAGACCAATATAGCAGGAATGTTGGAATTATCTGACTAGGACTTTTGAAAAACTATGTATTCATATGCTAAAAGGTTTGGGAAAAAAACTGTATTCATACACTAAATGGAAGAAGCAAATTACAGATAAGAGCAGATGGACAGTGTAAGTAGATGGAAATTCTAAGAAAAAATAAAATAAATAAATTACTAAAGATTGAAAGCTATAACAAATGAAGAATGCAGAAGAAAGAATCTATGAGCTTGAGGATATGACAATAGAAGCTTCAAAGCTGAAAAAGCAAAGAGAAAATCAGACTAGGCAGACACACACACAAACTCTAAGAACTACCACACAATAAGAATGCCAGAAAGAAAAGAAGAGCAAAAACGGAAGAAACATTTGTCTTCATGTTGACTAAGCATTTCTCCCAATTATCAGACCCCAAACTACAGATCCAGAAAGCTCAGAGAACACTAAGCAGGATACATATCCCAGAATGAGCTTTAGGTATATCATTTTCAAACTTGACAAAAATCAAAGATAAAGAAAAAAGTCAAGGCAGCCAGGGTCAGGGTGGGGCTGGGGTGAGGGATTGCCTTTCACATATAGGAGAAAAAACAGGAATTACATCTGACTTCGCCTTAGGAATCACACAAGTAAGAGGAGAAATCAATCAAATATTTAAATTATGGAGAGGGAAAAACCCCATCCTCTTAGACTCCTGTGAAATTATCTTTAAAAAGTGAATGAAAAATAAAGACTTTCTAGATAAACAAAAATGAAAGGAATTTGTTGTCAGTAGGACTGATTTGAAAGAAACTAAGTTTTTAGAAGAAAAACCATTTAGGTCAGAAATTTGATATTTATAAAAAAGAAATGTACAGAATAAATAAATGAAAGAAAAAATTCATTCTTTTTCAACAGATAACAGTTTGATCAAAATAATAATAACAACAATATATTAATTAAATATGCAGATGAATATACATGTCTATGTATATTTATAAAAGAGAAGTGAATGAAAGAAATGATACAAGGGACAAGAAGGAGAAATTACAAATATTTGTTATCTTAAGTACTTCCACTATTTATGAGTGGTCCAGCATTACTTGAAAGAGAATTTGGATTATGTATGTATATTGCAAACTCTAGGACATAGAATAATAAAATCATATAAAATGTTCAGTCCAAATAAAAATAAGGCAGAAAAGGGTAACAGACAAATGGGAACAATGAATAAGGGCAACAAACAAAAATAGATGATAAATAAGGTGAATATGAATCCAACTATCTTAATAATCACTTCAAGGATGACATCCTGTCATTTGCAACTACATGGTATGAAATAAACTAGGCACAGAAGGACAAATACCACATCATCTCATTTAAATCTAAAAAGTGAATCCCATAAAGTTGAGAGATGATGATGAACCGGTTACCAGAGGCTGGGGAGAATAGGAGGCAGGAAGAGATGGAGGAAGGTCAATCAATAGGTATTATACTATAGTTACATAGGAAAAATAAGTCCTGCTGTTCTATTACATCAGGGTGACTATAAATAATAATGATAATATACTAGATATCCCCCCCCAAAAAAGAGCTAGAAGAAAGAATTTTGAAAGTTTATACCACAAAAGAATGATATATGCTTAAGCGGTGAGATATGTTTACTCTGATGTGAATATATATATATGTATATAAATATAAAATCACATAGTACTCAAAAAATGTTTAATTTTTGTGCATCAAGAAATAAATTTATGGGGCTGGGGATGTGGCTCAAGTGGTAGCGCACTTGCCTGGCATGTGTGCGGCCCGGGTTCGATCCTCAGCACCACATACAAACAAAGATGTTGTCTCTGCCGAAAACTAAAATGTAAATAAAATATTTAAAAAAAAAAAAGAAATAAATTTAATCAAGATCTTTAAAAGAAAAACAAATTTAAATCTCTTCGAATATCAGTGATCTAAATAGCCCATTTAAAAGACACAAATTGGGGACTCCAAGATGGCCACGAATAGAGTGCATCGCACCCCGTGTACCGCGTCACTGCGTGGGTGAATAATGAGTTAGAGCGACAAAGGGCTATCTTGTTAGGAATTTACAGCAAAATAGGGGTGCACCGAAACCTAGAGGAAGGATTTCCAGCACCGAGGACCGGTTATTGAATCTCTAACATGAGCCAACTGTGCGACTGGAGTTCCATGCTGACTGATCCGTAGCCCGTCGTGCGGCCCGCCCCGCGGTTACAGACGGCGGGGCGCCGCTGAGAAGCGACCAGCAAGCTGAGAGAAACAGTGCTACGGATTCTGTGGAATCCTGCAGGCTGTGCCCTCACTGAGCTTCGGGCTGAGTTCGGGATTTGAGACGGGGAAGGAAGCGGTCCAGTTCTATCTCCCACAACGGAAAGTCCACCAAGGAAGCCAGCAGCCACCATCTTGGAGAGCTGACGTCATCACCGCCACTCTCCGACAGATTGCAACAATAAAACAGGTGTGTGTTACTCAGCCCATCTCCCATACAGCGGGGAATTCACATAAAATCTCTCTCAGGCTTCCCGGGGGAGGGATTATCAGAACAAGCCTGCATAGAGACGTGGGGAAAGGTAGAGACACCTGACCTTCAACTCCCCCTCCCATCAGTGGCGAAAACGAAACCTGTCTAGCCAGCACTGGGGGAGGGGCAAGTGGAAAAAATCAAAACAATAGGGTGCCGGGGTTCCCAATAGCCACCCTCCACACCCAGCAAACTGCAGGCCCAGAGGACAGTTTGAACTGCTGAGAGGCATCACACAGGGAAAGGCCGGGCTAGCAGGAGAAGCCAGGGCTGGCAGGAGAAGCCAGGGGATGAGAGGCCAGGCCCTCACGACTGGGCGGCTAGAGATCGCTCGCCCACGTGACTGGGCGGCTGGAAACCGCCCGCCCGCCGGCGACCGCCCATGCGACTGGGTGGCTAGAGATTGCCCGCCCGCCGGCGACAGCCAGCCTGCTGCCCACGCGACTGGGCGGCTGGAGACTGCCCTCCCGCCGGCGACCACCCGCCCGCTGTCCGCGCGGCTAGACCCCGAGGTGCGGCCCAGCAGGTACGGTGCAGAGAATCTAGGAAGAGGTCTATAGCCAGGCCTTCATGAAGTAGCTAACCAGGAGCTGAAACCAACCAGAGACAGACCAGTCCCACCCCTCCTTTCGGACACCCCGGCAAGGAGCCTGGGGCCCGCCATAGCAGAGAGGTGACGTCACCAGAGTTCGGCCGTCGGAACTCCTTCCCAGCAGAATCCACTTTAGCAGGCATAGTCTACCACCACAAAGGAGAGACAACAGAGATATACAAAACCAAAACAAATCTATAGGAGAGAGCAGAAACACAGCAATCAAACAGAGCTGGAAAGTAACGTGAACATCATGAAAAAACAAGGGAAAAAAGGATTACAAACAATGAAGGACAACTTAAATCTACAGTGGGACCTAGAAGCATCAGAAACATAGGGAAAGAACTCAAGGCATACCTAACTCAGATGGAACGGAATATTAGAGAAGACATGAGACAGCAAGTCCAAGCAATGAAAGTATATTTTGAAAACGAATTAAAAAAACAAATTCAAATGGCAAAGAACGAGCTTTACCAGGAGATAGAGATCTTAAAAAAAAAAATCAAACAGTAATCCTAGAAATGCAGGAAACTATAAACCAAATTAAAAATTCAAACGAGAATATTACAAATAGACTAGATCAAGTAGAAGTCAGAACATCAGATAATGAAGACAAAGTTTATCAACTTGAAAAGAATATAGTCAACACAGAAAAGATTCTTAAATCTCACGATCAATCTATTCAAGAGATATGGGATGTCATAAAAAAAACAAATTTGAGAGTCATCGGGATAGAAGAAGGCATAGAGGTTCAAACCAAAGGAATGGACAACCTATTAAATGAAATAATTCTAGAAAACTTCCCAGAGATGAAAGATGGATTGGATTGCCAAATCCTGGAAGCCTAGAGGACCCCAAACATTCAAAACCGTAATAGACCAACACCAAGACATATAATTATGAAGATAGCCAACATACAGAACAAGGAGAGAATATTAAAGGCTACGAGAGAAAGGAGGCAGATTACATTCGGGGTAAACCAATTAGGTTAACAACTAATTTTTCATCACAGACTTTGAAAGCAAGAAGATCCTGGAACAATGTATTTCAAACGCTGAAAAATAATGGATTCCAACCAAGAATACTGTATCCAGCAAAATTAAGCTTCAGATTTGACAATGAAATTAAAATATTTCACGATAAACAAAAGCTAAAAGAATTCTCAGCCAGAAAACCAGCACTACAAAGCATTTTGAGCAAAATACTACAAGAAGAGGAATTGAAAAATAGCGCCCAAAACTAACAGCGGGAGGTATCTCAGTAAAGGGGGAGGAAAATAACCAAAGAGCAAAAACTAGCCAAACTAAAATAAATAAATAAATAAACATGACTCGAAGTACAAACCATATTTCAATTGTAACCTTAAATGTTAATGGCCTAAATTCACCAATCAAGAGACATAGGCTAGTAACCTGGATCAAAAAAACAAATCCAACAATATGCTGCCTTCAGGAGACTCATATGATAAGAAAAGACATACACAGGCTGAAGGTGAAAGGTTGGGAAAAATCATACCACTCACATGGTCCTCGGAAGCAAGCAGGAGTGGCCGTACTCATATTGAATAAAATCAACTTCAAACCTAAGTTAATCAAAAGGGATAAAGAAGGACACTATATACTGTTAAAAGGAACCATCCACCAACAAGACATGACAATTATCAATTTGTATGCACCAAACAACGGTGCTGCAACGTTCATAAAACAAACTCTCCTCAAGCTCAAGAGTCAAATAGACCAGAACACAATAATTATGGGTGACTTCAACACACCGCTCTCTCCATTGGACAGATCCTCCAGACAAAAGCTGAATAAAGAAACTATAGAACTCAATAGCACAATCAATAACCTAGATTTAACCGACATATATAGAATATATCAACCATCATCAAGTGGGTACACGTTCTTCTCAGCAGCACATGGATCCCACTCAAAGATAGACCATATATTATGCCATAGGGCAACTCTTAGTAAATATAAAGGTGTGGAGATAATACCATGCACCATATCTGATCATAATGAAATGAAATTGGAAATCAATGATAAAAGAAGGAAGGAAAAATCCTACATCACATGGAAAATGAACAATATGTTACTGAATGATCAATGGGTTACAGAAGACATAAAGGAGGAGATTAAAAAATTCTTAGAGATAAATGGCAATACAGACACAACATACCGGAATCTATGGGACACAATGAAAGCAGTTTTAAGAGGGAAAATCATTTCCTGGAGTTCTTTCCTCAAAAAAAGAATAAAACAACAAATTAATGAACTCACACTTCATCTCAAAACCCTAGAAAAGGAAGAGCAAAACAACAGCAAATGTAGTAGAAGACAAGAAATAATTAAAATCAGAGCAGAAATCAATGAAATTGAAATTAAAAAAACCATTGAAAAAATTGATAAAACTAAAAGTTGGTTCTTTGAAAAAATAAATAAGATCAACAGGCCCTTAGCCATGCTAACGAAGAGAAGAAGAGAGAGAACTCAAATTACTAACATATGGGATGAAAAAGGCAATATCACAACAGACACTACAGAAATACAGAAGATAATTAGAAAGTATTTTGAAACCCTATATTCCAATAAAATAGAAGATAGTGAAGATATCGATAAATTTCTTAAATCATACGATCTGCCCAGATTGAGTCAGGAAGACACACACAATTTAAACAGACCAATAACAAAGGAAGAAATAGAAGAAGCCATCAAAAGACGACCAACCAAGAAAAGCCCTGGACCGGATGGGTATACAGCGGAGTTTTACAAAACCTTCAAAGAAGAATTAATACCAATACTTTTCAAGCTATTTCAAGAAATAGAAAAAGAAGGAGCTCTTCCAAATTCATTCTATGAGGCCAACATCACCTGATCCCAAAACCAAAGACACTTCAAAGAAAGAAAACTGCAGACCAATATCTCTAATGAACTTGGATGCACAAATTCTCAATAAAATCCTGGCGAATCGAATACAAAAGCATATCAAAAAAATTGTGCACCATGATCAAGTAGGATTCATCCCTGGGATGCAAGGCTGGTTCAACATAAGGAAATCAATAAATGCTATTCACCACATCAATAGACTTAAAGATAAGAACCATATGATCATCTCGATAGATGCAGAAAAAGCATTTGACAAAGTACAGCATCGCTTTATGTTCAAAACACTAGAAAAACTGGGGATAACAGGAACTTATCTCAACATTTTAAAAGCTATATATGCTAAACCTCAGGCTAGCATCATCCTAAATGGAGAAAAACTGAAGGCATTCCCTCTAAAACCTGGAAAAGACAGGGATGCCCTCTCTCACCACTTCTATTCAATATACTTCTCGAAATACTGGCCAGAGCAATTAGACAGACAAAAGAAATTAAAGGCATAAAAATAGGAAAAGAAGAACTTAAATTATCACTTTTTGTGGATGACATGATAATATATTTAACAGACCCAAAAGGGTCTACAAAGAAACTGCTAGAGTTAATAAATGAATTCAGCAAAGTGGCAGGATATAAAATCTACACGCATAAATCAAAGGCATTCCTGTATATCAGCAACAAAACTTCTGAAATGGAAATGAGGAAAACCACTCCATTCACAATATCCTCAAAGAAAATAAGATACTTGGGAATCAACCTAACAAAAGAGGTGAAAGATTTATACAATGAAAACTACAGAACACTAAAGAGAGAGATAGAAGATCTTTTTTTTTTTTTTTTGAATTTTTCTTTTTTTTTTATTTTCAAGACATTCTTTTATTTCTGGGCTGATTTTTTTTTTTTATTGTTGGTTGTTCAAAACATTACATAGTTCTTGATATATCATCTTTCACAATTTGCTTCAAGTGGGTTATGAACTCCCATTTTTAGCCCATATACAGATTGCAGAATCACATCAATTACACATCCATTGATTTACATATTGCCATACTAGTGACTGTCATGTTCTGCTAACTTTCCTATCCTCTACTATCCCCCCTCCCCTCCCCTCCCCACCCCTCTTCTCTCTCTACCCCCTCTACTGACATTCATTTCTCCCCGTTGTATTATTTTTCCCTTTCCCCTCATTTCCTCTTGTATGTTCTTTTGTATAACCCTGAGGGTCTCCTTCCATTTCCATGCAATTTCCCTTCTCTCTCCCTTTCCCTCCCACCTCTCATCCCTGTTTAATGTTAATCTTCTTTTCATGCTCTTCGACCCTACTCTGTTCTTAGTTACTCTCCTTATATCAAAGAAGACATTTGGCATTTGTTTTTTAGGGACTGGCTAGCTTCACTTAGCATAATCTGCTCTAGTGCCATCCATTTCCTTGCAAATTCTATGATTTTGTCATTTTTTAATGCAGAGTAATACTCCATTGTGTATAAATGCTACATTTTTTTAATCCATTCGTCTATTGAAGGGCATCTGGGTTGGTTCCACAGTCTTGCTATTGTGAATTGAGCTGCTATGAACATCGATGTAGCAGTGTCCCTGTAGCATGCTCTTTTTAGGTCTTTAGGGAATAGACTGAGAAGGGGAATAGCTGGGTCAAATGGTGGCTCCATTCCCAGCTTTCCAAGAAATCTCCATACTGCTTTCCAAATTGGCTGCACCAATTTGCAGTCCCACCAGCAATGTACAAGTGTACCCTTTTCCCCACATCCTTGCCAGCACTTGTTGTTGTTTGACTTCATAATGGCTGCCAATCTTACTGGAGTGAGATGGTATCTTAGGGTGGTTTTGATTTGCATTTCTCTGACTGCTAGAGATGGTGAGCATTTTTTCATGTACTTGTTGATTGATTGTATGTCCTCCTCTGAGAAGTGTCTGTTCAGGTCCTTGGCCCATTTGTTGATTGGGTTGTTTGTTATCTTATTGTCTAATTTTTGGAGTTCTTTGTATACTCTGGATATTAGGGCTCTATCTGAAGTGTGAGGAGTAAAGATTTGTTCCCAGGATGTAGGCTCTCTATTTACCTCTCTTATTGTTTCTTTAGCTGAGAAAAAACTTTTTAGTTTGATTAAGTCCCATTTGTTGATTCTAGTTATTAAGTTTTGTGCTATGGGTGTCCTATTGAGGAATTTGGAGCCCGACCCCACAGTATGTAGATCGTAGCCAACTTTTTCTTCTATCAGACGGCGTGTCTCTGATTTGATATCAAGCTCCTTGATCCATTTTGAATTAACTTTTGTGCATGGTGAGAGAAAGGGATTCAGTTTCATTTTGTTGCATATGGATTTCCTGTTTTCCCAGGACCATTTGTTGAAGATGCTATCCTTCCTCCATTGCATGCTTTTAGCCCCTTTATCAAATATAAGATAGTTGTAGTTTTGTGGATTGGTTTCTGTGTCCTCTGTTCTGTACCATTGGTCCACCCGCCTGTTTTGGTACCAGTACCATGCTGTTTTTGTTACTATTGCTCTGTAGTATAGTTTGAAGTCTGGTGTCGCTATACCGCCTGATTCACACTTCCTGCTTAGCAATGTTTTTGCTATTCTGGGTCTTTTATTTTTCCATATGAATTTCATGATTGCTTTCTCTATTTCTACAAGAAATGCCTTTGGGATTTTGATTGGCATTGCATTAAACCTATAGAGAACTTTTGGTAATATCGCCATTTTGATGATGTTAGTTCTGCCTATCCATGAACAGGGTATATTTTTCCATCTTCTAAGATCTTCTTCTATTTCTCTCTTTAGGGTTCTGTAGTTTTCATTGTATAAGTCTTTCACCTCTTTTGTTAGGTTGATTCCCAAGTATTTTATTTTTTTTGAAGATATTGTGAATGGAGTGGTTGTCCTCATTTCCATTTCAGAGGATTTGTCGCTGATATACAGGAATGCCTTTGATTTATGCATGTTGATTTTATATCCTGCCACTTTGCTGAATTCATTTATTAGCTCTAATACTTTCTTTGTAGAGCCTTTTGGGTCTGCTAGGTATAGAATCATATCATCTGCAAACAGTGATAATTTAAGTTCTTCTTTTCCTATTTTGATGCCTTTAATTTCTTTTGTCTGTCTAATTGCTCTGGCCAGTGTTTCGAGAACTATGTTGAACAGAAGTGGTGAGAGAGGGCATCCCTGTCTTGTTCCAGATTTTAGAGGGAATGCCTTTAATTTTTCTCCATTCAGAATGATGCTAGCCTGAGGCTTAGCATAGATTGCTTTTACAATATTGAGGCATGTTCCTGTTATCCCTAGTTTTTCTAGAGTTTTGAACATAAAGGGATGCTGTACTTTGTTGAATGCTTTTTCCGCATCTATCGAGATGATCATATGGTTCTTATTTTTAAGTCTATTGATGTGGTGAATAACATTTATTGATTTCCGTATATTGAACCAGCCTTGCATCCCAGGGATGAATCCTACTTGATCATGGTGCACAATTTTTTTGATATGTTTTTGTATCCGATTCGCCAGAATTTTATTGAGGATTTTTGCATCTAGGTTCATTAGAGATATTGGTCTGAAGTTTTCTTTCTTTGAAGTATCTTTGTCTGGTTTAGGTATCAGGGTGATGTTGGCCTCATAGAATGAATTTGGAAGTTCTCCCTCTTTTTCTATTTCCTGAAGTAGCTTGAAAACTATTGGTATTATTTCCTCTTTAAAGGTTTTGTAAAACTCTGCTGTATACCCATCCGGTCCTGGGCTTTTCTTAGTTGGTCGTCTTTTGATGGTTTCTTCTATTTCCTCGATTGATATTGGTCTGTTTAGGTTGTCTATATCCTCCTGACTCAATCTGGGCAGATCATATGACTTCAGAAATTTATCGATGCCTTCACTATCTTCTAATTTATTGGAGTATAAGGATTCAAAATAATTTTTCATTATCTTCTGTATTTCTGAAGTGTCTGTTGTGATATTGCCTTTTTCATCCTGTATGCTAGTAATTTGAGTTCTCTCTCTTCTTCTCTTCACTAGCATGGCTAAGGGTCTGTCGATTTTGTTTATTTTTTCAAAGAACCAACTTTTAGTTTTGTGAATGTTTTCAATTGTTTCTTTTGTTTCGATTTCATTAATTTCAGCTCTGATTTTAATTATTTCTTGCCTTCTACTTCTTTTGCTGTTGTTTTGCTCTTCTTTTTCTAGGATTTTGAGATGAAGCATGAGATCATTTATTTGTTGGTTTTTTCTTTTTTTAAGGAATGAACTCCAAGCAATGAATTTTCCTCTTAGAACTGCTTTCAATGTGTCCCATAGATTCCGATATGTTGTGTCTGTGTTTTCATTAATCTCTAAGAATTTTTTAATTTCCTCCTTGATGTCTTCTATAACCCATTGATCATTCAGTAACCTATTGTTCATTCTCCAAGTGATGTATGCTTTTTCCTTCCTTCTTTTATCGTTGATTTTCAGTTTCATTCCATTATGATCAGATAGGATGCATGGTATTATCTCTACTCCTTTATATTGTCTAAGAGTTGCCCTGTGACATAATATATGATCTATTTTTGAGAAGGATCCATGTGCTGCTGAGAAAAAAGTGTAACTGCTTGATGTCGGGTGGTATATTCTATATATGTCAATTAAGTCTAGGTTATTAATTGTGTTATTGAGTTCTATAGTTTCCTTATTCAACTTTTGTTTGGAAGATCTGTCCAGTGGCAAGAGAGGTGTGTTGAAGTCTCCCATGATTATTGTATGGTGGTCTATTAGAAGAAGATCTTAGAAGATGGAAAAATGTACCCTGTTCATGGATAGGCAGAACTAACATCATCAAAATGGCGATATTACCAAAAGTTCTCTACAGGTTTAATGCAATGCCAATCAAAATCCCAACGGCATTTCTTGTAGAAATAGATAAAGCAATCATGAAATTCATATGGAAAAACAAAAGACCCAGAATAGCAAAGGAATTCTAAGCAGGAAGTGTGAATCTGGAGGTATAGCGATATCAGATTTCAAACTGTACTACACAGCAATAGTAACAAAAACAGCATGGTACCAAAACAGGCAGGTGGACCAATGGCACAGAATAGAGGACACAGAGACCAATCCACAAAATTACAACTTTCTTATATTTGATAAAGGGGCTAAAAGCATGCAATGGAGGAAGGATAGCATCTTCAACAAATGGTGCTGGGAAAACTGGAAATTCATATGCAACAAAATCCCTTTCTCTCACCATGCACAAAAGTTAACTCAAAATGTTTAAAGGAGCTAGATATCAAATCAGAGACACGCCGTCTGATAGAAGAAAAAGTTGGCTATGATCTACATACTGTGGGGTCGGGCTCCAAATTCCTTAATAGGATGCCCATAGCCCAAGAGTTAATAACAAGAATAAACAAATGGGACTTAAACTAAAAAGGTTTTTCTCAGCAATAGAAACAATAAGAGAGGTAAATAGAGAGCCTACATCCTGGGAACAAATTTTTACTCCTCACACTTCAGATAGAGTCCTAATATCCAGAATATACAAAGAACTCAAAAAATTAAACAATAAGATAACAAATAACCCAATCAACAAATGGGCCAAGGACCTGAACAGAAACTTCTCAGAGGAGGACATACAATCAATCAACAAGTACATGAAAAAATGCTCACCATCTCTAGCAGTCAGAGAAATGCAAATCAAGATCACCCTAAGATACCATCTTACTCCAGTAAGATTGGCAGCCATTATGAAGTCAAACAACAACAAGTGCTGGCGAGGATGTGCGGAAAAGGGTACACTTGTACATTGCTGGTGGAACTGCAAATTGGTGAGGCCAATTTGGAAAGCAGTATGGAGATTCCTGGGAAAGCTGGGAATGGAACCTCCATTTGACCCAGCTATCACCCTTCTCGGACTATTCCCTGAGGATCTTAAAAGAGCGTACTATAGGGATACTGCCACATCAATGATCATAGCAGCACAATTCACAATAGCTAGACTGTGCAACCAACCTAGATGCCCTTCAATATATGAATGGATAAAAAAAAATGTGGCATTTATACACAATGGAGTATTATGCAGCACTAAAAAATGACAAAATCATGGAATTTGCAGGGAAATGGATGGCATTATAGCAGATTATGCTAAGCGAAGCTAGCCAATCCTTAAAAAACAAATGCCAAATGTCTTCCTTGATATAAAGAGAGCAACTAAGAACATAACAGGGAGGAACAGCATGAGGAACAGATTAATATTAAACAGAGACGAGTGGGGGGAGAGAAAGGCAGAGAGAAAGGAAATCATATGGAAATGGTAGGAGACCCTCAATGTTACACAAAATTACATATAAGAGGTTGTGAGGGGAAAGGGTGGGGGGAAACAAGGGAGAGAATTGAACAACAGCAGATGAGGTAAAGAGGGAAGATGGGAGGGGAAGTGAGGGGGGATAGTAGGGGATAGGAAAGGTAGCAGAATACAACAGTCACTAATATGTCATTATGGAAAAATATGAATGTGTAACCAATGTGATTCTGCAATTTGTATTTGGGGTAAAAATGGGAGTTCCTAACCCACTTGAGTCAAATGTATGAAAGATGATATGTCATGAGCTTTGTAATGTTTTGAACAACCAATAAAAAAAATAAAATAAAATAAAAGACACAAATTGTCAAACTGGATCAACCATATGATGCCTACAAGAAACCCACTTTAAATGTAGACACATATACCAAAACTAACGGGATGGAGAATGCTATACCATCCCAACACTTAACAGAAGAAAGCGAGGGGAGCCATATCAATTTCACACTGAACAGACTTTAGAATAAGGAAAGCTATTAGAGATAAAAAGAAGAATTACCTAATAATATAGAGGTAATATTACAAGATAACATGCAGTGTTTAATTTGTATGCACCCAACAACAAAATGTCAAAAATCATGAAGCAAAAACTAATGAAATTGCAATTAGGAACAGATAAGTCGGCCATTATTGTCGGAGACCTTTGACACTCCTCCATCAGAAATGAGCGCAAGTTACAGTGGCGCACACCAATCCCAGTGGCTTGGGAGACTGAGGTAGGAAGAATTCAAAGCCAGCCTCAGCAACAGTGAGGCACACTAGCTCAGTGCACTAAATAAAACCCAAAATAGGGCTGGGAATGTGACTCAGTGGTTGAGTTCCAGCAAGCAAAAAAACAGAATATAATTTAATGCAACAGTGCTAACAATCATCAGAGTACAATTGTCATCTCTAGATTATGTCATTCAAGAATAGTAGAAAGCACATTCTTCTCAGGTTCACATAGAACATTCACCAAAATAGTCCACCACATTTTGGGCCAAGAAACATCTTAATAAATTCAAAAGAATAGGAATGTTACCATGTCTGCTCTCAGATCACAAGGGAATTAAATTAAAAATTAATAACAGAAAGTTAATTAGAAAAACTTTAAATACTTGGGGATTAAACAGCACACTTCTAAATAACATTTATCCAAAGAGTCATCTCAAGAAAATGAAAAACTCTTTTGAACTAAATGAAAATGAAAATATATCTCATCAACTTTTATGAGATGCAGTGAAAACCATGCTTGAAATTAAACTTATAACATTAAATGTCTATATTAGAAAATAAAGATCTAAAATTAATAATTTAAGCTGTCACCTTAGAAAACTAGAAAAAGATGATATTAAATTCAAAGGAAGTTAAAGGGAAAAAAATACTGAAGTAGAAATTAATAAAATTGAAAACAGGAAACAATAGAAAACATCAACAAAAACAAAACTTGTTCTTTGAAATATTCAATGAAATAATAATCCTCTAACAGAATATGTAAGGAAAAATAGAAGAGAAAATTATTAACATCAGAAACAAAAGAAGGGATATTACTACAAATTCCATGGACATTGAAGGAATGATAAAAGAATATTATAAGCACCTCTGTGCCCATAAATTTGATAACTTATATGAACTGGATAAATTCCTGAATAACACAATGCCAAAATTCACACAAAAAGAAATAGACAATATGAATAAACCAATACATGTATAAAATAAATTGATAAAAATCTTATAGCTTTCCAAAACAGAATGCACCAGGCCTAAATATATTCACTGGTTAATTTTACCAAATACCAAAGAAAAAAAATATATACCAATTCTCTGAAACCTCTTTCAGAAAGACAGAAACAGAGGGAATACTTCCTAGCTCATTCTATGGGGCCAACAATATTCTAATAATAAAATGAGACAAAAGACTTTACAAGAAAACTACAGAACAATATCTTTTATGAAAAGAGATTTAAAAATCTTCAACAAAGTATTAGCAAATAGAATCCAACATTGTGAAAAAGATTTATGTACCAAATGAAATTTATCCCAAGTATGCCAGGCTGATTCAACATTTACATCAACAAGTTAAAGAAGAATACTCATATGACAATATCAGTACAGCAGAAAAAGCATTTAACAAAATTCAACATCAAGTCATTATCAAAACCCAGCAGACTAAAAAATGGGTGGTGGTGGTGGAATTTCCCCACCTTGATAAACATTTACAAAAAACCTCTTAGCTGACATCATATTTGATGGTGAGAAAGGATATAAAGTTCCCTGCTGAGATCAGGAAATAAGGATATCCCTTCCCATCACTGCTTATCAACTTCCAAGCTAGCTAAGGCAGTAACACCTTAAAAAATAAAAGAAAGAAATAAGAAATAAAATGAAACAAATTTGCAAGATATGAGTATAATATACAAATGTCAACTGCTTTCCACTCTACCAGCAGCGAACAAAAGGGGTGTGAAAAAAAAAAAAAATATATATATATATATATATATATATATATATATATATAATTTACATTAGCCTCTGCCCCCAACAGTGTAATACTTAGGTATAAATCTAACAAATTATGCACAATATCTATACGAGGAAGACCATAAAGCTATGATGAAATATTTCAAAGAACTACATGATTGGAGAGACAGTCTATGTTCATGGTTAGGAACACTTGATTTTGTCAGGATGTCAGTTCTTCCCAACTTGTTCTATAGTCTCAATGAAATAAAAATAAAAATCCCAGGAAGTTATTCTGTGGATGTTGATACACAGATTTTAAATTTTACACAGAGAGAAAAACAATTTAGAGTAGCCAACTCAATACTGAAGGAGAAGAACAAAAGTGGAGGACTGGTACTATCTGACATTATGGCTTACTATGATGTTACAGCAAGCACAGCACTAGGCTATTGAAAGAACAGACAGACAGATCTATAGGACAGAGCAGAAAACACAGAAATAGGCTCACATAAACATAACCGGCTAGATTGGCAAAGGACTAAAGTCAATAGAACGAAGTAAAGACAGTCTTTTTAACAAATGGTACTGGAACAACAGAGTATCTGCATGCAAAATAAATAAATAAATGAAACTAGACACAGACTTATCTCTTTCACACACATGAAACCAAACCTCAAAATGCATCATATATCTAAATGTAAAACTGTAAAACTTCCAAGAGAACAGGAGAAAACCTAGATGATCTGGAGAATAGCAATGATTTCTTATATACAACACCAAAAGCACAATCTATGCAAGAAATAATTGGTAAGCCGGACTTCGTTGAAATTACATACTTCTGTTCTCCAAAAGACAATGTCAAAGGAAAGAATAATCCATAGACTGGGAGAAAATATTTGCAAAGGCCACACCTGATAAAGGACTGTTTCTACAATATGCAAAGAACTCTTAAAACTCAACAATAAGAAAATAGTAAACCCAATTTTAAAATGGGCAAAAATACCTGAACAGACTTTTTACCAAATAGCTATTTCACATACAGATGGCAAGTAAGCATATGAGAAGATGTTCTGTATCATATGTGTATACAAAATTACAAATTAAAACAATAACCACCATACACTTATTAAAGTGGCAATAATCCAGAATGCTGACAATACCAAATACTGGTGAGGATGTGGAAGAATGGGAATTCTCATTCATTGCTGGTGGGAATGCAAAATGGAATAGCCACCTTGGAAGTCAATTTGGTAGTTTCTTACAAAACAAGACTAGTTTTCATATCCAAATGAGTTGAAAACTACATATATACAGCCATGTTTTTAGCTGCTATATTAATAATAACTAAAACCTAGAAGTAACCAAGATATTTTTTAGTAGGTAAATGTATAAACTGTGCTTCATCTAAACAACGGAACATTACTCAGCACTAAAAACAAATGAACTCATCACGTCATGAAAATACATACATAAATGTTGTGTACATAAATGTTGTTAAAAGATGATAAACTGAAAAGGCTAAGTATTGTATGATTCCAAATATATGCCATTCTAAAGACAAACTACAAAGACAACGAAAAGATCAGTGGTTGCTTGAGTCTGGGGAAGAAATGGATGAACAGGCAGAGTACAGGTGATTTGTAGAACAGGGAAATTTTTTCTGTTTGATATCACAATGGTGGATACATATTATTACACATTAGTCCAAGCCCATAGAATGTTTAACACCAAGAGTGAACCCTAAAGTCAACTTTGAGCTTCAAATGGCAATGAAACGTCCTGCTAGATTCATGAATTGCAACACATGCTCATCTGTGGAAGATGTTGATGGTGGGAAGGCTGTGCATTTGTGAGGTCAGGAGCACTATGGAAGCTCTATGTTCAAATATAGCTGTTAATCTAAACCTTCTCCAGAACTATAGTTTACTTAAAAAAAATGGGCATGTTAAAAAAAGGGGGGGGTATGTGGGGGCGGGGAGAATACAGTTTTCAGAGAATGGTACCTAATAATTGAACCAAGATGTGCTTGGATCTAAAATGTTAAATTATCTGAAGGTAGATTGAAACTAGCATACTCAAGAACTAATGGATGTTCTTCTTGAAAAACTTGATATTGCCTCAATATTTTTATTATTTGTATATTTATAATAAACTACATTAAGTAAATGCCAGCATTGGCATTTGATTTTCTTGTCAGTAGTTTGACTCTTAAAAAAATAGCAATGTGATAAAAACCACAGCCACCCAGGGCTTTAGCTAGCCTGACCAACTTCTGTCTCACTTTGCCTGGTACAAGACTATGTAGTGTTAGATTCCAGGACATGGGCTCTGAATCTAATTTGGGGTTAGAATTCTGCTTCCTCATCTGTGATATAGGTAAAGGGCTTAAAATAATGTTTGGCTCATGGTGAGTGCTTAATAATCAGTTATTATAATAATTTGGCATAAATTGAATGATCTCAACAGTGAGGGATGTCTCCCTAGTGGTAGTCTTGAGCATTTTACTTTAAAATCAAGACTGGGATTTCTTGGAGCCTAGAGAATGGTGCTCCTCCTGTTAAAGATGATTGTCCCAGGATGGAGGTGTGCCAGCTTTTGCATTTTCTATCCTTTTGGCTTCTGCCATTCCTGTTTCTGCCTAGTCCTGACATCCCGGTTGGGTGAATACATTTGAAAAATACATTTGAAAAATAAATTTGAAAAATTCATTTGAAAAATAAATATGTAAGTATATATAAAATTTACACTTAGCATTCATTAGTTATTTTTAAATAAAAATTGTGCATTCAGGGTAAGAAGTTAAAATCATTTTGCTGTGACTGTTTTTATGAGAAAGAAGACTTAATCAGATTGCATGTAGATCTTTAAATTTTCTGAATTTAGTAATTACCATGTAGATATCATTAGGAAAGAAACTAATAATCCTGATTATTCAAAGAAATTCTAAAAGCACATAATAATAGATACAATACTTTGATGTATTTTTTAAAAGTTCATATTACCTCAGTATTCTTTTATATTTCACAATTGTTATAATACATTTACATTTGAGAATGGAATTGAGCTATATGTGCATTTTTTTCAGATGATATTATCATTGTCAACTATGTGGTGATGAATTGCTTTCTATTTTAAAAGGTATATTCAAAATTAGAAATATAAATGTCCAGTCATGGTAACATATGCCTGTAACCCCAGTTACTCAGGAGACTGAAATAGGAGGATTGCAAGTTTAATACCAGCCTGGGCAACTTAGACCCTGTCTCAAAATAAAAGTAAAAATGACTGGGGAGGTAGATCAGTGGTGGAGTGCCCCTAAATTCAATCCCCAGTATTGCAAAATAAAGAGAGAGAGAGAGAAAGAGAGAGACAGAAAGGGGTATAATATCATTGCAATGCTTAAAACTAAAATGAAATTAAACTGAAAAGATAGCATAATATTTCTAAATCAAAACATAAAAATATGAAGAACTCTACATCTTTTCTTTCATAAATTTCTTAACATCATTTACACTTCTTTAGTCTCTTTTCTTTTTTTTAATGTAAATACAATCTTTAAGAAAACATTTTAAATGGTCACATCTTAATGATGGATTTAAAGAGTTGGTGCCTATATTAAAATGTCCCAAATGTTCAAACTTCTGTCTGAGTTGAAGTTGAAACAAGGTTTAGACTCTCTCTTGTTTTATTTTCTACTTAGTTTTAAGTAATATAACATTAGCAGAACTATTACATTGGTGTGAAACCACAGTAGTATTAAGAAGCAACTTAGACGGGCAGATTCCCAGAGCTCCAGTCTGAAAGGTCAATAAAACTTACTGGAATAACTTAGAAATATGGTGCCAGTTAATTCAGGTTTCCTCATTCAACTTCTAAAATGACTAGAGAAATAGAAAGTACCTTGAGTGGAAATAGATTTTCTTTAAAAGTCCTTGCTGATATACTTACTGTCTTTCAAGCCTACCATGCTCCCTGAAGTGAGCTGGCATACAGTCATATGAAGCTGGCAGCCTCTGCAGAATTTTTGAAAGCTAATGATGAAAGCCAAGTTCATTTTGCTAAGCAGTTATTAAAGAATACCTAAAATTTAGGAGTTACAATGTCTTCCTCACAAGAAATTATATGATATGGTAAATAGCATGTAACAAAATATGGGATAAATGTCCTATTTTGCTTTACTTATTTATAAGATTTGTGAATTATTAAGTAGGATCAGTGCTCATGATATATGATAGAAAGATAATCCAGTATAAAGTGAAATGTCATCCTTTCTCCTTTGTGCCTCAGATACCACTCTACTCTTTAAAAACAAATTTTCATGAACCTTAGGAGATATTCCATGCATTTCTACAGTTATCCACAGAAATATTTTTCTACAACATATAATATGTTATATATGATGTTCTCTTCTTTGTATCCCCCATCTCCTTAAAACATCTTAGAAACCTTTCCATATTATAAACATAGAATAATAAGTTGTTCACATGGTATTACATTGTGCAGTTGAACCATAATTAGTATGTAAGTTCCCACTGATGGACATTCTAGTTGTTCACATATTTTGACATTATAATTGATGTTCAAATATCATTTTACATGTATTCAGAAGGCCTATGGAAAAATTTCCTATTGCACATAATTTTTATTAATTGAAAACTAGTTACTCTTTATACCTAAAGTGAGTATTAACAGGTTAATTTACTAAGGGTGCTCAAACGCCCCAGTCTTGCCTTGGGGTTTGAGGTGTTCTTTCTAAGATAGTTCCCATCTTCTAAACAAAGATACCAGGTCAGAAAAGGCAGGAAGAGGTAAAAAAGAAGAAAAGAACAGGGCTGGGGTTTGACTCAATGGTAGAGCACTTGCCTCACACATGTGAGGTGCTGGGTTAGATCCTCAGCATCACATAAAATAAATAAATAATGGTATTGTGTTCATCTATACCTTAATTTTTTTTTTTAAAAAAGAAGTAATTAGCTTCTTAAAATTGAAACCCTATCAGAAATTATAAGGTTTTATGGTCATCACTTACATGGAGAAAATTTGGTGAGAAGAGTAATAGCACTTATTGTTACACCTCTACTCCACCCAGGTGAGGTTAGAATGACTGAGACCCAGGCTCAGGCACCAAGGATCTCAATAGACTTCTGTCAATAGGAAGGTAAGATAATTTCCTTCCGGAGGGGTAAGATCCTGTATGAGAAAAAAAAATCAAAACACTTTTCTCATTGATTCTAAGTTATTCTTAAAACACTGACAGGGGAATAAGTAAGTAAAATTCTGAGAAGATATTCCACAACTAAATCAATGACTTGCAAGGAAAAGTTTGGCAATCAAATAGAACATTTTAGGAAATGATATTCAATATGTTATTCAGAATTAAGCCCTAATATAGAAGACCTTAGGGAACACTAAAACAGAGGACAAAGGCATCCAGCAATGTTTAATCATTTTTATTTAAAGATTTTTGTTGGATGATTTATGTAATGACCTGGATTTTATAATCCAGGTGCTTTTATTCTTTTTAATAAAATTTTCCTTAAGATATTATTAAATGTGATATTCTTGTTAGGTTTCATAAAAGTTTATTATTTAGAAATTATTAGAAAAAAATCCATCTTTGTCCCAAGTAAAATTGAGTAAACTATCTGAATAGCTAATGCTCCAACTAAAATCTACAAATGGTCAATAAGCACACAAAATGATACTCATTAATATGTCATTAATCATCAGGGAATTGCAAATCAAAACCACAATGAGATACCACTTCACAAGCATTAGGATCATTAGACTTAAAAAGTCTGATAATATCAAGTGTAGACAAAGACATAGAGAAATTAGAACCCTTATCTACTTCTGGTAGAAATGTAAATGATGCTTCCACTTTGGAAAACAGTCCAGTTTCTCAAATGATTAAATACAGGATTGCAATAAGACCCAGCCATTCCACTAGTAGACACATACCCAAGAGAAATGAAAACATATGTCTACACAAAAACCTATACACATATGTTTATGGCAGCATCGTTCATACAGCCATAGAAACAACACAAATGTCCATCAGCTGATGAATAGATAAATAAAATGGGATTGTAATGGTTGGGTATGAAGTCTTCCCCCCAAACTCCTGTGTCAATGCAGGGATAGTCAGAGATGAAGTGATTAGATTATGAGGGCTGCAAACTAATTAGTTCATCCTATTTTAAATGAACTACCTGGTAATATCTGCAGACAGTAGGGTATGACTGGTGGAGGTGGGTCACTAGGAGTGTGCCCTGGAGGCATTCATTTTCCTTGTGGCCCCTTCTCATCTCTTTGTTTCCCAACCACCATAAATGGAGCCACTTTTCTCTGCCACACCCCTCCGCCATGATGTTCTTCTTCACCTGGAGCCCAGAGCAATGGAGTCAGCTGATCATGGACTAACCCTCAGAAACTGGGGGCCAAAATAAGCTTTTTCTCCACTAAATTGTTCTTTTTGGGTATTTTGGTCACAGTGATGAAAAGTTGACTAATACGGTGATATATCCATACAACATAATATCTTTGGCCATAAAATACAGGTACATGCTACAGCATGGATGAACCTTGGCACATTGTGCCAAGCGAAAGAAGCCGATCACAAAAACTACTTATTGTATGATTCCATTCGCATGAAAATCCAGAACAAGAAAGTCTATGAACACAGAAAGTGCATCCTCAGTGGTTAGTTGCTTAGGGCTAGGGTAAGAGGGAAACAAGGTTGGGGGTTATACTGATCTGTTTGTTCTGGTATCACAAAACATCTATGACTGGGTAATTAATAAATAACAAAAATTTAATTCTCACAGCTCTGGAGGCTGGGAAAACCTAAATATATCAAGATGTCAGAAAGGTCATTTTCTGGAGAGGGAGCAATCTCTGCATCCTCCAGGGCAGAGGAATGCTGTGACCTCACATGGCAGAGGACAGAATAAAGGACAAGCTTCCTTTGTGAAGCCCTATTGTAAGGGAACCAAATCCCATTCATTAGGGAGAAGACCACAGGACCTAGCACCTCTAAAAGGCCGCACCTTTCAATACTATCACATTGACAATACCTGAAATATTTTAGAGGGAACATTCATACCACAGCAGGGGTAATTACTGAAATGTGCAGAGTTTCTTTTTGAGGTAATGAAAATGTTTTAAACATTGACTGTGACATTAGTGGTACACATATCTATGACTATATTAAAAACCACTTTATTGCACACTGAGAATTATATCTGAATAAAGCTTTAAATAATAAATGTTTTTTAAAAGTCACCCACCTTCCTAGAAAAGAAAAAAAAAAAACTTGTTCTTGTTACATAATACTGCTTCTGGCTGTAGCTTATTTAGATAATCTCTGGTTTCTGGAAGAATTAGCAGTTTTGTAATAAGACAAGGGGCAGTTTTACAGAAAAGGAAATAATCACCGTGGTCTTTCTAACCCTCTGTATAATCAAGCACCATTGAACATTCAGCAGCGTACAGTCAGAAGCAGCTTCTGCCAGCATATTCTAAAGCATTTATGAAGAACGAGTTACTCTGATTTCAGAATTGTCAGAGTGAGAAAAGCACAGCTGCTTTCAATGGAGAGAAAATTAGATTGAAAAGAGCCGGGGCAAGGAAATATTCCCATTGTTTGTGAATGCCTCTTCCCTTCTAGGTTCCCTTAGTCCACAGGCAACAGAAAATGAAACCCTTAACCTGATATTTCCATGTACAGTTATTTTGGGCCTATATATACAGAAAACTTAAGAATATATTTTTCTTATCCTGAAATCATAAGCAAATTGAATGTTTATTGTGCCCTTAATCTGTAAGACAGGGTAGGATGACTTTTTGAAGAAATAAAATAAAACCTTCGACAACTTCTTGTCTCTAAAAGGAAATGCCAAATACTTTTTTCTCACAGTTCAGTAGTTTATTCCAGGAAATGAACTAAATGCTGTACGTGGATTCTCTCATTTATTTTGATACCAGTACTATGAAGCAAGTGTGTCAATCCAGATCATTTAACATGCATAACAAGCCTGACAAAATAATAACTGAAACAACCATTGGACTGGAGGCTCAAAAGCAGGGATGTTAACTAAGACTAAAGGTTCAGTGGATACTAGAGTTTTTGAAAATTCACAATTTTTGGAAGTTTAGGTTTTAAGATGCTGGAGACATGGCTTTGGGCTTAGAAAATGCAGACATTGAAACTAAGAGCCTCCTTTGCATAAATTCAGAATCTGGAGAGCTATCTCATCAGTAAAAGGGTGAATTACAAAAATTCACTGAAAAGCAAAAAAGAACTATAAGATTACATCGTGGTCCCAACTGAAAACTGAGTGAGAAAAAAATATATATATCCCTTAGAATTCGTAACCACAGTCAGGTTGCATACAGACACGAGATTCAAAAATATACAACTTGCATGGTTGAAGAAATCCCAAGCTGAGAAATAAGCTAAAAATTGTTACAAATTTAAGAGTGTCTGGCAGAGAGAGAGAGAGAGAGAGAGAGAGAGAGAGAGAGAGAGAGAGAGCACAAGCGAGCTTTGGAGAAAGAAATATGCTTTTTACTTGGGTCTTATGTAATTGCCAGGTATAGCACCTAGAGAAAGATGAGCTTATAGTCCACAGCTACAACACACAAGCCCAAGCAAACCAATTTAAAACAGTTGGCAAAAGTCATCAAAAACTGAATTAGAACCTCTCTCGTTAGGACATTAGATATTTAAATTATTAGTTACAGGAGGAAAGGTTTTTTGTTTGTTTTTATTTTATAGCAAAAAAGGAAAAATTAGTCATAGCTAAATTGATTTCTAAGGGTTACATAATAAAATAATTTAAAATTATTAATTATGTTTTAATAAAACATAATTTAAACTTGATTTAATAGACACATGCAGAACTCTGTACTCTACAAATCAAGTAAACATTCTTATCTGGAACACATAGACTGTTTATGACAATTGACCATGAGCCAGATTATAAAGTAAGTACCAACATTCATCTAAGAACAGAAATTGTATTCTCTAATACTACTATATAAGTCCAAGAAAAATATATAATAGAAATTTTAAAATATTTTAAACAATGCTGGAAAGTGATTCATATCAAATAGTTTAGTCATCACAAATATGATGCTAAGAGCCCTCTGATAGATGTTATCTCTGAGTTCATGTGCGAATGTGAAAGTTTCTCTAAGGTCAATGCCTAAAAACTAGAGTTTCTAGGATATAGGACAATTCCTGTTCAACCCTAAAGATAATACCAAATTGTTTTCCAAGCTTGTTGTACCAACTCATACTCATCAGCAATTCTAAATGAAGTTCTAAATGACTTACATTAGCTATCCTCAAATTTTCTTCTGCATTATAATGAGGTATTAGTAATATAGTGAGTTTCAAATTTATTATATCATAAAAATCCTGAGTTAAAACTCTTGTATAACATTGTTTGAATCTTGTCTATTTTTTCATGATGAAGCTTACTGGGTTTGAAATGCTGGAACAGCACATACCACATTTTAAGCTTTGTTATATATTGCTTCATAGCTCTTCAGAAAAATCTATGAAAGGGTACATTTTTTCTCATGCTCACTAACTCAGAATAGTATTAACTTTCTCTATATTTGTCAATCTTATAGTTGAAAAATGATATCTCATTGTTTCAATATCCCACTTATTTGATATGCAGTTGGTTTGATTATCTTTCACAAGTTTGTTGCTTGTTTGCATTTCTTTCCGCCCCCTTCTCTCTCTCTCTCTTTTTTTTTTTTGTACCAGGATTAAAGCCAGGGATGCTTTACCACTGAGTTATATCTCCAGTCTTTTAAAATTTTTTATTTGGAGACAGGGTCTCGATAGGTTGCTTAAGGCTTTGCTTAGTTAAGGAGGCTGACTTTGAACTCATTATCCTCCTGCCTCTACCTCCTGAGCCACTGAAATTATAGCTATGTGCCACCATGCCCACTTGTTTGCATTACTGTTTTGGTATTTATAATTTAAATTATGAATAACTTCAATCAGCCTAAGAATATATATAAGATAATCATTTACAAAATGTCAAACTCTCTCATCATTCCCTAAATTTCACCCTTCTGTTTATATCTTTATTTAGAAATAATGATCTGAGACCATCAACACTATGGCAGTTAACATAGCTAGTTTTTATTAAGCTTTTGTCATGTGCTGTGTACTTGGCATACACACCTGGTTTATTCACTTGTCTACTCATTCAGTTATGTACCAGGAAGTAACTAGTTATGCAACGGTGATGAAACAAAGTGCTTGGTGAGATGATGATAATAACTAAAAACTAAACAATAATTACAAAACATGAAGTGAAATTAAAAAGAAGAGTGTGCCAAAAGAGAGATAATATTAGAATGTGCTCAAATGGAATAAAGAAGCTTAGCTTAAGAAAAAATAAGCTTCCCAAGGTGAAAGCATTGATCCAGAGCTTGAATGCATGAGAAGGAGCCAAAACTTGAGAGAGGGAGAGCTTTCTAGCAGAGGAAAGAAAATATGCAAAGACCTCACTCAGGAAAATAAACTGAAAGAAGAGCCCTGTGACTAGTCTGAAGTGAGCAAAGGGGAAGGGGCACAAAATCAAGCAGAAGAGGTCAGCATCAACCAGTCCACAAGGAGCCACGCTGGAGAGGTGAAGAGGTTGCTGCATTCCTTATGCCATAAGAAGCTTAGCTTAAGAGAAATGCAGAGATGACCTTGACCTTCTGCCAATGACCCAAATCTTAAGGATAATTAACAGCATATATCTATTATTCCACAGAAATTGTGAATGTAAATTGAATTGTGTTCTCTTCCATTTTTATTTTTGTGCATTATAGTTACACAAGATAGTAGGGTTTGTTTGAAATATTCATAAATGCATATAACAATTTTCTCCATTTCAATCCCCAGTATTACTCCATTCCTCCTTTCTTTCCCTGTGATCCCCTTCCTCCACTGTTTTGGCCTTCCTTCTAATTGAAGTGTTCCTTGAATGTGTACAACTACTAAATGTTTTACAGATTTAAGATAACTGAAAAATATAATAAATTTAAACTGCCAGAAAAAAAAAACATAGTTAACATCTCCTTTCAAACTTATGTTCCTTTAAGTGCTGAGGAGAAAATCAATAGGGTATTCAAAATTAGTGCTCTTTTTATGATCACACACACATACATCTATTCCCTAAACTCAGTTGCAGTACTTTGGCATTTCACTTAACATGAGATTTTCCAGTTCATTTCATGTATGAACTGAATTTACCAAAATGTTTATAGGAATAGTCTCTCTGTCAAACTTCTATCTGCAACATGACAGCCTGTTTGGCTCTTAGTCATTTCAATTAAAGTATTGTCGTACTTCATCTGCTTTGAGATGGTCTTAAAATCACACTAAATCACATTTCCCAAAGTTTTTCATTCCTGTTTGATCCTTACCAGAGAGACACAGAGAGAGAGAGAGACACACACACACACACACTTTGGTCCAGCATTATCCTCGCCATTTTTAACAGGTGCTTGCCAACCTCACTGAGCTTCAGATTTCTCACCTATAAAATGGAAGCCATAATGCTTACCCTGCCAACCTCTCATACTTACTCAAATAAAAAATAATAAAATAATGGGTGGGAGAGTGCCTGAAAAACTAGAAAGAATCATAAAAGAAAACTACAGTTATATTATCATAAAATGGGTCACTTATGTATCATGATAACAAATATTTGTAAAAAAAATGTATACATGATCCATATCAGTCTTCATCTCATCTCTAGCCCCCATGATCATGAACATTGGGGTAGGAAAAAACTTAAACCTGCTCAGAGTGACTCAATTTCTTCCATGCAAAACATCCCAATTTTAGGTTCATTCCTCCTGTTGTTGGCAGAGTCACTCGGAATAAAGCTGAAGTGCCCCATCAGGCTGCCTCACCTCGTCCTAGGTTCCCTCAACAACATGTGACTCTAAGGGGAAGCTTGTGCATCCTTATGGCATTGTGGCAGGCTCCCATGGATGACACCAGCCCACGTTCTCTCCTGGCTCCCACTGGCCCTCCACTGAAGGACTCATTTGGTGTAACTCCATGTTGGTCTCCAACCTCTCTGCATCTATCTGTGAAGTTCCCCAGTGGATGTTACGCTAGTAGTCTTCTCCCAGTGCAACCATGGTCCAGCAGTTCACAATGTGTGCCTTGGTCCCGGCTCATTTCTCTATTCCTTCAAGTCATCCAAGTCTCAGCCATGGACTCCACCAGGATGCTGGTGAGGCTGCCCTCTCTGCAGTCTCCATCAGGGTCTCCCTTCCTCCCTCATGACCTGAGCCTCATTTCAGACCTGCTGCAGCTCAATCTTCAACAGTACAGGGAACAGGAGGAAAGCTTTGACTCTCATCAATGCTATCTACAGGTGTGGGGGAATTGAAGGAAATAAAGAGGAGTTCCTTTCTTCCCTCTCTGTGTGCCATGCCACACTGCTGCACTTATTATGGCAGATCCTTGTCGGCAAAGGGACCTTTGCTGTCTCCTTCCAGACTCCCAAACTGGAAGTGAACACAAGCCCACTTTGCACCCACTTTTGACTTTACAATTAGCCCTTTCTTTTTATTCCCCTTCTGTTCCTCACCTTCAGCTACAAGAAGATGGGAAATGAATGGAGGATGCTTGACACTTCTCTTTCCTTCTCCTTCTTTCAACTCTTAATCTCCTTCTTGGAGCAGCTGTGAGCTTCTTTATATGTCAGTTTCCTTATTTCCTACTGCCTTCTAGGTAACAAATGATGCTGACCAATAAGGGGTAAGCTGTCTTTCAGTGTCCTCTCCATTCCAGTCTTGCACATGTCTGCTGACAATGCTGTAGACTCGCGAGAGCCAGTGACTCTGCACTGCATCTTTGAATCAACAGCATACAGCCCAGTGCTTGGGGTATAATTGACACTCAATGGAAATGTGTGAATAGATGACTGAATCGTCTTGATTTATAAGTGAAGAAACCTGAGTGCAATGTTTTACCCAACTTAAACAGTCAGAGGCTTAACTGGGACCAGTTCAAACACCCTTTCAACATAATATACTTCATTTTGCCAAGTCTCCCTTAAGTGGCTGACAATATAGACCCTAGAAGATAAGACCAAAATGCTCAAAAGGAAGGCAGGAAGGAATAATAAATCTAAAAGAGGTGGCATATAATTCCAGTGACCCAGGAGGCTGAGGCATGAGGATTGCAAGTTCAAAATTAACCTCAGCAACTTAGCAAGACCCTATCTCAAAATAAAAAATAAAAAGGGCTGGAGATGTAGCTTAGTGGTAAAGTGCCTCTGGGTTCAATCCTCAGTAACTTCCCCTGCAGGGGGTCGGGGGAAACCCTCCATCAAAGAAGAATCAAGCTTCATAAAAAAAAAAAATACAAAGGCAAGTATTTATAATTAAGTATTGTTATTTTTTTATTTTCCAAAATAAAATCAATTTAATTCTGTAATCTTAAAATCTCTGTATAGAGATCTTATAAAATGCCATATTTCTAACTATTTGTAGTTGGCTAATGATTTGTATTTGGAGAAGTGTTACAGCAAAAATTCCTAGAGACATTTTCCCCTACAGCAACTTACAAAATTAATGCTATATCATTCCAATAATAATATGTGAAAGTTTTAACAGAATTAAAATCTATGCACCTGAAAACAAAATTCTCCCATTTCTGGATTTAAAATTAGTTGCTTATCAAAAATAGTAACTGGTGTTAATTGATCTTTTTTTTTTTCTATCTAGAAGATGGACTGCATTCAGAAATCCTATGGGAGAAATGGCTAACTGCCACACAAGTAGTCACATGTAAGATTTTAAATTATGGCAAGCAGACTCAAATACAGAAACTACATTCCAAAGAAGTCAGGGAGCTAAGGTTTACAAGTTTGGAAGATTATTTTCTTAATGATTAGCAGTAGCACTCTTCTCAGGAAACATGCCACAGAGGGAGGTAGGATTTTAGATCTATTTGTTTATGTTCCTAAAGCGGATTTAGGCAATCCTGCTTTGGGACAACATGTGCCACAGCAGACCAACGCATCACATAGAATATTCGCCAGGTAAATCTATATTAAGAATCGGGGATCTTTTGAAGAATGCGGTAGTGAGCAAACAACACCAAGTCCACTGGTCCTCCCAGTTTCTGCTTTCCTGGTTTACCTTCTTCTCTTTGCTCCCACAGTGCTAATTTGGGGGGTGGGAGGGTGTGCTCCAAGATGAAGTGACAAGTTGCTGCTGAGGGTTTCTGGGCTCTGATCTCTTAAAACAGACGCAAGCATGAGCAGTGAGCCGCAGAGCATTCGCACACAATGACATCATTCTGAAGGATTAAAATTTGTCAGCAGAATTGTTTTCCTCTGCAGATGATGACAGCTACAGATAGTGACATAGTGCGCGTGTGTGTCCTGTCAGAGAGAGAAAAACACTTGTAAAATTCTTACAAACTAAAAATGCATCAGTGAATAGGCCTTTATGTTGGATATTTATGGGGAATTTGGTTTGTTTTCTGATTCTGTTTCAACTTTTAAGGAGCACCGTTAATGTGATTAATTAGCAAGAATTTATTGACTTGAAAAATCTCGACAGCCAAATATATATGATTTTTTTAAATGTATTTTTTCAGGTGAAACTATAAACTGGAAGCCTAATTAAGACCTGCTGTTTCCTGAAATTTTGTGTGCACAGCCCTGGGAAGGAAAGTTGCACCGAGCTTTACAGAAGGGGTACGTGTAATCTTAAGAGAAAAATCCTGGCATTCTGGTCACTTCTTTCAAACACAGTCCTTACTTAAGAACCACAGTGAATTTATGTCCATGGTAAACATGAAAGCCTGCTGTGGAGCTGGCTTAGGGAAAACTCAAATCAGTGCAAACGTCATTGACTTCAGACTTCAGCTGCTCCTGGCCAATATTTCCAAATTTATGCTGAAACGGCGTAATGGATCATGCAATTTTAGTCTTTTGACATTTTCTTACATGTTTCCTTTCCACCACTTCGCTAAGGATGAAAGTCTCTCCTTCTTACAAGAGAGTGCAAATCAGCTTATAAGAAATATAATACAAAAATGTTCAATGTAAAAAAAAAAAAAAAAAACCAAACAAAACCAACTTTTGATGAGATTGCAAAAGGCCTGAACTGAACTGATTTCTGAATAGTGTCTGCTTTATTGGCTTTCCCCAGAAAAATCCATTTTCTTTTCTTGATGTTGTCTTCTCATTAAATAGCTTCTATATAGACTAAATCATAAGACTAAAGGAATCTACATATTTCTACAAACTGTCAATGCTTTCTCAGTTTAGCAACATATTTATTTGACTTATCCCCAAATGTCACAATTCAGTGATGGTAAACTTCTGAAGTCTATTGCTTCCAAATAATCAATGTTTTCCAGTAGTCACTTGAAGGAAATTTTCTTCTATTGCCTCAGGTAGAAAATATGAAAGACTTATAACTTGAAAACAGAAACCAACCTCAGAGTTGTCATTTAGCTAGATGTTTTGAACTGACATCTTTGCTAACCTTTTTGTATTGTAAAGGATTAAAAAAAAAGGCATAGTTTAAAAATATATATATATTTTTTAAACTTGTCCAGTTTGCAGATCTTAACCCAGGAATAAGATATTTCCTTTAGATAATGCACTACATATTAGGTCATAAAGGATCAACTCACAATTTATAGTCCCAGTGCATAATTCTGTAGCCTATAAGCTCCACAGACTCCAAGCACTTACTTACTCAGAGATAACACCCAACACAAAAGCCCCCTTTTTCACTTCATGGGTAGAGCCTCATTATGTGCTTTTCCAAAGGTGGAGGGAATGGAGGTTCCTCTTTCCCTTTATCATTCTGTACAGTGTATTTGTCCAGTAGCTCATTGCCACAGAGATTCTCTCGGTCATTTCCTTTGGCATTCTCTTGCCTTGTCAGTGACCCAGACGTGGTCTCCTATTCTGACAAATGATATGGCTCCACCTTGCTGCATGCCTGCCTCTTCCCAGACCAGGCTAGGCCCTTGCTTTGGAGCTCAAAGCTCCAGGCCACATAAGGGCAGAGAAGCCACGTCGGAGCTGCTCCTGGCACCAAGGAAAATTATTTGCCCCGAGAGGCAAACACAGCTCAGGCAGTGTCCAGGGTATCAATCCCTCTCTTCTCTGTTATAAAAGGCCCTATTGTAGGAACACAAATCATTCAGAGATGGCATGTACAATGTCTAATCACTTAATAGCCACTGAGCACCCACTGGGTTCGGGCCCCAAACTAGATGCTGTCTGTCACCTATTCACTGGAGAAAGGCAGGGCAGAATATGACACAGATTTATATTCATCTCCGGCTCTAGTCCGTGACACCAGGGCAAACATGCATCTTTTGAATGAGTAGACAATTACAGCCATAATAGAGATGAGAATATTTTTATCTCTGAATAGCAAGGTAGGGGATAGAACATAATAAAGCTTGGTGCTTGCAGTGACCTACTTGGGAATCCTGTTTCTAGAATCAACTGTGTGGTCTTAGGAACCTAACCGAATCTTTCTGGAATGAGGGAAATAACAACAACTATGTCATAAGTTTGGGGAGGAAGTTTTTAGAAGTACCAAAAGCTGTGCACAGCACATAGTAGGCACTCAATAATATTAGCTTCCTTCCCAATGTCTAGGATTCTAAATGTTTGTCAGGTATCTTACATACCATATCTTATTTGATCCTCACATGAATCCTACTGATGTGTGTTTTAATTTCACAGGCAGAATTTTAGGTCTTTGCATTTCTTTCTGTTTCCTTTTGGAAATGTGATTGAAAAGACACTTGTTTTCTCCAATTACCTTAGCTCTGCCCCTCGGCCAATCTTCCAAAGTACCTGAAGCTATAAAAAGGGTTAATATTTATTCCAGTGTTCCAGATGTCTTCAGCACCTTGACTTTGGTAATATACTAAGAACAGTAAGTCTTTTTAATGAAAGTGAAAGGTATGCATTGTGCTTCAATCTGGAACTGTTTCCCCCTGAAGAAACACTGCCACTGGGACGGCATCCCGCCATTTTAGACAGGGTGAGATATGTTTTTTGCTCAGGTTTACACTTTTTCAGCACATTTTCAAGCAAACTGCAGTTGGTATCCAAGCAGTTAAAACTACATCAGCACTAATAGCTATGAGCTCATCTTGTATAAAGACATTTTTAGTTAAACACCACAATCTTGGGGGGGGGGAGTTAGCGTGCTTAACCAGGCTGGCTTGGAATAGCTCACAATATGACGCATACCACAGGAAATAGAGTGGTATGAGGCACCTACAAAATATTTTTCAAACAAGTCATTGACGCTGTAAGCCCCATGCCTCAGCTTTAGGAAGTCACTTATTAAGAATCAACACCAGCCGTGCCAAACTAAGCTTTTGCTCTTGGTGATTTTCCAATTGAATATTCAGGGCCCTGTCTCAGTCTTGTTTTCAGGGAAGTACATGCCTGGAATGTTAGCAAGCTATTTGCTGGAAAAAATGCCCACAACAGGCCCAATGTTGATCACATTAATGCGTTTGAGTGGGTATAGAGTGCAAATGATTGAAAATGCTTCCAGATCCCCGTTACAGGGGACAAAGCAGGCTCTGTTCTCTGATCTGATGGTCATTTTTTTTCCAGCAGAGGATGTGGTGCAGGAAGAGGGAAGAGTGCCAATCTCTGTCTAATGGTTCCAAATAGGGCCTGGGCCTAGCTCTTTGGATGCTGATGAGTGGGAAATGAAACACAGATGGGTCAGCTGGGTAAGGAGAGGGGGATTACAGGTCAGGCCAAAGAGTTGGAATAAATTAAGTGCTTATGAGGTACAGAATGGCACATTGTTTAAGTGAATGGACAGGGAAAAAACATTCCAGCATTGTTTGGTCCAGTGAGCGAATCCAATGTTCCCCCTCCCAGACCAACACAGGCCACAAAGATCCTCATCCTCAGGACGTGTGTGAGCAACAAACCAAAATGTGGCCAATGGATGCCTGAAACATTCTCCTCCACCCTAAGGAAGCCAATTTTGTTTTATTACACATGAGATGTAATTTATTGGAAGAAATGTTTGGGTTCATGTGTCAGATCATAGAGAGTCAGATTTGGGGTTCCCCGGGGATCTCTGAGGAGAAGGTGAGTAACCACAAATTAATACAGCAGGGAAATAAAGTGACAAAAGAAATGTTTCATTGTGCTTGAAATATTGAACCAATTTCCCCCTTTTTAGCCTTTTAAACCTTTGCTCACAAATCAAAGAGTAACTTAAGAAAACTCAGCAGAAGCCCGTAGTGCCTGATTTAAAAAAAAAAATGGAGTTCAATATATTCTTCCTTAGTTTTAAGTGTCTTCATATTACCGGGGAAGATGGTAAACATGGCTTTTTGAGAAAATTATCAAAGTAATTAGATAACAAATAAAACAAGCATGGACAGTAGATAGCAATAGTAGACCTGACCATTTTGGGTTCTAGCTGTGTAAGAGAAACCATAAAATCTGAACATCTGTGCAAGCCCAATTATTTAATATTAGGTAATCATAGGACAGACTGGATAAATTGTGTTTTCTTGAGGGCTCAAAACCAATAAAATGTTAAGGGCAGAAAGTGTCACATAAAGAAAGAGAGCTAAAGTTTCAGTTGCCAACAAAATTAGAAGGTTCTAAAGCTTGGAATTAATGGTTTATTTTTTAGTATGACAGAAATTATTTTCAGAAGCTTATGTTTCCAGCCATGTTTCCATTTTATGGACTTGACCTTTACCAGAATATCCCACAGGCAAAGCTGGAGACAGTGGTTGTCTGCAATCATGGGGATGCTCATGCTTCGAGTATTAAGAGCTTCTCAGTTTATTGGTGGCTGCATTATATCTCCAGAGAGAGCAAGGAGATCATCCCAAGCAATCAGGTTAGAAAATCTCTATGGGGGCATATCTTTAAGAGGCTGGTGATTTTTCATTGTTATTATTATTATAAGTTGGTTCAGGGAATGGTACCAATTACTATGTATATGTCATCTTGTTTGCCACTCTTTAATTCCACTTCAAAACTAACTGTAATTTAAATATCTTACATTTACTTCCCAGTCTTCTCCCCTCCAAAATTTTATTATGCTGTGCTCTGAGTCTTGGAAAGAAACCCCAAGAATAAATAACCAGTTCATAAAGCAAATTTGAAAAATGACCATGATATAAGAGTTGGAAAAAAATGAATACAGAGAAATTTCTACCTTATGCTGAGCAAAAACATAAAACTGTTATTCATGGAAAGAGGGACAAGGACCCATCAGAAACTAATATCCGGTTGTGGACATTTGCTGCTTCCTTTCCAATAAAGCAGATGATGTTTTTTTCCATCTCCTTTTCTCTCGAGTTAAAAAAAAAATGACAGTGGAAAATGTAGGTGGAAGAATCTGAAGGCAAAAGTTATTTTGATAATGCTTCAATGACTACATGTTGTATCATCAAATTGGGGATAATTCTTTTCAGGAAAAAAAAATAAGTGACAGGACAGTGTTCCCAAGAGATGGCTATTTTACCTGAAACACACTTGCAGTGGGATGTGAGAAGATGAGGATGGGGTAAAAAGAGGTTACCACAGAGCCCATGACTTGACTCTCTGGGGCTGGACTCTGAAGATAGTAGAGACAGAGATGAGCAGCAGAGTAGTCTCTCCTATGCCTTTCAAGATACCTAGGCCTCCTGGCTTTTTGCCGGCTGTTATTATTGGATGGAAAAATGTACTTGAAATAGAAAGGACTGGTCAAACTTCTAAGGCACAAGCCTAATGCAGAATGGAGAAGCTTCCATGATAAACACCCTCCATTGGAAAGTAGGTTGGTGATGGTAAGACCATCGTCACTATCAGCCAGGATTCTCTATCTGCAGCCCTGCCTGTCACTTTCACAAGATCCATCTTCCTAGGGACATTAAGTTCACCAGATCAGAGAAACATTAGCAAAGCACAGCTCTCAAGCACAGTGGAAGGAATCGAATGTTCATACTACTCCTACAGTTACTCTGCAATTACCATGCTATGGTAGAATTAGGAAAAAAAAAAAACTGTCTTAAAGAGAGTTTTATATTTTACATGCTTCAGACCCAACAAAACCTGAATCCACTCCTGAGATTACCATTTATGAGGTAGAACTAAGAAAGAGTTTCTGGAGAGGGATGTGCATTGTTTCTTGATATGTCTGGCTTGTGGCCCTGTTAAATTCAAGCAAAGCTGTCCGTTTGGTAGCTAAACACATACATGATCTAGAAAACAGGACTGGAAACCAACTCTTCAGATCACCAGTATGCTAAGGTTGTTCTTTATCACATGGCTTACATTTAACAATGGTCAAGTAAAGAGACATTTTACCTAATCTCAGCAGTCTTCTAGGAGTGCACAGTCTCCAATTCCTCATTATTTCATTTCTTAATTATGCTTTTGAACACATAAAGCAAACAGAAATGTCAGGACTAGCCATACTGAAGGAATTTTCTTTTCCACCAATAACTTCAGAAATAAGGAAGGAAGTATTGCCTGGTTATCTGCAAAACACATTCTTTCTGCCATTTTTGAGTCATGGGGACAAATGAGAGCCCCTCCAGCAGGCTTCCCGCTTGACTCTCTTATAAACAAAGGCAGGTGTTCACAGGGCAGCTGGCTAGTGTAGGATGTGTCCTTTGGCCAAAGAACACAGCAAAGCTATCTGAACTATAAAGAGGTCGTCACACCCCAGCAGAAATGCTTAGCAGAAGTTTAAGATACAATGATATTCTGTCCAGTTGTTGCCCAGATGGAAGGACACTTTACTCTTCTGCAAGGGAGACTCCGATATGACTATTCTTGTAATGTTTCTATGTAATAAGTACAAGGAAAATACCATCATCCTGAAGACAAAAATGAATGCACTGAAGTACCTCGTAGAGATTAAATTTAAGTGAAGGACTTCTGCAACCCTGTCAGCCAGGCCCATAACATATGCCATAGACCAGTTCACCTCCATAGAGTCACTTTACAGGACTCGGGTGTTTGCTGTGGGCTCAATTAAAATCCTACTCTGGTGGGAAAAACCAGATTTCCAAATGGTGACTTTATTGATTCAATAAAATTTAAGAAATTCTGCTTATGGAAAAACTCATTAACCAAAACTAATAAATAAGAGTTTACCCTGCAGTCTGGTTCCTCTTTATTTGGCAGAATTAAAAATTGCTCTGGAACAACTTAGTTCATTTTTCACTTGTTAATTGAGCTTACTAGTTGAGTGAAACTCCCTTTCTGTCCTCTGCTTGTGAACTCTTCATTCTTTCAGGCAGCTTGCATGCTCTCACTCTTAACTTTACAAAGCCTATATTTACAAAGAGGTTTCACAGAAATCAAGAGCACAGGGGAGTGGGGAAGAAATCAGAGCATTTAACTTGGGCTGATGCAATGGCTTAAGGCTCAGCCCAGCCTTTGGGGACAGGTGTCGAGTTGCACTCTGCAGCTGGAAGGCATAGCCTCAAGTGCTGTGTGGATGTGAAGGACAATTTTATTATTGAATACATGTCACAGCAGATTTCCACTTCTGTTTAGCGTTTATAAAAGTTGCAAAGAGCCAAAATTGTGCATGTACGGGACAAAAGTTTTCAAACAATTTCACCCAGTGACATAAAGACTTTTTTTTAAGGCTATTATACACAACTGTTTGTTTATTCTTAGTATTATACTTGGTATAGCAGTCCTGGAAATAGAGAATAAAACAGTCAGTGGTTATCAGAAGCTGGAGTGGTTGAGAGGAATGGGGTGGGAGATGTTGGTCAAAGGATATATAATTACAGTTAGGAGGAAAAATTCAAGAGATCTATTGTACAACAAGGTGACTATAGCTACTGAAAATATATTGTATTTTTTTTTTAAATTCAAAAAGAGTAGATGTTAAGTGCTCTTGTCATAAAAATTATAACTATGTGAGGTTATGCCTTAATTAGCTAGATTCCAGAATTAATATATACTTCACAATAACACGTTGTACATAATAGATGTGCATGTTGTCAGTTTTTTTTAATTAAAAAATTTTCAAGTAGCTTTAACTGAATATGGGTGTGTCAATAAAATTCAAAACTTAAAGGTAAGACCAGAATTTGTCGAGATATTTTCGAAACTCTTTAGTTTCTCTTCCAACCACTGGATAGATGGTCTAACTATACCTGTTCTAGCCATGTAATTTATAGCACAATCCCCTGAAATTTCCTGTGACAACCACTGGTCACTATATAGCAAGCAACCCGCTAATCTCAAAGTCTTGTTTTTGAGCTTTAAGGAAACCTGAGTCATAAAATCTTTGAAATATACCATGTGGTTTTATTTTTTGTTAGTCTATGACTTTTATTTTTGAACTACTTTTTTCAAAGTAGTTCAAATTTATATTGATAAAAGTAAATAATTTTAGCTGAGCACAGTGGCACATGCCTGTAATCCCAGTGACTCAGAAGGCTGAGACAGGAGGATTGCAAGTTCAAAACCAGCCTCAGCAATTTAGTAAGGCCTTAAGCAACTTAGCAAGATCCAGTCTCAAAAAATAAAAATGGGCTTGGGGATGTTGCTTAGTGGTTAAGTGCCCCTGGGTTCAATCCCAAGTATAAACAAACAAACAAACAAACAAAAAAGTAAACAATCATTTTGTCTTTGGATACAAATTCAGTTTTTTAAAAAATAAGCTTGGGGTCTGGGGTTGTAGCTCAGTGGTATACTGCTTGCCTCACACTTATGAGGCACTAAGTTTGATCCTTAGCCTTGCATATAAATAAATAAATAAATAATAAAAGGTCCATTGACAACTAAAAAAAATGTTAGAAGAAGACTATGACTATCAAGATGACGACGATGTGGATAAGACTAAATTAGATAATGCCAAATTGTTTTCCAAAATGGTTGTACTAATGTAAGCTTCTACCAACGATGAGCAAGTGTTTCCATTGTTCTACATTCTTTCCAGTACAGTTCAGAAACAATTCATAACCTTACCATGAAAAATCCTTGAAATATATTAAAAAAGCTGCAGATGTTTTCATTTCTATATCAAATTATTAAAAATGAAGTCAAAGGGAAAATTGTTAAAGTGAACTGGGCTCAGTCCTCAGCTCACTCTCTGTCCTCACGTTTGCTGTTGTCCTCATTTTGACTTTGACTAGCATTTGGTGACCTCCAAATTTGTACTACCAGCTCTGACCTCTTCCCGGTTTTTACTCAAGTGCCCATTTGCTCTCTCCCTTGTTATGTTCAGTGAGCATCACAAATTTAACATCCCATCTCACTCTAATGGGACCATCTGAAATGAACAAAAAAGAAGCCAACAACTATGAATGGCCCGTTAATATCAGTTTGTGTCAGTTCAGATCAAAAACTCTCATTGAATATATGAAGAGTCACATCCTTGTCTTTTATAAAGCTTATTGATTTCTTGTCTCTCCTGTAAGAAATTTTACCCTTCAGCCATATTTATCTGGTTAGGGCTTTGTATTTGCATAGTTCCTCCCTGTTGGGAACTACTTACTATTTAACTTGGCATTCTGAGTTTTCACTTAACTTTATAGTATCAAACACCTGACTTAATTTTGCAAGTTTTCCTGAAAATGCAATTATAAATGAATATATAATATTACATTGTGTACATAAATCATAAACCATAAATGACCTTTTCCATTTCTCTATTTTAGGGACACTTATATTATCCCTAGAAAGCTTAAGCTGTTTGATTCTAGTGATAATTTCTTTTTCCAAAGTTCTTATATAGATTGTTTTTACTGGTGCATAGGAAAGTTACTAAATGTATATATTTATATTCTGCTAAGTCTCATCACTAAACTTTTCTAAATATATGGTTAGCCTCTACTAATAATATTCATTCAGTTGGTTCTTTATGGTGGGCAGGAATGAAACAATAACATAACAGAAATAATGCACATTAAAAGAAATATTACTTCTTTCTTTGCCCCAATTTTTTATTTTAGAGTTAAGTATTAGTAGTTCTAAAAGAATATTAAGTGACAATTTATCAATTCTTGAATATAGACTACACAGTAGACCTTGTCATAATTACTTAACAAACTATATATTATTTTTATTTCAATTATTATTTTATTATTTCCTAATTTTTGTTTTGTTTTGTTTTGTTTGTTTTGTTTTTAAGAAATGTTCCAAGCATCCATACGTAGCTGATGGGTTACTAGTTTAAGATATTGTTTATCATGTTAAAGCAAGAACCTGTAACCTGTATCATTTTGGTTAAATTAAGTTATATTTTAAAATAGTTTTTAGGTTTATAGAAAAGTTCTAATTATCTGTTCTAATTATATAACAGATAATTCCTATATATTCTTTATCCAGTTTCCCCTAATTCAACAACTTTGATAACCATGTTTTATCTGCCAAAACTAAGAAATCACATTTTTTACACACTATCACATAAACTTTGAAATCAGATTTCCCTGCTTCTTCTACTAATTTCCTTTTTCTGCTCCAGGAACCCATCCAGGGAACCATATTGTACTTAGTTATCACATCCCTTTAGTTTCCTGTAAGCTATGATACAGTTGTTTGCTTGTTTTTGATGACTTTGAAGAACTGGTCAGGTATTCTGAAAAATGTTTCTCAATTTGAGGTTGTCTATTTTTCTCATGAATAGAGTTGGGTAATAGGCATGGGGAATAATGTCACAGAGAAATGCCTTTCTCACCACATCAGATGAGTACATGATGCCAACCTTATGTATCACTGGTAATATTAACTGTGATGAAGGGAGAGTTTGTCACATTTCCCAATGGCAAAATTAGTATTTTTTTCTGTACTCTATTCACTAAGTGAGCTGCAATCTCTCTCCAGGAGGGGAAGAGAATTAAGCTCCACCTCCTAGGGGAGGAGTGACTGTGTATACAATTAAAAATTATTTTTTAGGAAGAGTTGTCTCAACTCTTTTATTTATTGATTTATTCTAATATTGATTTATATTAGCATGGACCCACAGATATTCATTTTATATTTTGGGACCCAATACTACATTATTTACTTTGTACCAGTTTGTACCATTATTTACTTTGTACCAGTTGTTCCAACTTTTGTTGGTTGGGTCTTTCAGTTGACTTCTGTGACCCTTTGACATGCCTCACCATTTGTTGCTGCTCTGTTTTGCTTTACTCTGTTTCTTTGAGCCTTTCAATGCTTTTTGTCACTACAAGATGCTCCAGGCTCACCTCGTCTTTACTTGTCCCATTCCTAGAAACAATCATTTCTCCAAAGAGACCTAGTTCTTTTTATTGGGGAACAGTATCTAGAATCCAATATTTGAGCATTGGGATTACATTCCTTTTTGTTTGTTATTGTTTTTGGTGTTTCGTTTAACTTTTTAAAAAATTGCAATGACATATGCCTAACATGAAATTTGTCATCTTACTGTTTTTAATTGTGCAGTTCAATGGCATTAAGCACATACATATTACTGCACAACTACCACTACCATCCATCTTCAGAACCCTTTCATCTTACAAAAATGAAGCTCCGTGTCTATTAAACTATAACTCCCGGTTACAATTTTCCCCCAGTCCATGAAAATCACCATTCTATTTTCTATCTCTATAGTTTTGACTACACCAGCTAAGTATTTGTTTTTGTGATTGGCTTATTTCAATTAGTATCATGTTCTCAAGGTTTATCCACCTTGTAACATATGGCAGTTGAGTAATATTTCATTATATGTATGTGTGCATTTTTATTTGCTCATTTGTAAGCTATTTGGGTTGCTTCTAGCCCTTGACTATTATGAATGTTGTCATGAACATGACATAGAAGCATTTAAGTCCCCACTTTCAATTCATTGGTGTATTTACCTAGAAGTGGATTAGCTGGATCACATGTAAATGCTATGTTTAATGTTTTGGAAGAACCTCCATACTATTTTCCACCATGGCTGTACCATCTTCCATTCCCATGAACGATGCCCAAGGATTTCAATTACTCCACAATCTTATCAACACTCACCTTTTACTGGTTTTGTTTTGATTTGGCTTTTATAGTAGTGATCCTTATGGAAGTAAGGTAGTATCTCATTGTGGTTTTTATTTTCATTTTCCTAATGATCAGTGATATTAAATGTCTTTTCGTGTACTATTGACTATTTGTATATTTTCTTTGGAGAAATATCTATGTAAGTCCCTTGTTCCTTTTAAATTGAGTTGTTTGGTTTTTGTTCTTAGTTGTAGTTCTTTACATATTCTGGATAAAACTTTAATCAGGTATACAATTTGTAAATATTTTCTCCCATTCCGTGGGTTGTCTTTTCATGCTGTTGATTTCACGCTTTAATTCACAGATGTTTTTAATTTTGATGTTGCCATTTTCTTCTTTTCCCTGTGTGTTTGGTATCATATACAAGATATGAATATGGTCAAATCCAGGGTCATGAAGCTTGTTTTATTTTAACAAATACTTTTCTACTTCAAGAGCATTAAATAGAAAATAGGAGAGTTTTTATTAGAAAGACACAGGAAGAATATGATAGGTTAGGACCACCATAAGAAGGCCATACTCGTAAGATGAAGAATTTTGAAGTTAATCACATATGCATAGAAAAAGTCATTGGAGGGTTTTAGTAGATAAGGTAACTGATTAAAATCAGTGTCTCAAAAAGAGAAATCTGAAAGATGTGCAAAGAATTGTCTTTTTTTTTTTTTAGTAAGAAAGCAGCTACAGTGACAGTGACTATATAAATCCAGGCAGCATATTTTAATGATGCTTATAAATATGCTTAAATATTTTTTGTGGGAACACTTACACATTACTGAATATTTTCACAAATTTAGAAAAAAAATAAACAGAGATGACCATAGGTACAACACAGGTTAAAAACAAACATGAAATATGTCTCCACATTTCTCTATGGCCTCAGTGAGTCTGTTGAATGATGGGTTGAATTTAACTATAGGTATGGGCAAATAATTGTGTTAAGACAGTGCCATCTGAGAGATTAAAATAAACGTCTTAACAGCTCCAAATGGAGTAATTTTTATTTTACTTCTCTTTAGGAGGTAATAATACTCATTTCCTCACAGTGGTTGTTCCTTAGCTTTACCTCCATTTGAAACAGTGGAAAATTGGCGTTCATTATGTCTGCGTAAAGTTACATTCAGCAAAAATGCCATCTAAGCAATCACTCATAGTAATTAACCTAACTTTTAGAATAATTGCTAAGAGACAATTAGCAAATCATATTGGGAGGTGAGTGAACAAATTTTTGACACCATATTCCCTTTCTTTGATAAACTCAGCTAGCATATGTTTGCCAAGATGAAAAAGCTTTTTAAACCGGCTGATTAAAGAACCTCTGTCCCACTAGAGAAAAATCTTTTCAGGCTGATGAGGCTGAAGCAATCTAAATGGAAATATTGGTTCCCACAGATTTCTATAGGCTTTGATGGTAAAACCTTCTGCCTGGTCTATTTCCTTTTGATCTAGTTGAAAAAGGAGGCTGGGAGAGGCTAGGACCAGGCTCCTACAATGACCAGCTGCTGATACAGCTGTGGCTTGTTAAGGCCACAGGACAAGTAAAAGTTCCAGCGTGCTTCCTGTTTTATCACCTTCTTAAGTTAACATTATATTACCAAGAAAAGTGATATCCACACAGATGCAGAAATATGGCCAGTTCTGAAGGCCAAATGGATTGTAAAAATGATGATTCAGCTCCATGTTGCAAGAAATCATTAAGACGTAAATGCTTATCAAGAGAACCTTTCTTCCAACTTAGCGATTTGAAGCAAAGGTCTGCTTTTAGACAGTTTACTTGTTTAAGATTGATGGGGAGAGAGTTTGAATTCTCCGGAGAAACACATATTCTAGTCTCAAGTATCCAGATGGATTTGCATCCTTCCAACCTTGGAGGCTTAAGGAATGCTACAGAAGGCCTCCAGCTGATAGAGGGATCTTAACTATGACTCTCACTGCTTTCCATTAAGGAAATGAGAAGCAACTCACTTTTTATAAGGTGTTAACTAAGCTTGGCTGAGCAGCCCAACTGAAAAATCAAACATGCCCAAACACTTCATGTTTATAAAAACAAACTCCATTAACATGCCTGGCTTCCCTTTTCATAAAATTGCAGATGATTTATTGCATATCTTAGCGCAGTCCGCAGTCCAATTTTCCTGTAAAGTGCATGTTCTATATTACGTTTGGCACATTTTAGACAATCAATGAGTAATTGTTGAATTGAATTAGAATTGATTTGTTTTCCATGAAAATGATAATGGAGGATTTTACAGTGCTGTGGCAACCCGACTGGCACAAAACACAGTATTTATACAAGCTATAAGAACTGGTATGTACTCCTGAAAGGAAGTTCAACTTTAAAAAAAAAATACCATACTACTCATCCTTCCAAAGTCAGACTTAAAAGGAAGAAAACCAAATCCTCTCACAACTTGACCCATTACTTGGGCTTCATTACAGCAAATCTTTCTAGGATAATCTGTTTCTCCAAACTCATATGTACCTGCTTTATGAATTATTCTAGTAAAACCCAATCCAAGGGCTTTTCTAATTTCTTGAAATATTTCCAGAATAATGTCTACTATTTTTCTTTAAACATTTTTTAAAAAGGATATTTGATAGTAGAGACAAAATATACAACAATTGTCTCTATATTCGTCCACTGAAATCAAATTTGTGGGGTTGAAACACTGTTTACCCACCTGCCCTTCTCTCAGTAACCATTTATTTCTATTTGTCCAACTCTTAACTCAAATTCACTCTTCAATCTATGGTCTCAGAAAGGCATTGTAATAGACTTATTAGAGTAAAAATTGGTTTCACTTTTAATTTTTGCAAAGCACAATCTTGGTGGATTTGTGAAGCTCCTGGTTCTCTTAACCCTTTTATAGAGATATGCTTAATAAAATATTGGTCAAGAAGAAACAGATATTGTAGCTGCCTTAAAACCCCTGCTTCTCATTATACTAAGCAATTTAGACTCCTCCCTTGCATAGTCAGGTCTCTGACATTTTCTATGCACAACCAAGTGCAGCTTCTACTCTAGTGGTATCCTTGGATTGTATTCTAAAGAGAAGAGAAAAATCATAGTTTGGTAATAATCACAGCCACACTTTCCAGTCATTTCTCTAGAACTGTCATCTGTTTAAAAGTGGGTTGTACAGCTGAGCAGGGAGGCACATGCCTGTAATCTTGGTGGCTTGGGAAGTAGAGGCAAGAGGACAAGTTCAAAGTTAGCCCCAGCAATTTAGCAAGGCCCTAAGCATCTCAGCAAGACCCCATCTCTAAATAAAACATAAAAAGGGCAGGGGATGCAGTTCAATGGTTAAGTACCCTGGGTTCAATCCCCAGTACAAAAAAAAATAAAATAAAATAAGCAAAAACCAAAACAGCCAGGAGCCAGGGAGGGCAGAGTGGGGTTGGGGGGGTGCTGTACACACCCAGAGCCGGAGCACAATGAGCCAATAGGTTATGGACAAATGCCATTTTAATTTCTATTCAAATTTATTTTCAGTCTAAAAAATGAAGAAAGAAATCAAATACTAATACAATGTATTAATAGTAGTATATGTACAATTAATGAATATATAAAAATATATTAATTGTACATGTTTGTGTTTGTGTGTATATATAATGATACATGCTTGAAAGTACTTGTCCTCTGACAAAACAATACTCAATCAAAAATATTTAGACCACTGCTCCAAATAATTCTTGTTTACTGTCTATGTGATCTGAGAAAAAATAGTTTTCAGACACTTGTGTGACTTTAATCACATTCAGGTAATATTTATTTACTAGTATATGTCAGATAAAATAAATTATTTTCCTTTGTGCTCCTGCATAGTGGTATAGTTTCTAGTCCTTCTAGTTCAGCCAAGCAAATGAAACTGAAAAGCAATAATTCATTTCTTTCACATACCAGGTCTGTTTCAAAAAATCTTTTAAATTATATGGCACAAAAGTATTATACAATACACTTTTATTCCAAGAAAGTTTTGATTTTATATGAGAACCATAGATTAAAATATCAGAACAGGTTTTTTTTGTTTTCTTTTTTTTGTTGTTTTTTTTTTTTTTTTGGTTAAGGACAGTCAAGACTAAAATTCTAAGTATATATTCTTTAAAAATTTAGTGAGCACCTACTACAATAAAGTGGCAATACAAAGGTTGATGAACAAATATTTATTTACTGTTTGTTTTCTTCAGGTACTAGAAATTGAAGAATAAGCAATTGGCAGAAGACCTTTGATGGTTTCTGTCTTTAGGAAGTTTACAAGCTACTGGAAGAAATAAAAATAATAGCTGGACGCAGTGGCACATGTAATCCCAGCAGCTCAGGAGACTGGGACAGGAGAATTAGCAACTCATTGAGACCCTGTCTCTAAAATAAAATACAAAATAGGGCTGGGGATGTGGCTCAGTGGTCGAGTGCCCTGAGTTCAAGACCCAGAACCAAAGAAAGAAAAATAATATAAACAAATTGGAGCATGTGTTTTCAACAAGGTATAAACAGTCTTGCAGTCCATCTCTTCAATGCCCCCATTGCCAGATCCTTCCAGATTTCCTTTTCTTTGGCCACTGCTGTAAATATATTCCTAATCTTATTCCACATTTAGCCATTATTTTGGGTTAAGTATTCTCATTCTCTTGACTTTGACCTCCCATGTCAAGCCTTTCTGTATTTTATCTGACCTACTTGATTCAGGTGACAACAGATTATATTGAGTTTAATTTGATTGACTAGTCCTGGCTCTCCTGAAGTTCCTCCCTGGACATAAATAATTCCAAAATCCAATGGAATTGAAGTACCCATAAAAAATTCTGAAGTGAGCAGGTGGGCAAAGAGCAGAATTTAGGAGTACCAGAGCAAGATAGAGGTGAGGGAGTTTTATAAGGTAGGCTTTTGGAGGATCATTACACATAGACCTGCTAACTCTAAAATTTGCATATGGGAAACCCTGTAAATCCTTCTACTATTGCATGTTGTCTAAATTTGAATGATTCTTAAATTATTCAGGTAAAAATCATTTTAAAATCAGGTATTGAGCCAAGCGTGGTGGCGCACACCTATAATCCCAGCAGTTTGGGAGGCTAAAGCAGGAGAACCTCAAGTTCAAAGCCAGCCTCAGCAATTTAGCAGGGCATTAAATAACTCAGTGGGACCCTGTCTGTAAATAAAGTAGTTTTAAAAGGGCTGGGGATCTGCTCAGTGGTTAAGCACCCCTGGGTTCAATCCCCAGTACCAAAAAACAAAACAAAACAAAACAAAACAAAAAAACCCCACAAAACATCAGGTATTGAGTTCTCTCAGATTAGGATTCTCTTTGAGATTATGGTAACATCTTTGGGATTTATTGAATTTGTTCTCTTCTGCTTTAGTGCAAGTCTTTATATAAAGCAAACATTTTTACCTCCTGAAAACATTTATTAGATAGTACATGATATGGTAATAGTGATGTGGAGAACATGAAGAATATACCTTATTGCACAAAGCGATAAGGTATATTTTGTCCCAAAAAATGAGGGTTATGTCATTTTCGTCTTATAAACACATGGAAAAGTGGTGAGCATTTGGTGCCTTAAAAATAAATTTTGGACATTGCTTTCAGCTACACATAATGCAGCACTGATAAATATATAGTGTCAATATAATATTATTTTGTCTCCATTCCCACATGATCAGTCACACACAGTCACATTTGAAAGCCCTTGGGAGACAAGGGTGGGTTGTGATTTAGGAAGAGATGAGAATAGTTGCACATTTTGTAAAGAGTTGTGAGTGCATTTAGGGAGAATGATGCTGCTGCTTATGATCATGATGATAATGATAAGGTCCCCAGCTGTCTGTTGAAGTCCTTTTCTGGGAAACAGCTGGAAATTCATTCTCTAAAGATCGCATCTGGCCTGATTTGCCAGCACTCAAATCCCATTGATCTGGTTCTGTTCTAGCCCTCTGTACTCACAGTTCAAAGAGCACAGAGGCCTGTAAAGAAATTACTGCCATATTGTTCAATCGGCCACAGTGAGCAATATATACGATTATAATTAGGAACACATTAAGGGAAGCAGCTCAGTGGAGATAAGCTGCCTGGTCGCATACGCTTTTTGATGAGGGCTTAGCGCCAATCTGAGAAGAAAAAGATTAAATGTTTGTTACCAATCCTTTTGAACTTGTGGCAGAACATGTGGTAAAGCATTTTTGATTCAAATTAAAAGCATCCTAGGATAAAAATAACCCTGTTCTCCCAGGCTTTCCCAAGTGAAACCATTCAGGGACTGATTTATTGTATCGCCCTTAACCTCTTTCCACCAGCATGATTAACGTAAGCATTTCTGAATCCCTTGTAAGCCCGGACAGGTATTTGTCTTGTTACACATCTGTGGAACAAATGGCAATACAAATTATACACTCAACAGATGTAAGTTTTCAAAGGCTAGGCAAATTTAATTTGACTGTGCATGTAAATGAAAAGTTCATTGAGCTCCAAGGTCAGCGAATGTGGGCTGCAGGTAGAGAGGGCTGCTGCATTAAACATCACTGAAAGGCCTGCAATTCAGAAACCCTCAGAAGGGCGCTTCCAAAAGCCAAGCAAAGAAAACATAGGCCGCTCCTGCAGAGCCAGAGGGGCTAGCATCTTGGGAAGAGTGCAGAAGGAAAAAACAAAACAAAACAATTGGGCCACCACCAGGAAAGCCTTTACACAGACAAAGGAAAAGAAAGAAGTCAAGGCAGCCATATCAAAGATTTTAAGCATTCCCCATAAGAGGAAGCATGGCTTAGTGGTTTCTTCTAGAAATGGAAAATAGAAAGTTTGTTTCATATTCAGTTTTTTTTTTTATTTGAGGCCTTGGGCAAGTGTCTGAACCTCTCTGTACATTTAACTGTAAAATTGGGATGTTAATGCCTCCTACTACACAGGTATCTAAGATTCAACATCCTTCCAAAGTGATGTTGACCCCTTTAAAATACACCACATATTGTGTATCTCACAAATCTGGAAAGTCTGTAGCTACTTTGACATCTGCCAAAGGACTACTTTAAATTGGTCTTAAATGGATCCTGAGTTATTTTAATTTCCATAAGCAGTGGAATTTATTTACTCAGTGGTGCTAAATGCTAATTGAAAAAAAAAAAAAACATATACATCATGTTCTCCTGTTCCCCTCTGCCCCCACCTTTCCTCATTTCCTCTTCCCTTGCTGTTTTGGAGGATTTTTCCCTTTTTGTAATTTCTCGCCTAGTAAGGTGAATGTTGTCAATATCAGCAAACATGAGCTTATTAAAAGCAATAAAACTAAATAATACCGAAAGCAATATTTCTAGCATTTAATTATCAAATTCTGTCGAGATGCACACATCTGTTATCTTAATATTTTCCAGGTTTATAGGGATGTTGGTAGGTATCTTATGTTAAAAAGTTTCTTGCTCATATAATTTTGGAAGATATTTGGTTAAATAAACTGATGTGTCTCTAATGCACTAAGATACATTGTTAAATTATAAGCTGGAGAGGGGACAGGATAAGATACAGTCGTAACCTCGTTGTGCCTCTTTATCCCTAAGTTTTCTCAGGTATGGAGTTCTGAAAGAAAAAAAAAATCAGGAAAAAAATTTGCAGGTAATACAAAGGTTTTAATAACACTTTAACTTTTAAGAAAAGTGAGTAAAACTAAAGCCTCATAAACAACAGGGAAATATTTCCAAACCCAAATGTGATTGATTCAAAATATCTGTAACTTTAGAATGAAGATTAAGGCAAACTGGGCGTGATGGTATAGTCTGTAATCCCAGCAACTGAGGGGGCTGAGACTGCAAGATCTCAAGTTTGAGGCCAGCCTGGGAAACTCAGCAAGACCCTGTCTCAAAATAAATAATAAATAAATAAAAAGGTTTGAGGATGTAGCTCAGTGGTAGAGCACTTGCTTAGCATGAATGAACTTCTAGGTTCAATCTCCAGTACTGCAAAAAAGAAGGAGAAGGAGGAGAAGAAGAAGAGGAAGGAGAAAAAGAATATTAAGGCAAATGAGTAGGTGGGATATTCCATTTTGCTACTATTGGACTATCAGAAAAGAAACATTGCTAGTACTCTTTTGCTTTGTTTGCTTGTTTCAATTTTTTCTTGTAGGAATAGTAAGTATTTGAAATTAGCATTCGCATATCAGAGAAAATATTTGGTCGTTGTTTTTTGGGATTGGCTTCTTTCACTTAGCATGATATTCTTAACTCCAACTATTTAACAGCAAATTACATAATTTCATTCTTCTTTTTTTCTGACTAATATTCCATCATATATATATATATATATATATATATCTCATATTTTTTCGTCTGTTGAAGGGCACCTAGGTTGGTTCTGTAATTTACCAATTGCGAGTTCAGCTGCTATAAACGTTGATGTGGCTGAATTACTGTAATATTCTAATGTTAAGTCCTTTGGGTATAGATCAAGGAACAGAATAATTGGGTCAAATGGTGGTTCCATTCCAAGTTTTCCAAGGAATCTATATATAGCTTTCCACCATGGTTGCCCCAATTTGCAGTCCTATCAGCAATGAATGAGTGTGCCTTTCTCCCCACATCATCACCAACATTTATTATTGTTTGTATTCTTAATAATGGACATTCTGACCAGGGGGTAGATGAAATCTTAGATTAGTTTTGATTTGCATTTCTCTAATAGCTAAAAATGTTAAACATTTTTTCATGATCAATTATATTTCTTTTTCTATGAAGTGTCTGGAGCTCTCCTTCACTTTTTATGTACTTACCCTGGGGCATGGAATCTCTCTCCATTGATGGCCACATGCCCAGGTCCTTCTGATGCTTCATCTTCTCTAATGTGGCTCTTTTTCCTTGTCCCAGCCTCATCCCCAGAAATACAATAACTTCAGTTTCCTGACCACATTTCAGAATGTCTTTGTGCAGTGATTCTTGGGTTGCAGTTAGGAATAGAGATAGATAACTTAACCTCTATACCTCACCTTTCCCTGGTGAGAAATTGCCTAATCAATAGCCCTTTGCCTAAATCAATGGTGGTATTTAAATTTTTAAACATAGACTACATGAGTGCATGGTGTCAATGCAATTGTGAATCAAATTCTGTATAATGGTTTGTTGCACCACTTTATATAAATATGCAAAAGACTTGAAATCTATTAAAACTGCAAGGTTAAGACACATCTTAAAAGTTGGACCTGACCAGGAAAGATTGTGATGAGCCAACAGTGAAAAATCCCGTCAACTAGAAGGCAGCACTAGCATCAGGTACGACTACTGCCTAAACACCTTTCAAACTGCGTGTCTTAAAACAACAATCATCGACATGCTCATGACCCTGCAGAGTGGGCAGGCTGGGCAGGAATGGTCTGTCTCTTTGTGCTGTCAGCTCAGGATCCTCCATTCAGTGGACCCTCACCTGAGAGTACAGGAAGGTCCAGGGTGGCATCATGTTCCTCTGCGACACTTTAGCTGGGAGGGTGGGAATGTCCAGTCACCCACTGGACCTCTCCCCGCCCCCACCCCTGGCTCTGCCTTCTTTCTCCCTCTCCATAGTCTTTCCAGGAGGTGGCTGAGCCTCTTTATATGAGTTCTGACAGTGGAAGCTGTCCTGAAGGCTGAGGCCGGCCCTGTTACCGCTTCATTTCTGTGGCATCCCCACAGGTCAGAACTCAGAAGAGCAGCCCAATCCTGGGAAGGTGAATAGGCTCCAGTTCTTGTTGAGAGGAGCAACTGAAAAGGTGGTCACATTTAATTCACAATAATGTTTGTGCATGTAAAGTTGGACAGTCATGGAGTAGCTGAGAGGAAGAAAGTGGGCATCTACAGAGAGAAGAAGTTCAGAAGGGGACTGAGAATGTTCTGAAGAGAATAGTACCATCATTGTTGCCATTTTTGTTTTCAGTTTTGCTGATTTCCAACTAAGTTTAGGCAATCATATGTGTCTCTGGCTTAAATTTAGTCATTCACAACATCTTCAGCACCTGTGTTCAAAAGTGTAGAATAGTAGTGACAAACTGCAGCCCACCTGGATGCTTTTGTTTTTTTGTTTTTATTTTTTATTTTATTTTATTTTATTGCACATAAAAGGTTTATTTTAAATGTCTTAAGGATAGGATAGAGTTACATCATAATTATAAAAATTACTTACAGAATTAACAGATTTATATTGTGTATACTTCTAAAAGCAGAGAACAGGGAACTGTCTACACATTGTATAAAATAAAATTAAAATTAAAAATGAATTCAAGCTCAAATTATGAGGTCATTTACCTAGTTGTAAAATGTGAACACGAAGACCTCTGAACTCTACACATTCATTCAAACTGCACTAATGGTGGAAAATACGAAGAGCGCAGCATTTCCAAGAAACCACATTCATTTCAATTGTAATTAGTTATAATAATTGTTCCTGTTTTGTCTTTGGAGAACTTTCATTTTTTTTAAGACAATCAGTTTAGGAGTGTTTTCAGGCACTACAATTTGTGACAATCAGAACAGTCTTCAAATGGGTCTATAGTGTTCAGAGATTCAAGCCCAATGCACTTCAGGGTTTGTCACATAAGACAAGAATAGAAGTGAAATCTGGTTTAGAAGTAACTGATTTTTTTAAAGAATGAACTGTCCCTTCAAATGCTGCATGACATATTGGATGCTTTTGTTAAAAAAAAATTATTGGAACACTTCTCTACCTAATCAGTTTCTCTACCTAGTAATTTGCATACTTTTTGTGCAGTTGAGTGATTTTGACAAAGATCATGTGATCCGCAAAGCCAAAGATGTTTACTTCGTGGTGTTTTTTGGTTGATAGGTCTTGTACCATAAAAAGCACCATGGACTGGGTAGTTTAATCAACAGAAATGTCCTGCCTCACAGTTCTGCAGTTCACAATGTGTTGGCAGTTCTTTTCCTTCGGAGGACTTTAAGAGAAGCATGGGTTTCAGAGTTCTCTCCTTGGTTGTAGATGCCCACTTTCTTCCTGTATTTTCATATCATTTTCCATTGTGTCTTTCTGCATCCATATTTCCTCTTCTTGTAAGCATACCAGTCATATTGGATTAGGGACCTCATTTTTAACTTGATTACTTTTTTCGAAGACCCTGTTTTACAGATTAATTTCAAGCAATGAAATTGAAGATGTCATCAAAAGCCTACCAAGAAGGAAAAGCCCCAGAGTAGATGGATTCTCAGCCAAGTTCTACAAGACCTTCAAAGAAGAATTAACACCAATGATCCTCAAATTATTTTATGAAATAGAAAAGGAAGGAACCCTTCTAAACTCATTCTATGAAGCTAGTATCACCCTTATACCAAAACCAGACAAAGATACATCAAGGAAAGAAAATTTCAGACCAATATCCCTGATAAACATAGATGCAAAAATTCTTAATAAAATACAGGCAAACTGCATATGAAAACATATTAAAAGGATAGTGCACCATGATCAAGTGGGGTTCATCCCACGGATACAAGTTTGGTTCAGCATACAGAAATCAATAAACATAATTCATCGCATAAATAAAGTTAAAAACAAGAATTACATGATTATCTCAATAATTGCAGAAAAAGCATTTGACAAAATACAGTACCCCTTCATGTTCAAAACACTAGAAAAATTAGGGATAGTAGGAACATATCTCAACATTATAAAAAGCTATACATGTTAAACCCAAAGCCAACATCATTCTAAACAGAGAAAAAAGTATTCCCTTTAAAAACTGGAAAAAAGACAGGAATGTTCTCTAACATTTGTATTCAACATAGTCCTAGAAACTCTAGCCAGAGCAGTTAGACAGAAGAAAGAAATTAAAGGGATAGGAACAGGAAAAGAACTCAAACTATCACTATTTGCTGACCACATGATTCTATATTTAGAAGATCCAAAAAATTCCACCAGAAAAGTTTTAGAACTAATAAACAAATTCAGCAAAATAGCAGGATATAAAATCAACACACATAAATCAAATATGCACACACACACACACACACACATCTCAGTGATGAATTAACTGAACAGAAATTAGGAAAATTACTCCATTTACAGAAGCCTCAAAAAAAAAATAAATAAAACACTTGGGAATCAATCTAACAACAATAGACCTCTACCATGAAAACTACAAAACATTGAAGAAAAAAATTGAAGAAGACTTTAGAAGATGGAAAGATCTCCCATGTTCTTGGACAGACAGAATTAACATTGTCAAAATGGCCATACTTCCAAAAGTGTTATACAGATTTAATGCAATTCCTATTAAATCCCATGAATTTTATTTGGAAAATAAGAGATCCAGAATAGCCAAAGCAATCCTTAGCAAGAAGAGTGTAGCAGAAGGCACCAAAATACCAGACCTTAAACAATGCTACAAAGCAATAATAACAAAAACAGCTTGGTTTTGGCACCAAAACAGACACATAAACCAATGGTTCAGAATAGAAAACAAAGAGACAAACTCACTTAAATACAGTTATCTCATACTAGACAAAGTGGTCAAAAACATTCACTGGAGAAAAGATTGCCTCTTCAACAAATGGTGCTAGGAAAACTGGAAATCCATATGTAGCAAAATGAGATTAAACCTCTATGTCTCACCCTGCCTGAAACTCAAAGACTTAGGCACTAAAACAGAGATCCTGCACCTAATAGAAAAAAAAAGTAGGCCCAATCTTCACCGTGGCAGCCTAGGATTTGACTTCCTTAACAAGACTCGTAAAGCACATGAAGTTAAATCAAGAATTAATCAATCAATGGGATGGATTCAAACTAAAAAGCTTCTTCTCAGCAAAGGAAACAATCCAGAACGTGAAGAGAGAGCTTACAGAATGGGAAAAAAATCTTTACCACACGCACCTCAAATAGAATATTAATCTCCTGGATAAATAAAGAACTCAAAAAACTTAACACTGACAAAACAAATAACCCAATCAATAAATGGGCTAACAAACTGAATAGACACTTCAAAGAAGAAATACAATCAGTTTAATAATTTCTGACATTTACTGTCCCTACTGTGCCAGCTCTCACTATCATAGTGTTTTAGATTACCAAGTGATCAGCCATTAATTGTCTTACAAAAATTGAAAGTCCTGCCTGTGATTCCACAGCAGAGGAAAAGCAAGCAACACGCAGGGCTTGGATTTGGCTCAGTGGTAGAATGTGTACCTACTGGTATGAGGCCCCAGGTTTGATTCCCAGCAGAGCAAAAATAAAACAAAACAGACACCCAGAATCACATACGTAACTTAGAGACAATTTTATAAAGTTAGCTTAAGAAGCTGATATTCTTTTATGTTGGATTTTTATACTTATTAACTTACAGAAAAGTTTAAATTATAAACTTTTATTCAACATTCCCTATAAGGCCACGAAATCTAAAGGATACTAGAAGCAAACTTTAGAAATGAAGCACTTAGAGGCTGAGGCTGTAATTCAGTATTCTGCCCATGAAGCTGTGGGTCCTAACATTCTTTTAAAAAGACCCAGCTGAGCTGGGAATGAAGAATCACAGCTCATAATCTCAGCTTTGCTGAGAACTTGCAATGTGACTTTGAGTAAATCACTTGACCTTTCTGAGCTTCTGATTCCCTGTAGGTAATAATCCTGGTCTTATCTCCCTCATTGTTTCAAAAATAAAATGAGATGGATGATTTATGGGAAAGCACTTTGAATAGTAAAATGCACTATATTATTATTCAAACAAGGCATTATCCTCTCAAACCTACTTAGAAGGGGGTTGTAAATGAAATACTGCATATTAATGGGATCCTGGTCTTCAGAGGGCTTGGATGCTCTGGGCACCATTACAATCTCGGCTATTTTTCAACACAGCATAAATTATGTGCTCCAAACAAGTCTTCAATACCCTTCGGAGGCTTGAGAGGCGAGTGTGAGGCTGCTTAGTGCCCCTAAAATAGGTACCACTGCAGAGAAAGGAAGAGAGTTTAGGAAAACAGTGAACAGGCTCTGCCTGCCAAGTCTGTGCTCGAACTGCGCTTTCTCATGTGATGGGTGTTGAGAATAAAGGAAACATGTCTAAAAACTCAAGTCCAGCCAGAAATTTCCATACTCTCTGGTTATTTTACAGAGTTGCTATGATAGATGCATGTCATTGTCATGTATGACTAATTAAAACAAATTTTAAAAAATTAAAAAAATAGATGCATGTCTATCTGTAAGTGTGACTATACGTGACATTATAAAAACAGATACTTTTGCCATGTCACACACCTGGTTCATGAAATGGCCCCAGTTCCTTATTTGCTATTTTAATTAGGTCCTTTGCAAGCATGTTTTGTGCATGTTTGACCCCAGAGTCCTTAAACTATGCAATAGATTCTAGGTATTCAAAATGTACATATGTTCAGGTTGCATCTCTGAAATAATTATTTTCCTATTTATAAATCTCAGAAATGCCTGAATAGTTTGTTATTATTGCTTTTGTATGTTTGTTTGATGTTTTTCTTCTTTTTTAACATTAGGACTTTGGAATGAGAAAAGGCCTGGAAAATTTGGTCACAGATTTTCTCAATCTGGGAACCCTAACTCAATTTGGGAATTCTCACTAGTGTTTCATTAAAACTAACAAATCCACTCATTACCTGAGGTTTAGAGGGTGAAAGATCTGGTTTAGAGGGCCGCTGTGTGTCTATGTGCACATTGGCCTTTATTCTCCTACAAGCCTACAAAGGCAATAGCAATGCACTCTCCTGGACACATGGTAAAAAAACAGTTTTATTTCTGGTCTCCAAAGTTTTCACTTACCAGGGCCTTGGAAGGCCATATCACTGTCAGAAAAGAGTTTCTCCTTGCATAGTGGCTTAAGGGTTAAGGATAGATATTAAAGATCAGTATTATAAGGTCATTGATTTGAAATGACATGGTAGTTCTAACACTTATATGACTTCAGGCCAGTTTCTTAATTTATTTTTGATCTTATTTTTTCATCATCTGGCAAAAGGGCACAATAGTTTCTAACTGAAAGGATGGTGGTAAGTCAAATCAGACAGTGCATAGAAAGTGCTCAGGACAGCACCAGGTACATAACAAACCTCAACCAATGGCAGCTGGAAGTGACCATAAAACAGTGATCTTAGCTGGCATCCCTCACTGCTGCTGCAGTAGGAAAATTATACAGTTATGGAAGAGACTGAGCTCATTAATGGAGAGGGAGAAAAATTTTTAATTGTCTAAATTTAAAGGCAGACATTCTATCCACCTCAATTTGCAAGAACGTAACTATGATACAGCTTTCCTGTCCATAAATCACAGGTCAAGCTGCATAAAATTTGCACAAGGAAGTCAGAGAGGGAGAGTCTCCTCTCTCTTGGGTTCTTGAACAGCTCCATAGCAAAGCAAGAAAGGAATAATAAATCTAAAAATACTCAGCACATTCAAAGCATTTGTATATGCAGCTTCAGATGGACATGACATTACAAAACACCAAGAATTGTCAACTCTAGAACTGGTCTCCCTATCCCAATATAACTTTCTGCTTTACCCAGAAAGTCTTTGGTTCCTAGTCTTGTCTTTTAAAGGAGAGATCAGACTTGTCTGGGCAGTTTCCTGGGACATAGCCATGATACAGTTCTGTGGACATAGCTGGGGATTCAGAAGTGTTTCTGATTTATGGTGTAGGTGCTCCTCCACTTACGATGGGATTATATTCTAATATGCCCACCCTAAATTAAAAATAATGCAGTGGAAATACATTTAATATACCCAACCTACTGAACACCCTAGTTTAAAAGCATAGAACTCTGCAGAATTACAAATTACGTGGCCCCGAGATCATGTGACTGACAGGGAGCTGGGGCTCACTGTCATTGCCCAGAATCAACAGCGACTATCACACCACATATCACTAGCCCAGAAGAAGATCAAAATTCAAAATTCAGTTTGTGGTTTCTGCTAAATAAGCATTGCTTTCACACCACCACAAAGTCAACAATTTTTAAGTCAAACCATCATAACTCAGTGACTCTGTATTGAACAATTTCTGTAGTGTTGATACTTCTGCTATGAGACTTCATTAACAGCAACACTGAGAAGAGATGTATGTACATTAATGGTATCTCATGAGACTGGCCTAGCTGGCTCCAGCACACTGCTTGTGAGCTGATCTAACCCTGAGAGTGGACTCTGTTCCAAAGATGATTTCAGCTCTCTCAATCTTCCAAGTCACTTCTACTCTAAAATTGTCTGACTCTGTGCCTCTCTTCATCCTGAATATTTCCATTTCCTTAGTATTTTCCTCTGATCTCATCTTCTTGTGTCTGAGTCCTTCCTTGTCAACCTGATATGAATTATGGGCAATATGTTTTCATCTGACTGTGAACAACGCAAGAGAGATGTAAAGAAATCAGCCACTTAGGGAGATTAGGGGACCTGGATATCTAATCATGCTGTTACCAAATAATCTTAGTTTATTCACTATAGTATCTGTCCAAAGTAAGTTGCTGATATCTAAGATCAGATTGTTACAATTGCACAGATGGTCTATTTTCAGAGTGCTTTGATATGGTCTATCAACTTCTCTCTCCATCCAATCCAGTCTGCACACTGCTGCCAGATATATCTTCCTGAAATAACACTTGGATCACATAGCCTACTCAAAAATTCTCATGGTTTCCCAATTCTTTCAGAAAAGAATGTCCAAACTTTTAGCCTTCAAGGCTTTCCACAATCAGAATGCCAATGACTTCAGGTGTTTAATCTCCCACTTTTCTCTGTACTACTCCCAGCCTACTGGCCATCCTTTCTTGCCCAACCTCATGTCCTCCTTTATGTAAAAAATATTTTACTTTGTCTTCAATTACTATTATGGACTGAATGCTTGAATCTCCCTCAGATTCCTCTGTTGAAAACCAATGCCATTGTGAAATGGGGTCTAATGGTGGGGGGCACGGTAAATAGGGTTTGATAAAATCAGGAGGGTAAAATCCTTATGTATGGGATTAGTGCCCTTATAAGAAGACACACAAGTGCTTTCTCCCCACCACCCACCTCTCTGTTTCCCTACCATGTAAGAAACAGTGAGAATGCAGCCATTAGCAAACAGGAAGCAGACCTCAGAAACTGGATCTTTGATCTTGAATTTTGATCTTGAACCTTCCAGCCTCCAGAAACGTGAAAAATTAAATGTTTAAGTCACTCAATTTGTCTGTTTTAGTAGCCCAGACTGATTGAGACAACAGCTAAACAGTTTTTTGACTCTAATTCCATTTTTCTGTGACTCAATTCGTACCACCCTTTGTGATTTGATCTTCTCTCTAACCTCACTCAATTGTCTTGTCTATAACCCAGTTTCTTGTCTATCAGTCCTAAATTGCTCATTTCAAACAATAATATATGGCTATTTTTTACATAATCTTTTTAAATGGATTATTAGTATGAAAAGAACTGGGACCAAGTCTTTGACTATTCAGCCAACATTCTCCAATAGAATTTTCTGTGATGACGTAAATGTTTTACAATCCCACTAACACATCAAGGCTACTGAGTACTTGAAATATGGTCAGTGTGACTGAGGAACTGAATTTTATTTATTTTTAAATTCATTAAACTTTGTCTTTAAAAGGTCACAAAGGGCTAGTAGCTATGAATTGAACCTAATAGCTAGACTTTGCACAACACATAACACAGTGTCTTCTGCTTTGCAGTATTCGACAATTGTTTCTTGAAGAAATCAATGAAATTCTCTTTTTATATCAAAATGTAACCCAAACAGCCTTCTAGTTTATTCTGGTGTTTAATCACCACTTTCTACATTTTATGGCCACTGCCTTTTCGACTTTCTAGTCCCTAAAAATTATATTGGCGGTTTTTCCCTACAATAGCCTTTGGAGAGACTTAAATGCCCACAAGCACACAGTCTACTTCTAGCACTCTAAGCCTCTCAAAGGTGAACTCCAAGTGTTCCAGGATTGGTGCATTGGAGAGGAAGCTGTCTCCACGGATCCTCCCAACTCCCAGGGGCTAGTGTGCCAAAGCCTGCATTTTAAAGTCCACACTTATGCTTTGTAGACATTTTCCTACCATTTTGGATCACTTTTGTTGGGCTGTTTTAAATACAGTAAAAATCTAAATTTCAGTTTCTCACAGCTGAAACATGGTTAATTCCAGGTTAAAAGAATATCAAAAGTTTTTATTTGTAGCCAGTAATCTCAAAGATTACTGTGCATTCGCATACACAGATGGCATAATTTAAGGAATTTGCTTGCAGTTTAAAGAGTCTAAGATAATGTAAACACTCTGTTTCAGCAATGTGAAAAAACTAGAAAATTCTTTTTTCTCAAAAACTTGGAAAATGCTAAACTTCATTGAGGAATAACTTAGAATAGAAATTTAAAGTGAAATGGACCTTAGACATCAAAAAGTCCACTACACTTATTTTACACCTAACAAATATAATGGTGGTCATTTAGAATTGCTTTCATAAAGCTTACTAATTTTGCCTACAGTAGAGATAAACAGAAATATATCCCATTTCTGCAGAACTCTACATTAATTAACAGGGTCCTAGTTTATAAAACTATTAAAATGCCTTTTATTTAAATGAGCAAATTAAATTAGATCACTTAATTTTATAACCATAAAAAATAAAATGCTGTTTTTATTCTTTACTCTCTAGTAGTCTTTTTGAATCAGGTAATGTAATAACATCTGTCTCCTACAAAATATTCAATGTCTGTAAGAAAAGGAAACATTTACTTATTTGCCCTGTGTTATTATTAGATGCTGAGCTTTGCAGATGTCACTTTCCATGAATAATTCACCCCAGAATTTGGCCCTACTTCTTATTAGCTTCTATTTCTTAGGAGACATTTAGAATTGCCCCATGTGATTTTAGCACATGTGAGCATATGCACATGAAAACTTAGAGACAAATATAATTTAACGTTTTATAGTAAAAAAATAAGTCACAGAAGTTTTTAATGATATTTGTATTATCCAATAAACGTTCTGTTAAAAACAAATTAGAAAATACTTCTAGGCAATGAGTGACTTTCTACATTGCTTTTCATTTTCATACAATCTTTAACTTCCAATTATGCTGAATTATGGGATTTGTTATACTACACAATGATTGTATTGTTCAATTGTGCAAATTCCCAAGTTTGATAAAAGTGAGGAATATAACCTCACTTTTAATATAGTGACACTAAAATGTATTCACTTTCAATTGATAATTTCTCTACCTCTAAATGTAATAAACTATAAAAAAGGAAAGGCATTCTGTATAGGCAGATTAATGATATAGCAAGCTTAAATTAATGCAATGCTATTATCTTTGAACTCACATAGTACCCAAATTAATCCAAGAGACAGTATTAGAGTATTAATCAGGTAGAGGTTATGTACATAAGTATGTACATAACATAAATTGCCATGTAGCATTTATTTATAGGTTATACAGTATATATACTATATGTATATTATAATGCTTTAAGGTATAGATAAAAATAAAGGTCACAAAACTAATATTTTTTACATAGAGATTATCCTAATAAACAACTTATTTAGTTTCTCTACCTTTAAATTTTCCTTACATTCATCCCCTTACTTTGGTTTTCCCTCTAGGTTGCTCACAATGCACCTTCTTATTCTGTTTTGTTTTAACCTTTCAGGTTAGCCTCCAGGAAAGCCAGTTTAGTATAAGACATATAGGTATTAAGTACTTGAGAAGAACCTATGTGGGTATGACAGATGAGAAAAAGGCCATTAAGATTCATACATTAACTAGAAACTGTTCTAAATGGCTGAGGCAGACCTTTTCCAAATATCATGCCCACAATCTAAAAATTTTCTTCACTTGCAAGCACCCAGCATGAGATAGGGCCATATTTTAAATGAATTAGCTTAAATGATGTTCAGGACCAACAAACATTGTTGATCAGTGTGTTCCAACAATATTGAGACAGTTTAAAAACAGAATGTAAGTCTCTTAAGAAATAGTCATCACTGAACCCAAACTCAAAGCCAGACCCAGGGAATTATTTATTAATCAATTCCATAGCTCAGTAGAAAACCATTTTCTATGCTTAAAAAAGGAGAAATTTCCCAAAACACAAAATATTGTTTGGATGTAATAGAAAGGAAATCCTCCTAGATGAAGCCAAATTCTTTCCTTACTAAGAGAAAAAAGAAATATATATATATATATTTTTTTTTTTTCTTTTTCTAATACCTCATAAAATTGATAGATATATTCAAAGTCAATGTAATGGCATTTAGAATAGAAAGGGGAACATGTCAAAAAGTCAACAATATTGAAGTCAAAACAAAAGCGGCTTTATGAAATAGTAAATGTAGTATAATGGAATTTTTTTTAAAAAAAACCAGAAATATATAGACCAAACTATTAATGTTGACTATCCTTAGATACTATGTAGATTATTTCTTCATTTTTAAGTACCAAGTGTCTTTACAATAGGAAGGTAATAATCTTTTAATTTAAAATAGTTTCCAGCAATCCCACTTCTGGCTCTATATCCAAAGGAGTTAAAATCGGGATATCAAAAAGACATCTGCACCTCTGTGTTCATTACAGCACTATTGTCAGGGGCCAAGGTCTAGAATCAACCTAAGTGTCTATCAACAGATGAATGGATAAAGAACTTGGCACACAGTGGAATATTATTCATTCTTTAAAAAGAAGGAAATTATATCATTTTCAAAATGTAGATGGAGCCCAAAAGACATATGTTGAGTAAAATAAACCAGACACAGAAAGATAGCATGACCTCATTTATCTGTAGACTCTTAAAAAGTTGATGTCATAGAAGTAGAGAGTACAATGGTGATTACCAACAGGACTGGGTTGCCAATAGAGTGGGCTGGGAAAAAATAAACAAAATAATAAGATAGCTTAAATGTTTTAAAGAATCACTATTGACTAGAGCTGGAAGCAGTACAATCCTTAGTAACATCAATAATAACAATAACAGCTATGAAAGCAAACACATCTTATTTACTGTGTGCCACCCTCTGTTCCAGGCTCTTTTTTTATTTTCTCATAAAATATGTTCATTTAGTGCCTACAGAATTCCAAGGCTCTCATTTAAGTCTTATTGGTGGACACACACTGTCCTGCGAAGGAGCTTTCATTTCTGTGACCAACTGTCTCTCTTGCCTTCCGCTGTAGAAGCTCTCCGGAACAGAAGGTGGAGTTTACTTTTGCCCCACAGAGGTCCTCCCTCAAACTCTTAGGATAAATTTGGGGACAGGCAACAGAGGCCCAGGATGGAGCTCCCAGTACCAGCCGGGACAAAATGTTCCCCTCCAGCTTTGTGCGCCAGTGTCACTAACACATTCCTTGTATGTCACCATCACCAGATGGCAACCAGAGCGGGGCTATCATTACCTCCCTGAAGGCACGAGAATAACAAAGAAGAACAATTTATACTAAGGGAAGGAGGACTCAGGGTACTTCTATCTGGTTACAAAGAAAGGAAGCATCCTGTATCAAGTTATCAAGCTCTCGCTATATGTGCTAAAAATGTGTGTCCATATTTTAGAAAAACTACTGTTTGCCTGTTCCATTTATTCTTATGTTTCTAATTATTAATCTCAAACCTCAATCATTATTCACAAGTGGTTGAATAGCTCATACATGAGTAATTTACATTGTCAAATTTGGGGAAAATGTAGCATTTCGGAAGTAAAGTTTTCTTTCAGCTTGAGAGACTCATCAGTCAGCCCCAGGCTGAGGCAGCATGCCCCCATGGGATATCTGGCATTTATGGGCAAACAAGATCTGCGGATCTCTTGCCTATTTGCTGAGAGGCTACTTAGCAAGTCACTTCATTCACTCATGAACTGAGCCACTACAATGTGCCAGGCACAGTACTTCAAAAAGTACAGAGACATCTCAGGTTCTTATAGTCATATGCTTAGTATAAACGCAGAGAAATGTTGGGACAGAAGGAGGACAATATAAAAACAACTAATTACAATCTGATGCAATATCTACTAAAAGAACAAATTAATAAGTAATAGAAAAAGGCAGAAAATAATGTTTTGAACAACCAATAAAAAAAATTAAAAAAAAAAAAGAAAAAGGCAGAAAGCTTCATGTGAAAAATGAAGATGTCCTTCTATTAAGAGCACTTTATGAATATTAATCTCCATTAGGATCCAACTGCCTTAGCTCCTGTGGAGGAATCAATTTAATATACAAATACACCAAGGATAAAATTTAATGGATTTGCTTAAATTCTTATGTGATCTTGTTTGGAGGGAGTCTTTATATTCTCATTAGCACAATTTTATCAGTAGGTATAATGGAAATTGCCAAGGTACTAAGTGAATGCCTTTTAATCCTACTTAGTGATTATTTCCTAGTTTCTCTGATATGTTCTATAAAACTATCAAGCTGGCCACACCGTATTTTAGTTCTTTTCTTCATGTAGAAAGAATATCTCTGCATCCATGACCGCTGACCCATGAGGCTTACAGAACTGAACTAGAGTTCAGTAAACAGTGTGTTCATCAAAAGATTAGGAGGGGTAACAGGAAGTCACCTCTGTGAGTACAGTGGAATATAAAAAGTAAAGAAGTGTCAGGCAATAATGGCAACTAGATTCTTAATTGTCTAACCCCAACATCCCTAACATCTTGGGAAATCCAAGAACACTGGAGCTAGTGATCCATTTTCTCAGTTATGACTGGGGAGTTGAGAAAGCTCTAGATTTGTCTCTTGTCTCATCAAACATGCAATCAGTGTGGGAAAGCAGCACCAGGAGAAATGTTCCCTGCTAGCCTAAAGTAGCACTTTTCTGTGTGAGACACCCCTGGATCCTATAAGCTCCAAAAAAGGCATGCAAAAGTGTTGGTAGGTCTCGCAGAAACCAGAGTTGAAATTCAGGGCATCACAGTATGGAGACTTGGGGCTGCAGACAATGGCTGAACCTGCAAAAGTCAGCTGTGGCTGTCAGCAGGGACTTTCTAAAAGCCCTGTGGAGCCCTCAGCCGGATTCAGAGGCCCAGTACAGACTCACTTCCTCACCACAGGGCCTGAGAAGAGTTCACCCAGCAAAGGCCAGCATCCGCAGAAGCCCTATCCTGTTGCAATGGGATTTCAAGGTCTTTCTCCCTGGCCCCAAACCCCCAGGGTTATGACACCATCTCTGGGAAGAGCACAGAGACCATGAGGGAATCTGACAAAATGAACGTTTACCCTAAAGAGACTGAGTCATCCAAAAGAAATTATCTAAACAGGAAGAGACAGAAATGTAGTTAATTAGCAAGATTAAAGCACCCATCCTCCAACCCTGTGCCCCTGTTAACAAGCAGAATTAACAAGCTCAGGAGAAAAAAAATTGAATCACTATCAAGATTCCCCCAAGATTCTGAAAAGCCAGAAGGGGGAATTAAATGTAGCAGTAATCACAGGGCAATGCTGTTTATCCCATTACACTAACACAGAGCACTCAAAAGCTTGTCCCACTGGAGCAAAATGCCTCTTGTTCAGTTGAGGATTTGAACTGATCATGGTAGGGAAAAAAGAGCCGTCACTATTGACATCAGTAGATGTTGATGTCAATGAAGATCATTCTTTAATTAGCTGCTTGCAGCTACTTGCCTTGCCCTATAAAATAGGTAGTCAGTGATGAAAACTAGCCACAACTTCTCCTCTCTAGCTCTGTTTCTGCCATATGGTGGCCCCTAGCCTTGTTCTCCCCAATTATTACTGGGTGGATGATAAGAAAAATGTAAAATCTAGGGACTGGGGACCTACCTCAATGATAGAGCCCTTGCCCAGTATGTGGGAGGCCCTGGGTTCAATTCCCAGCGACACACACAGGAAAATCTATTTATAAATTGGATAGATACTTTGACAAAGTCTGGGTTGGAGAACAATAGAGTAGCTGATACTACTCTGTCACCAGCTTTCCATATAATCTGTTTTATTCAGGGGTCAAATGTCATCAAGTAAGTTTGGAATGAGGAGTTAAACAGACTTCTTATCTGAAGGGCTACCTCTAATACAACTAATGGGTGTGGAGAAATTTCAAAAGGGCTCAGTACACAGTTTTCCAAATTTATTCTAATGCTATGCTGGCTCATAAGGGTTTGTGAGCATATTTCTTCCTAACTCTGAGTTCATGATGTCACCTCCTCGGTAGTTTGACATCAATCAGATGGGAGTGTCTCCACAATAGAAATTGTCAGAAACTATCAGGGCTTCTGTTCTCTCTGTTTTCAGGAGAATTGGTTCTTAATCACTTATGACCTCATACTATTGTCTTAGAAACCCCTTGTAAATAAAACGAGTCACAGCACTAGTAACTAAAATTTTATTGGCATTGTAACAAAATATCCCACATTGGGTGACTCAAAACAACCCAAAAATACTACCTTACAGTTCTGTAGGTAGAAGTCTGACTCAGGCCTCACTGGTAAGACCAAGCATCTGTATTCCTTTCTGCAGGCTTGTTCCTTTCCAGAAAATTCATTCCCATGCCTTTCCCAACTTCTAGAGCCATCTGCCTTCCTTGGCTTCGGGTCCCTTTCTCCACCATCAAAGCCCGCATCAGCAGGTCAGCTTCCTCTCTCGTGGGTTCACTTCTTCCACTTCCCTCTTCCACTTTAAAAGGTCCTGGACCCACTCAGATAATACAGAATAATCTCGATTACAGATCATCAGATTAGATAGTTATCAGTCTTAATTCTGCAATCATAACTACCCTCTGCCACATAAAGGAACATAGTAGGAAGACGGAGGGACTAGGGTGCGAAAAACTTTCCATTTACTCTATTTTTTTTTTTAATACTGGAGTTTGAACCCAGGGGCCCTTAACCAATAGCCACATCTCCAGCCCTATTTTGTATTTCATTTAGAGACAGGGTCTCACTGAGTTGTTGTTGAGGATTTGAACTCGTGATTCTCCTGTCTCAGCCTTCCACACCGCTGCGATTATAGGCATGTGCCAGTGCACCCAGCCAAGGGTCCATTATTCTAACTTCATGCATACAATTTGTGTTTCAAGGAACACGTTTTGGGTACAGTCACAAAAGTCCTTCAATTGAATGTACAGTTTTCTTATTTATCTTTCCTAAATTATTTATCCTTATAGAGCCTCTCAGTGAATTCTTCTATGGAAGGGGGATATTTTCTTCATCAACTTTGCAAAGCGATTTGACCAATTAAGATAATAGTTAAAACAGGACCTTAAATATTGGAGACTCTCTACCTGTATATCATGATTAGTAATAATTAATATACTATGAGGTTTTGTTTAGGGCCAAAATAACTGCTGTCATTTATAAACTGCAGGAATTATACTCTGCCAGTGTCATTGCCAAGAGGAAGGTGTGGGTAAGTAAGGACTGGAGGCACTGTGTTCAGGCTTGGGTCACTCTAGATTTTCACGTGAACCTGGATTCAGACTGAAACTTCCCAGGCTCCTTTCCATTAGTGAAAACACTGAAAAAATGGGGGATCATCCAGGTCCTTTAGGTCTAGACCTGGGTAAATTCCCTCGTGTGTGCACACTCTTCTTTCCTCCTCACTTCATCTTTGTCTATAACAGTCTTAAGCTACAGTACAGATCAGTGGGCCAGTAAGGGGTAAAGAATGGGAAACATTTTTAACAACTTTCCCCCTTTAGATACATTTCCACAGGAGTCCTGGAAATAAGAATCTTCAATCCCGAATTCTTGAGTTTTGATTATTTTTTTTCTACATCTCAAATAATCGATTCATTACTTATGAAATGTGATTTTTATTTTCCCTGTTTTATATATTTGGCTCTTTGTCCTCTATCACATGTATGTATTGAGGTTACATAACAGAATTAGAACTGAACTTGCTAGTTGGTCAATTGCCAGTTCTTTTATCTACTCGATCATTCTAAGAGTCTTATCACACATTGTTTCCTGCACCATTCACCAACCTTTGCAAAGATTAGATGCACAGCTGGAAAAGAGAGCATTAAGTATTAATGGATGGATTTTTAAATGAACTATAGATTTAACCCAGGAAAATCTTAATAAACTAAGTGCATTTGATCTTGTGAAATTTCAAGCTGCTTTATTCTGCTCCCAGATATTTTAAATCAAGGCAAGTACCTGTGAATTGTTGATTAGCAGCCTCTGATAAGCCTGACACCAGCCCAGTTTGGTTATATAATCCACCTCCACTCCCTGGTCCTGAAGATCGTTGGAATCTGTGTCATGTTATGCTGTCATCAACAAAACCAGCCAGGCCACACGGTGACCTGCTCAGAGCTGAGATTACGAGAACAGGATCACTTTGTTTTGCTTTGAATCCATTGTGAGGATAGTGAGTGTCAGATTCATAGTTTTTGGTGTTGGGGCTTTCTGATAATGCTGTCAGAGCCCAGCCCAAATTAACCTGTCCCTTCTGGGCTTTATTCCAAGGAGCCAGCAGGGTACTGCTCACATAGCAGTGTCTTGCTTAGCAAAAATGCCTTGGACCAGCTTTGATCAAACAGTGGTGGCTTCTGTGGGTTGCTCCCACCTTTGCCTTCCTGAGTATGACAGAAGCCTTTGCATTAGAAATGTATGACATGGGGCTGGGAATATAGCTCAGTTGGTAGAGTTCTTGCTGCACATGAACAAGGCAATGGGTTTGAACCCCAGCACCACCAAAAAAAAAAAAAAGAAGAAAAAAGAAAGAAAGAAATGTATGACATGCATATGCACAAGAAGCAGCAGCAAGTCTTGAACCTAGGACTGTTTCCATGGGAAAATAAATGGCTAAAACCACACAAGAAAAAGGCTAAAACCAATATATATAGGCATGGGCCTTGCCTTGATGCCATCTATGATCCTGGCAGTTGGCTGGAGGTAATAGTTGGTGTAAAGGATTATGTACGGAAATATTTCCAGACAGTTATATTTAGACTGAAAGGTTCAGTTTGGTCAAAAAACACACATGTTTGGAAGTGAACCTAAACATATTTCAACCTCTCTGGAACCTGGAGGGGGGACTGTGTAGGAATTTCTTTGTACTGTACCTCCTCTGCTCCATCACCATGGAATCTGTTTGCTCCACTTAGTCACCTTTAGCATTCCTTCTTAACGCTGGTTCTAATGGATCATGCATACTAGCATAGTTGCCTATTAAGAGTGGTTGTACCTAGTTATATGTTACTTTCCATTACATCATTTCATATGTTTCTACAGTGGCTGTACAATTTTGAGAGAGTGCATATGCTTGTCTAATTTCTTAAAGGACAGGGAATCTGTTCTCTTCCTTGGCAAACCTAACACCTTCTCATGAAACATTCGCACTTCAGGTATTCATGAATTTCTATTCTCATGTTAATCAACATTTATCCAGTAGCAGGAATTTTTGTTCTTCTCGGTCCTTTTAGAACCTATTTGTCCTCAAGAATGCACAAGAGCTTTGTGAGAGGATCTCTGAGAGACTGTATTCAGGGATGTCATAGTGGTCATCAGCTGGTTAACCATATGCAGTCTTTGAGAAACTGAGTCGCAGTCGAATCCCCTTCAAAATCTCAATGACCTTGCAAAGAAACACTCCCAAATTGTTCTAAGAAAGTGTTCGTCCAAATGACCACAGTGGTTCCACCTGTAAACCCAGCTACTCAGGAGGACAAGGCAGGAGGAGTGTAAGGCCCAAACCAGCCTCTGCAACTTAATGGGACTCTGTTCAAAAATAAAAAAAATACAAAAATTTTAAAGGTCTGGGATGTCACTCAGTGGCAGAGCACTTGTGTGGTATATGCAAAGCCCTGGGTTCAATCCTTAGCACTGAGTTAAAACAAACAAAAAAAGTCCCAGATTATAGTAGATAAATCTGATGCTGATATAAGTTTGATGGGAGTAAATATATTGTATATAATCAGTTAGCACCCAACAAAATCTAGTTCTTCATTTTCTTTTCTTGTGTCAATGAAGTGTTCATTACACACAGAATTAGGAGATTTGCATGCACATGGAGATGGTCACCTAAGAGTCAAGGAATAGCTATTTGGGCACCATCTACAATACCCTAATAAGGCTATTTCAGAAGAAAGACATTCTTTCTGGAGATGTTTTAAAGCAAAGCTAGAATTCTTGGATACTCCTCCCATCAAAAAATAAAGTTTGTTCCTGTCATATTAAATATAATGGTTTTATAACAGGAATGACCAATACAGTAGAATAGATTTCCTAGGCTGGATCATAAAAGGTCATGAAGCTGCCATCTTTTTGTGATGAAATGCACATTTATAAGCCCAGAGCCACCATGTCACAAGTCCAACTACCCAGTGGCTGCCATGTTGTAAGTTCAAGCCACATGGGAAGTGTAAGAACTCTGGCTGATAAAAAGTGTCTGGGCTCTGACCTGAGCCCAACCTTCAAGTCATCTTAGACCAGGTGCCAACCATACACGTGAAGAAGCCTCCAAATGATTGTATCCTCTGGTAGTTTCATTTATGCCACTACTTAAATTTTCCCTTCAGGAATGGTGGAGCAGAAATGAGCTATTTCTGCTGTGCTCTCTCAATTCCTGACCCCAATACACAAACAAAATGAAGAGGTGGCTGATGTCTCCCTTCTCTTCCTGTGTTTTGTGAAAGATTGAGAAGAGGGTCATTAAGTCTATTTTATTTCAAGCAAATACTAAATTATATCCAGCATCAGAAAAATGAACATCTAGTTTCTGATAGTTTGTGTATTTTGCTAAACCATATACAACAATATTTGTCTGTAGCAGGCAGGCTTATGCCATTTGTTTCTTTATTACTAGAACAGTAGAACACAGAAAACTGGTGTTTGGGCACAGTGTGGCAGGGGGAAACAATATCATCTCTCACAGCTGATAATGCCTAACCCAGAATGAAGTGTCTATGCTAACCTGCAGGACCACACTCAAGAAACCATATATCTGCTGGGTATGATGGCACATGTCTGCAATACCAGTAGCTCAGGAGGCTGAGGCAGGAGGATCAAAGATTTGAAGCAAGCCTCAGCAACTTAGGGAGGCCCTAAGCAACTTAGCGAGACCCTATCTTTCAATAAAAAATATTAAAAGAAGAAGAACAAAAGGCTGGAGATGTGGCTCAGTGGTTTAGCACCCCTGGATTCAATACCTGGTACCTGCCTGCCCTCCCCCCCCAAAAAAAGATAGTAGACATTAATCCTTTCCTTTGAACAAATGATTAGTAGAAGTAAACAGTAAAGTGTTTAATAATGAAATAACAAAAATATTAGCAACACTACTATATTAACATCAGGTGATGCCAGTCAAGAAAAATGTTGTCTTTTACTGCAGATATACAGGCTGAAATTCCCAGAATATTCACAATTTCCAGATATTAAATAAACAGCAGAGTGTAAATACAGGACAAATTAAAACAGAAAAAGCTATAACAAGGTTAGTAAAAACAGACAACTTACAGAAGAATATTGATTCAACTATTCTGTAAATGTGTCCAAAATGGCCAGGCATGGTGACACGCGCCTGTAATCCCAGCAACTCAGGAGGTTGAGACAGGATGATCAGGGGTTCAAAGCCAGCCTCAGCAACAGCAAGGCACTAAGCAACTCAGTGAGACCCTGTCTCTAAATAAAATACAAAATAAGGCTAGGGATGTGGCTCAGTGGTTGAGTGCCCCTATATCCAAAAATGTGTCAATATTTATTTTAGCAGGTGTACAATATTTATTTTATTGAATAAATATTAATTGAGCTTTCATTTGCATGGCATAAGTATTAGCAAAACAAAACCCAAACACTTTAGACCTGAAGCTTAATAAATAGCATTGATTTCATTATTTTTATAATTCTGTTAACTATATTTCAAACCCTTGGGATTTCAGACTCTTGGGATTCCCAGTCTTTTGATTTAGCATGATCAAACCAAATAGATTATTTTTAGAATCCATTTAAGATCACCTTAACATTAAATACATTTGGGATTATTGAGTGGGTGATCACAATTTGTTAAACTTTATAGTTCTGCCATAAACAGTTATTTGCTTATATGGAACTGCTTCTCCTTAGATCCAGTACTAGTATCACAACAAAATTTATGTGTTGAATAAAGTAATTATTGTACCTGATGCATATATTTAACAATGGGAAATGGTGAACTCTTTACCAATTTTTTTCCATCAAATAAGAGAGTATGCACAGGTGCTAACAAGGTTAAGGACCCCTAAATAGGTCTGGATTGCTCTTGGATCCCATTCAAAGATGTGGCTACAGATACCATCCAAAAACTTAGAAAAACAAACTGATAAATTTCTAGGAGCCCTAGGAAGACACTTAAGGAGTATATTTACACTTGTGCAGATCCTTCACTCTTCCTAGAAAAAAACTATTCAAAATACAGTGAGCAATGTCATGAAAACTACACATGCCACCAAGAAGAACCATGTTTTCATATCTCCTTCCCAGTTTGCTCTGTAGTTCACAAAATCAAAGAGCTGATGGGGAGCCATTTTCAGGAATCACCCTGGAAACCAGTGGGTTGGCCATTGTCTTTTATAGATATGCTGGACAGAGCAGTGGTAGATTGCTACAGATCCTTCTTTCTAATTTTTACACATGACCACTGTCTGTGTATTTTCTTCTCTGGAAAACTTGACCCTAGAAATTTAGCTAAAGGTCTTGGCACTGTAAATCCAGCCTAGTGGGCCAACTCGGTACTCATGGCAGTCATAGCCAATAAATACATTTTTAACTTTTGTGAATATTTTGAATATGACATTACTGGGCATATCCAGAGTACCCTATCCTATTAATGAATCATGTTTTCCCTGATGAGTCATAGATAATATGAAATTGACCACATGTATGCTAACCGACCGTTATCTTGCAAACTAATGGGTGAGTAAAAATTTAATTAATATTGGACTGAGGGTATGTAAAATAAAATATTTTAATAATAAAGAATAAGTTGAATTTTAAAATGTTTTCTCTGTTTAATAACCTGTTTCTTATCTATTTTCTCTCTACTTTTATTTTCAGTTCAAAGTTTGTCTGATATTAACCTATAGGGTTAAATCCAATCAATTTGCCTTTTTTTTTTTTCATGCAGTCCTAAACATGGGGCCTGAAATTATGAAGATATATCTTGGCAATTATGCTCTTGAAATTTTATTTCCTTAAACAGTACTTTTATAATCATTTTCCTATCATCACTAGACTGAACGTTGATCTACAAAGCTATTCAGCTTCCATAGGCTGCACCTGGCGAGAACAAACTGTGGATCCATTCATATGGTCAGAATTATTTTATTAGGCTACTTGCCCTGGTTTTAGAAATACCATGTAGCTTGGATTTAAATCGTTCCCCCTCTCTCAAAAGGATAAGATCTTGACTGAAATAACTTCCTCCTTTTTTCAATCAGTCATAAGAAAGAAAGAAATTAAACACAAGGATTAAATTAATAACCACCTCTCAAATTTTGAAATGCTAGTTGGGGAAAGAGAAGAGAATATACAAAGGGAAGAATCAGTTGAAGATGCACAATAGGACAACTGGACCATGAGTTAATTGCCTAAGTTCACCTAGGAACCTTGATCAAAAACATTAACACCTTCATGTAACAAATCTACAGGACTCCTTCATGCCTCTTCCCTGAAGCTCCCACAGGCTTTGGGGGGCCTTCTCGTTGCCTTGGTCACCGTTTTTTTCCCCTTAAATCAAATCCTCCCTCTCCCAATTTTGAAGCCTCCTGCTTTAAAAAAAAAAAAAAAGAAAGAAAGAAAGAAAAAGAAAAAAATTAAAACAGAAGCCTTTGCTCAACAAACCAGTTCCAACTTCTGTCTCTCTTTTCTCCCCGTTCCAACAGCACAGATTGTGGTTTAATGGCAGCAGGTTCCGGTGCCATATTAGGATTTCCAGAGTCACATGAAACATGGGCAAGAAGAGGGACTACCAGCTGAGAAAGCTGAAAGGGAATCTGGTTGGTTAACTGTGGCTACAATATCTGATTAGTACTGGTCTCCTGTTCTCCAGTATTGAATTGCTAGTTCTCATGTCAAAAAAAGGAGAAAGCAAGGCAGTGTGGTGAGGACTTGGCTCTTCTTCCCCTCCCTTCCAGGATAGCCTACTCGACAATTCCAGTTCTCACTTTTTTTCTACTGCCCTTTTCTTGTATTTTCTCTTCTTCCTCCTCTTCCTCCCTCACCTCCTCCTCCTGCTCCTTCTCCCTTACCTCTTCCTCCTTCTCTTCCTCTTTCCTGTTTTCTTCCTCCTCCACTAAATTCAATGTTTCTAAAGAACTAGGACCAGGTCTTCTTTGTAACCACACTGGAGCCTTGTTTTCAGTGATTCTATGTACTCTTTGTTGCCTCCCTTCAATTCCCTAACTCAACACCTCAACTCCCCTGGGCCTGAGCCTGAAAATTACTCTAGGGACTTTTGCATTGTTAGCTCCAGTAATTCTCTATTAGGAGGTGGGTGACATGTACCCAAATTATCCAGATAGTTTTTTTCTCTCTCTCTGAGAGAAATACATACATACATACATACATACATATATATATATATATATATATGTATATATATACACACACATATATGTATGTATTTACTTATTTATTTATTCCCCACCCCCCTGTAAACCACAGAGAATTCTTGCCCCTAGGGAATGGTTTGAGAGAGCACAGTGGTTTGAGAGAGCACAGTGGTTTCTATAGCCTCAAAAGACTCACCCAAATGTTCTTCCAACCACCCCTTCCCAGCCTTCATCTCACACACCCAGATCCATGCTACATCAATAATGACTGCTTTAATCAAAGGATGTGATTTCCAAGGCTAAATTAATTAATCAAGTCATATATCTGTCACTTTTCATGAATATGAGTTCTTTCCTTCTTGTTGGATCTTAACATAGCTTTCTAAATATAATGACTACCTTCTAAAACACCAATCTGACTAATACCCTGCAACGATTCTCCTCCACTCTTAAAATCAAGCACTAACATCACACCCCTTCTGCTCCAACTTAGGGTACCACACACTTTGCCACTTGGTGCTTCACACTTGAAATGTTTCCACTTTGAATGCTTGCCCTGATTCACCTCAAGAGCACTTTTCTGTAGGAAACCTTTTCTGAGCCCTTCAGAGCATCTGATTTTAGCAACCTTCCAAACTTTGCAAGAACGCTTTTGATCACGCTGGATTTGTAATGGGAATCTTGACTCAATGTGTGTGTGAGTGTGTGTGTGTATTGTGTTGAGAGCTTCTAAGTTTCAGGCTTTCCTTATTCCTTGTGCCATGGATCTGGACAAGCTAATAAAAAAGTTCCGTCTTTGATGAGATTCAAACCACACAAGTCCCTGTCCATGTACAGATACTCTCACCCCATAACTAAAATGAAAACCCTGAGCCTCCTCTCCCTATTTGTACTAACCATTTCAGACCTGCTTGTAAGGCCTTCTCTTTTTTCCTCCAAGATCTCATTTTTGCAAGCAATAGACTTTCATACCCCCTCAGTATGTATGTGCCATACAAAGTCTCAACATCCAAACTAAACTCTGGGTGAAGGCTTCATTTACTATAGAGGGTGACTGTAATAGCTATTGTCACCACTGTTTTTCCTACCTATAATCTCCCCTGAATTATGAGTCTTTTGAGGATAAGGACAATGTGTTGTTTATTTAGATATCCCCAGTGTCTTGTACAGTGGTATCATTTCTGCCACAATTGTGTTCAATAAATGTGTGCTTATTGAATAAAGTACATGTCTTTAACTGAATGCCTGCTTTTATCAAATAAAATATTTAAAAATTGGAATCCTTGTTCCTTGTGTCATGGATCTGTACTAGCTAATAATATATACAGAGAGAGAATAGATTAATATTATGTATTAAAACATTTTATTGAACCTAAAAGCTCATTGTTTTTCTTGTTTTGGCAAAACAATTAGAACATTTTTCTGGACTCCAAGAAGTATAATAAGCCTTAGTCTTAATGAATTGGTTGGCCCTACTGAGCTCATCAAAGGTATTCAGTCATTGTTTGATGAAAGGATGATGGGTGGGAGAGGGAAGAGAATGCAACCAGACAGGACTGAATAAATAAGAATTTATGCACATGCAATCAGTCTAATCCCACCTCCCCCCACACACATATATACATCCCTGTAATTACTTGAGATTATTAGACCCAAGAAACTAGGACCCTTGATACATTCAAGGGGCTTCTACTCTTTGGAATGCCATCCTCAATATTTTCTTCCAAGTTTCTCTCATAATTGGGACCAGCAAGGGCCACACCACCGTATGGACCAAGTGCTCCAAGCCTTGATTAGAATCCATGGCAGCCCCAAATTCTCTGCCTCCCCTTTGAGGGGCTCTCCAAACCTCTAAACCTTCATCTACCTCTCCTAAATATGAGGTTGATTAGTCTTACTGGGCTCTTATTGGTGTAGTGGTCTTAAAGTTCTGTGACTGAGACATGATTCAAAGCAAATGTATCACATTCATTGTCCAGTAGGAAACTGAGCTGCCATAAGAATATTGCTGACATGCTGATTTGGATAAACATATTCATATCAAGCAAATAAAAGTCAGGCTTGGGCCAACCCTGGGGCTGGAGTAGCATTCTGATGGAGCAGCATGTTCTCTGCATGTGCTGACTGCAGCATAACCTTGGGTCTAGAGCATCTAAGGATGGTGCAGAGATGCTGGCATCCTCTACTAGGTGGACCCATCCCTGCCCCACACAGGCATCCAGGATGGTCACGGCACCATTTGCAGGTCTGCACCATGTGTCAGGCAGTTCTTCAAGTGGTCACACCTCTCTCTACCTAGGATGTTAATTGTTCCAAATACTAATAGTCCCTTCTCATCCACATGCCAACAATTTATTCCTGGGGTTAGTCTTAAGCTATAGTGGATAAGGAATACACTTTCCTTACAAGAACCACTTTTCTTGTTCTACTCATGGTCCCTTGTGTATCCTCCTGGATGGTGGTCACATGTGAGAGGCAGGTTGCCGGTTGACATTAAACAATGTCACAATCCAGGAGTTCAGGAATCACTTTGAACTTAGAGAGTTCAAAGAAGACATGGTTGAAAGATGTATTTGTTCTTTGTGAATGCTACGAGATTCCACACAATCAATTCAACATGGACTTGTTCGTAATTTCTGTATGTTCTGAATAAGACGTGCACTTGTGGTCATCATCAGTGAAGCCTAATAATAACCCTTGAGAGAGACTTTCATAGGTAGCGGGATGGGCAGCCAGATGTATAATGTAGGTAACTAGTGATAAGGCAGCCAGCATCACCAATTCTAAAAGTGGAATAAATAGTACTGGGGAATTTCAGAAGCAAAAAAAAAATCAACATTGTTTTTATACAAATAGGATCGGAAGAGCCTCTACATTGTGAATAATAGCACCATATCTACTTCATTGTCATAGTGGGATTATTATATTTAACAACTAGGAATATGAAGAGATGATACCTGGGTCTAGAAAAAGAAGCTGATTATTGCAAACAGTCTTCATGAGCTCTGATTGAATAATAAATAAATACACAAGCATCTCTTCTCTACTTATTATTTTAAATCTTTGATAAGATCCTATGCATGACCTTGTGAACACTGTAATACATTGCCTTCAAAAATTAGTCTTCCCAATCAAAGTTCCTCCATTTTTTTTCCATCATTTTTCTTTGATTGGGCAAAGGGGATGGAGAGGAGGGGTGGGGCTTTGGAGCAGGAAAGATGGTGGAATGAGATGGACATCATTACCCTAGGTACACTATGACTGCACATATGGTGTGACACTAAATCATGTACAACCAGAGAAATGAAAAGTGTGATGCAATTGATCAAAATGCATTCTGCTGTCACATATACCTAATTAGAATAAATAAAGACATTTTATAAAATTAGTCTTCATATGCCCTGGAAAAACAAAATTACCTGGGCTTTGCACACACAAGGGATGGCTCTGATTGAGGGAAAACAGTTGGGAATATCCTTCCTTTCTACAAGGATAATTATCATATAATTTTTTTTTACCATGATTTCATACAGATTTTAAGGAAAAGGATGAAGGAGCAGGGGTTACCATGTAATTAACACATTGAAGTTGATACCCCTCCCCCCACACACTTACATACTGCATATACTTACACACTGCTAGTGACAGTCTGTATCAAACCTTCATTTTTTATCAGTTTATCATTTTCCTGGTAATTGCCAGAAGTACCCCAAAATAATAGCAGTTCTTTGAAGAGTCAGAATGAGCCGGGCACAGTAGCACACACCTGTAATACCAGCGGCTCAGGAGTCTGAGGCAGGGGGATCATGAGTTCAAAGCCAGTCTCAGCATTTTAGTGAGATGTTAAACAACTCAGAGAAACCCTGTTTCTAAATAAAATACAAAATAGGGCTGGGTATGTGGCTCAGTGATCAAGTGCCCCAGAATTCAACCCTGGTACACTACCCCTCATTCAAAAAAGAATCAGAATGAAATCCAAGTCCTCATGAAAAGATTTGAAAATTGTACTTTCCTAGTTAAAAAAACAAAAACAAAAAAACTTTCCTTTCCAGGTATCACTTGAAGAAACTCAGTCATTACAGCTGCAACATTTTCAAAGGATCTTCTGAGGAATAGGTCTCTTCATTATCTTTATTAACTGCATCAACCAGTTCTTAAATGGGAGGTGGAGGATCTGGAGGATAAATAAGCAATTCCATCTTCTTCCTTCCTAAGTGTCTAAATAAAGATCCAAAGAAATATTAGTGTCTCTGACACCTTCCATCCCATTATTTCATTCACAGTTAAAAGAGCATCAGACAAAACAAAATAATAAATACAGCTGTTTAAAAGTGAGGTTCTTAAAAAAGTAATAAAAATAAACAATTTTATAAAGTGAGGTTCTTTCCTGATTAAAAGAGTCAGAAGAAACTAAAGATGCTTATGAAATTGCATTTTATGACTTTATGGGAAGACAAACAATGCAATAAGGAATAGTAAGGGGAAGTGAGCACTTGTTAATGAGAAAATCCCAGAAGCATTCCACAAGACCTTCAGAACAGCAATGACCTACTAGAATGCTTTACAATATTTAACTAGATGACAGGGTTCTTGGTCCAAAAACTCAGTTGATGATTTCAAATAAAATGTAGGTGTATTTTAATCTTTGATATTTCACTAGGCTAAACTACCCTGAAAGTATAAAGAAAGGGGAAGAGAAAGGGCTAAGTCATTTTTCCCATCTTTTGTGAATAACTAAAATTGATAAAGGAAAACTTGAGCAAAAATAATATGTGAACTGCAAAGACTGTATCAGGCTAAATACTTATCTTTTAAACAAAAGGGGATTTGAGGAAATGAGAAACTGGGTTTGTTTCTAATAATGGGCTTAAACGGAGAACTAAGAGTCTCTGTAAGGGACAGCAGTTGTTGAGGCTTCCTGCAAGAATAAAGAGGGGGTGATGTAAGGGCTAAGATGTGAGGGAGAAAGTAATGACATGAGAGTCTAAAACTTACTGGGTCAGATCTTCACATCTAATTTATAATAGAAGCATCCAATGATAGAAAATAGTTTAGAGGTTATCTAAAGTATCTGTGGTAAGCAGAATAATTTCCCTGTCCCCAATATGTTCAAATCCCCTAATTTGGTGAAAATATGACTTTATATGGGAGGAGAGACTTTGAAGATGTGATTAAGAATCTTGAGGGGCTGGGGAAGTGGCTCAAGTGGTAGCACGCTCGCCTGGCATGCGTGTGGCCCAGGTTCGATCCTCAGCACCACATACCAACAAAAATGTTGTGTCCGCCGAAAAACTAAAAGTAAATATTAAAATTCTAAAAAAAAAAAAAAGAAAAAGAATCTTGAAATGGAAGATTACTCTAAACAAGACAAAGAAATAGACTTCACCAACAACTCCCAGAAGGAACAGTCCTGCCAAAACCACGATTTTAGCTCCATAAGGCATGTGTTGGACTTCTGATCCTAGAACTGTAAGGTAAATAAATTTTTGCAGTGTCTGGCGAAGAGTAGTCTTGCTAATACTTGTTGAGGAGGCAAATAATATTTAGGACTTATTAGTATCTTAAATATTTTGGCTTTTTAAATTCTTTACTAAAATGCCAAAAAATAAACAGTAGATGCTTATAGATTTGTGAACTCATGGAAGGTGATATAGCTCGGGTTTAAATCTAGGTATTTGAGCTCTTCAGACTTAGCTACTGACCACTATGTGCTAGTACTTTGTATTTCAGGTCACTAAGATATCAAGCTACAAGTAGTAGATTCTAAAGAGCAAAGGACTAATAGCACCTAAGAAGAAAATCACAAAGGAAGCTAAGAAGTTCTCCGTTCACTCTGTCTCATTTCTCCCTTCAGAGAAAAAAAAAAAAATGTATTCATACTAAATTTTTATATATGAAGAAAACAATTTTTTTTACTTCAGGTGGTTAAAACTTACAACGTTTTTTTTTTCCAAACATACAATTTAAAGAACATACAATTTAAAATATTATCATTCTTCCCCCGCCTCAACATGTTAGCTTGTAAGGATTGGAAGGATTTCCCATATAGCCAAGTACTAGGTATTCAAATCTCTGAGTCATGTGAGAAAAAACAGAAATTTGTGTTGAATTAGAAGATCCAGTGCCTGAGAAATAAGCCTTGGGACAACCTTTATCAGACTTTGCCAAAAGAACAGGCTTCTTTCTTATCGTGGAAAAATGTTGCCATTCTCCTGGGCTATAGGAAGTTCATTTTGATGTACAACTCATCAACTTATGCCACTGAGGGAGAGGTGTGACTTAATGTCACATCAGGGTGATGGCATCCGCCTGGGTGGACAGGCATATCCAAAACAGGCCTGTGAAAGTTGCCTGTCATTTGCTGTGACGATGCCAGCTAGGACATTGTGATTCCCATCAAATTGTCACCATTTTAAGAACCCTGGACACAATCTTTCTAGTTCTGGAATCAAGAATGCTTCCACTTTCCTTAAACTATTAGTTGCTTATCCCTCGAGTACTCTCAAGAATTACATTTGCTTTTTAAGAGGAAGTAAAACTTTAGTCAGAAGAATCAGATTGAGAAGTTGGAATTCATTTAATTAGTCAGTGGACAGGAAATAAAATTGGGGGACTATTCTTTTTTTATCTTCTGAAATAAACCTATTTCTGTCACATAGAACACTATACCTCAGAAAAGTGATATGCCATCACCCTAAACCCTCAAAATAGCCTGGCCACTTTGCATGAAATAAGACAGCTCATAGAAGGATAACTATGCCTCCTGGGATCAATTTTGTAGAATTTCTTCAAAAACCAAGGTAGGATAATGGATTTGGGGGAGTGGAATATTCTAGTGTATCTTTGTCTGCACTGAATGAAGCCAGCACTCAATAGCAACCAACTCACCCCAAGGCAGCCTAAGTGAATGGAAATCTAAATTATTTAAGATTTCCTTGAAAGATCCACCTACTGTGTTAAATATTAATAGGGCGGTATTCTGGTGCAAAAGGAAGATTCATCTATTAGAGGAAACTACAAATGTGCATGAAGACTAATACACAGGGAATATTCACAGTTGCATTGCTTCCAAAAAGAAAAAAAAAGACCCCCCAAACAAATAAACAGATGCCTATGATAAGGAAACCAGATAAAATCTATTGCAATTTATCCAAAAAAAAAAAATGAAATACTAAAAGCAGTAAAGGTGAATCAATTACAACTATACATGTCAATGTGGATGATTTCAGAATCATAAAGTTGAGTGAAAAGTCTAAATCACTAAAGAAATGTATAATAGGGTCCCATTTGTATAAAAGCCAAAATTGTTTTAAAAAGTGTATAGATATAAATATATGTCATAAAATGATAACCAAAAAGCACAAAAATGAAATAGTACTTACTCATTTTTTTACACTTTATTAGTCCATGTTAGTTATACATAATATTAGTTTTAGTTATACATAATTTATTCTGACATGATTATATAGGCATGGAATATTATTTGCTCCAATTCAGTTCCCGGTTCTTCCCTTTTCTCTCCCCTGTTCCTTCCCCCTGTCCTTTTCTTCCATTCTATTGATCTTTCTTCTATATATTTTTAGGTGTTGTTTTTTTTTTTTAATTAGTGTCTTGTGGCTATACATAAAGGGGAAATTCACTGTGGCATAGTCTCATATGTACATAGGAAAGTTAGGTCAGATTCATTCCACTATTGTTCCCTTTTTCCATCCCTCCTCGGTCCCCCTCAATTGCCTTCCTCTGCTCCATTGATCTGTCTTCCAACCCTTGAACAATCCAGAAAGAGTTGCCAATAGAGGCAGAAAGACATAGAGGAAACTTTATCTGCTTTGGTAATTTTTATTTCTTAAGCTGGGTACTCATGTTAATGTTCCTTGTATCTTCCACATATATGTGGGTATAGTATATGAGAAATAGTTCATAATTTAAATATCTGTGGAACTGACTGACTAGCTGTTCACCAAACATTTTCTTTATCTTTCTGAAAGCCTACCTGGCCTCCAATTCCCAGGCTCCCTTGCAACTAGGTGATGCCTGGTCATGAGTTTTCTATAATTACTATGGGCAGAAGAAGTCTGTCTTCTCTGAAGGCCTGGCCTATGGAGCCTGCCATGCACCTATAGCACTCTTCTTCATGCTTCTGTTAATCACATGCAGAGAGTCTAGTTGATGACTCCATGGATAGAGTGCGTGGCAGAGATACTATACAGCAGCAGAAGCCCCACCTCTGTCCTGCATCTGACTACGCTGTAAGCAAAAAATATTCCTGTGACGAGCCACTGAGATTTGGGAGTTACTATAGCAGGCAGCTTGCTATAAAGTGATGACCACCAAGCCTGGCTTGCTATCCCTGCATTTGCTATAAAATGAAGACCACACAGCTTCTGGCTTCCAAATAGAATGAATGTTTTAAAATATAAACTGAAGTTCCTTCCAGAGAAAATAGATCCATCTCTCTTTGGCGATTAAGAACACCAAGATTCAAACCTACTTAATAAATAGTTTAGGGAGTCAGAAGTCTCCTTCCTTGGAAAATAAAGAAAGTTTGGAATAAAGTCAATCCCACTTCACAGAGCAAATAAGAGAATTCATAAATTTTTAATGTCTTTCCAGTTCATTTGAGTCAAGAAGAGAGCTATCATCTAAGTGCTGGTAAAGTGAAGGACAAGCATTCAAAAACAAATGAATGATGGGGTTGTGACAAACATTACACAGAAAGAGTCCACAGAAAGGATGAGCAGTTACCTTGGGTTACCTGTGCACCCACATAGCTGTGGCTGCAGAGAGTAACATACAGAAGAGAAGCGTAATAACGGTCACTGTTCTACAGATGAAGAAAAAGAGGAACAGAGAGTGAAGCACAGCATCCAAGGTTCTCTTAGCACCTTATCTTAGACTATATCAAGGAGCCAAAATGTGACTCTTCCCAAAATATGGCTGCTATTTTTTGACGATGGCAGGTCCCCTGTAATTCATACAGGGGTTTAATTCCCAAAGTCACAGGTTAACACCAGGAAGAGTCGCAACATGACCCAACTTTGGTGTTGAGAGCTGGAGTCTTTGGGAACTGATTAGGTTTAGAAAAGATCATCAGGGTAGAGAGTCCTTGTAGAGTGAATCCTGGTGCCTTTATATGAAAAGGGACACAGAACAGACACACAGACATGCACACACTTGTGACTGTCTCTTGTCATGTGATACCATGTGCCATCTTGGGACTCTGCCAGCAAGAAGGCCATCATCAGAAATGATGCCAATGCCTTATCTTTGAACTTCCAAAATTGAGCTAAACAGCCCTCTTTTAAGTTATCCTGCTTAAGGTATTTCATTATACTAATGAAAAAATGACTGATACAATGGGATACTTATTTTCCTGAAAATATATGCTTTACAGGGACATCCCCATCTTTCTCAAATTTTCTTTAGAATTCAGTATACGCCCTCTCCCCAGAAAATTACTAGTACCCCTAAGTGAGGGTGATAACAATACCTGAAGTCCATCTCTAACCTCTACAAGCCCAGTAATGGGAGGCAGAGAGGTGGCTGAGAAGAAAAGGAGCCTGGGAACCATTTCTTATTCTTCACTTTCCTCTTACTACTTTCAATTATCATCAACCTCATTTGGAGCATGTTTCAGAATCCCCCATTTTCTTTTTCATTTTTATGATGTAATTGATTCATAAATAAAATAAAATAGAATTTTATGAAATAGAATAATATCTCCAATAAGCTGAGCAGAGGAGATTGGTTTTGTAGGCAGAAAGGGGCTGAAGAAAACAGAAAGAAGAAATAAACGGGAGAGTTCCTCATTTTAAAACAAGACAACCTAGCAATGAACATGTTGTGAGTTCCTATTGGACGAGTCATGCTCCATCACACACAAACAGGCTGGCATCCCTTTGAGGTCCCCACTTCCAAGTTTCTGCAAATGGAAAATAAAACATAAATGTGAAAACTTTACACTGGATCAAAGGAAAAAAAATCATGTTTTCCTGAGCCAGAGAACTACTAATTGTCTTTAAGTGTGTAATATATTTTCGTGAAGTAAGAGTAGTAGTTACTTTTTCTCCATTTAGAAAAGCCTACAATCATGTAAGAATAGGAAAGCACTTCTTCTATTCATATTTGTTGTAAGTACAGTATAAAATGTATATTCTGGAGGTAGAATGGAGATGTGAGGAAAGGAGACAATAATCAACAAAGACATGATAATTAAAGGAAGGAAAAGATCAAGCAACTCTGGGAATTACAGGAGTTGGAGATCATTCATGGGTACCTTTCCTGAGAAGGCTTCCTTTCCCAGCAGTAAAGTCAATACTAGGTGACACCTTGCTCTTTGCCAGGCACTGCCATAAACATGTCACATGTACTAAATCATCCAAACAAGCATTTAGGCGACAACTTTTAGTGCCTCTGTGTTTTAGAATTAGGAAACAAAAGCACAGAGAGTTTATGTAGTTGGTGCAGGGTCACACAGCTTTTAGGGGACATAATATTTAAATACCCTCTTCCTATTCCCTGAGTTCCAACACTGAACATCTCCAAACAACCATTCTTTTGTCTGCCTTTGTTCTTTGCTTAAGTCTTCACATCTCCTAGTGGCCTTAATGGATATTGAAGTGAGAAGGGTTGTTTTGTTGTTGCTGTTGTTGATGATGATGATGATGATTTTAGCACCTTTACAAGTAATTCTGAATATGCAGTCTCTGAGCATGCTCTCTAGGGAGAATCTCCCTGGGCAGACTAGGGTCAGAAGAAAATCACAGCAGAGAACTGAGCTGGAGTCTGCCAGAAATCCAGCCAGATGGCCTAACTTGCTCAATAGTGTTGACTGGTCTCCTGTGTATCCTATGGAGAGAGGACATTTGAGTGAGAAAGGAAGGATGCGCATGTAGATGACAGATGATAAGGGGAACAGGGACAAGGGAGGGAAAAGATAATAATGACGATTGTACCGGGACTTCTACAAGTTTATGAGACAGACTGTTGTAGGTATATTATTATATGAATTGCATCTGATTCTTAGAGGACAATAAAATCACAAGGAAGTACTCCAATGTATGATTGGTGGAGCTGAAAAGTAAAGTTAGAGCCTGTCAGGCAAATTTTCTCTGTTCTCCTTGGTCAATGCCAGAGCCAACCAGAAACATCAGATTCCCTAAGTTAGTTTAATTGCTCTTTCTGCAACCATGGGCTACTGTGTCTAATAAACAATGTCACATTTTGATCAGCAACATCTAAACTTATTTGAGCGATAGGTAAAACCAAGATTTCCACAGCTTGTATATTGCTTTTCCTCAATCTGTGTGAAGTTGCTAATTACCTGTTGTCAATGAAAACAATGCTTGTAGGCAGCAGCAGAAGTGGATTGGAAATAGGAGTTTGAAGTTAAGTAAAAAACACAGGTGTTGGTGTTGCTTTGTTCAATCAAAGCCGAACAAGACACTTAGTAGGATAAAAGGGTAGGGGCTGGGAAAAGGAAAAGTGACGTCATCCTCTGCTGGAACTCTCTGGGAAAGAATAAAAGCAAGAAAATAGATTACTAAGCACTTCCTAATAGGAATTGAGAAAGTTAAACATTCACAGGACTAAATTTTGTGCACAAAAAAATTTGCATTTCAGATAAGTAATTTGTGAAAAGGTTTTATGTTTTCTTAAAAGAAAAACAAAGTAAGTAGAAAGTCATAGTAGTTAAAGTTCAAGAAAAGATTAGATCCGGAAGCAAGCAGCAAATTGTAAATTAAGTGATTCTTTTTTTTTTTTTTTTTTTTTTTTGTCCTTTTGGAGAGGGAGTAGAAGGTAAATCCTATTTAACTAAAGATGGATGTGTGCACACCTGAAACAGGGTCCTGTGTGTGGCACAACCACAACCATTGGCCCTTTACCTGTGCTATTGCAGTCAGCTCTCAAATGTGTTTCCAGCTTGTTTTTGATGATGAAAATATACTCTCCAGAAGTCTTATAAACAGTAGCTACTGTTCCAAAATTGAAAGATAGCATGTCCTGTTGACCCCTTACTTGAACACCAATTCTCTTATTCCAGTTGGGAATTCCATTTAATACAGAAAAACAGCAACATGTAATTTGATTGTCCATTTTATACACCACTATCAGGCTCTAAAGAATGTACTGAAAAGGTCCAGAGAAAAGCATTTCTGAAAACCTCTTCAGGAAGTTCTTTGTGCCCTTTCCCATCTCCATCATCTTCAAATCCAGGTACATTTGTAGTAGGAATTTGTTCTGCGAAAGCCTGCAGCAATATTTCTCTTGGTTTCCATGGTGACAGCTCCCTATCAACTTCTGAAGGAACTTGCCTGTATTGTAAACAAACCTCTCTTGGCAATTGGCCTGTTTTCTTTCTCTATCTCATCTTCCATCTGCTCAAAGGCTTTGCTTCAAAAAGAAATAGGTTGCAGGTGTGTACTTTTTCTTTCTTTACTCCCCTCCCCCTTTGTTTCTGAAAGAGGTCGATCTTAGAGATTAAAACTCCCTCAACTAGTCACATTAACAATTCCAGAGAGTGAGGTTGAGTACCTGTGTGTACCTGTGAACCAATATTTGGAACATGTCAACATATAGCACATTTGCTTCCATTTTAACACAAGTCCCCTAGGAAACTGGAAGTAGACTAACGTATTTCATGAAGTGAATTCTAACTGCAGGGAGTGGAGGGAAGAACCCCAATTATTTAATGTCAGCCAAAATTCAATCTGAAATCCATCTTTTTAGGTTCTTTCATTAAAGATTAGAATAATTCTTATAGAAGTAGGTTCATGACAGAAACAACTTTAACCAGTAATCAAGGTAAGAAAAATGTTTTTATTTTTCTAAAAATGTCTCCTTTATATTTTTTAACTCTGGGTTTCATGACCTCCAACTGAAGGACTTCAATTCTTAGGGCTTAGAATGTGGGTAAGTTATTTGTCCAATATAATAAATTTGACAGTTTTGCAAGTTTACTTATCTACACTGTTCTTGTTTTTACTCAATGTCACAGCTATCCTATCAAGTGACTGCTAAAACAAACACAATTGTTGGACATTATTTCAAATATTTTTAAAAAAAAGTCAAATGGGAGGAGGGAAAAAGATAAATTTTCTTCAGCAAACACCAAACATGAAGAGAAAGAACTGGAAAGAAAGTATTTAACTAAGAATTACAGAAAGATTCATGGACATAGTCTCAGGTCTCTCTGGAAAATATTTTGCTTGCTCATTCTGTTTTTAATTTTCTTGAACATTCATGGGAAAGGACCACCTCACTGGTAATATCTGAAGAAAAATAATTTTGAATTGGCAAAGATTGTATGCATTTATGGTATTCAATGTAATATTTTAACATGGAGTCATCCCTCAGTATCCACAGGGAATTGTTTCCACCTCCTGTGATACTAAAATCAGAGAATGCCCAAGTCCCTTATGTAAAATAGCCTAATATTTGCATAAAACCTATGCAAATCCTCCCATATACTTTAAATCACCTCTAGATTACTTATAATGCAATGCAAATGGTAAATACTATGTAACTAGTTGAACGGTATTGTTTAAACAACAGGGACAAGAAGGAAAAGTCTGTGTGTATCCAAGAAAGATTTTTTTGTTTTTCAAATATTTTAAATCCAAGATTTGTTGAATTTATGGATACAAAGGATAGACTGTACATATACATTCTGAAGTGATTAAATCAAGCTAACTAATATATCCATCACCTTACATCCTTTTCTGATAATTGTTGGTAACTCCAGAAAACCCCAGATTTGGGAAGATCACAGGGTTTTCTCTTAGATAAGTAATAGAAAACAACAATAACAACATATATTGAGTTTTTAGCATGTCTTTTGGTGTTTTTGTTAGTCTTAAAATGCTATCTAAACTTAAAGTACATTATTAATAGCAGTAGAATACTTTTTATTTTAAAGCATTTTCATGTCTTTATCTCATTTATCTCATTTATCATATGGCATTTGAGGTGTATCATTACATACATAATTTTATATGATAAGAGGAGAATGTAAAATCTGCGAAAAACAAAACAAAAATAATACTTACATTTTCTTATTGAACGTATCACCTGCTATTAACCAACTAGTGGCCAAATGAAAAAAATAGAAATAATTATTTAAGATAAAATACCTTTAACATAGTATACCCATCAAGAACTCAGAGATGCTGTTTATTGTGGAAAAAGTCAGATTGTTTACTTACAATTTAAATCTTATATTTGATCATTTGATGTGTCTCTCCCACTGCCCCAAAAATGGGAACATTCACTTATCTCTCAGCATGTGATTGCAGTTCCATTCTACCTTTTTAAAATTTTTTATTTGTTCTTTTTAGATATACATGATAGTAGAGTATATTAGATATCCATGGAGTATAACTTATTCTAATTAGAATTTCATTAGGAATCCATTGGGATTCCATTCTCGAGTTTGTACGTGATGTGGAGTTTCACTGGTGGTCTATTCATATATGAATTCCATTCTACTTTCACTGAGTAGGAGAAGGGGGTGGTAATGACCAGATGTATTCTTAACAGTAATCCAATATAGAGTTGGTTGTTATTTGTTTTGGGGGGCTTTCTTGTGTTGTTTTGAACTGAGGATTGAACTAAGTTATGCTTAACCACTGAGCCACATCCACAGCCTAGCCCTTTAAAAAAAAAAAAGTATATTTTATTTAGAGACAGGGTCTCATTGAATTGCTTAGGGCCTCGATAAATTGCTGAGGCTGGCTTTGAACTCAAGATCCTCCTGCCTCAGCCTCCTGAGCCACTGGGTTTACAGGGGCGCACCACCATACTTGGCTTTTATTTCTTTTTAAATTGACATTTCCAGTATTATTTTTAAAAACAAATTATATGTGTGGTAATTATCTTTGAAGATATTAGGCTTTACCCATCATTACAAATGTTACTCTAGGAGAAGCTTAGATGATGCACATAATCATATTATTGCCAACCATCACTTCCTGAACAGTTCCCTACAACAATTTGTTAAAGGGACACAGAATGCTGCTACTGTGAACCTACATTGACTTTGTCTTTATGCCAGAAAAGTGGAGAACTGAGTCCAGATTCCAAACAGAATGCAAGTTTCTGTGTTTAAGGTGGTACCACTGGAGAATAGATCAGACTTCTCGGGGCAATAGGAGTTGGACCAGTCATTAAATGAGAAGATGAAAGGGTGAGAGTCCATTTTATGAATCAGATCTACTACTGCAAAATTATTTTCCAGGCTGCCATAGTAAATCCAAAGAAAGGACCTGCCCAAAGCCAGGAGAAAATTGCTAATGGCTCTTGGCAAGCAGGTGAGAGAGACGGCTTGTCTTTGGAAGCCTGTGCACTGGTTTCACTTGAATTTCTACTAATGCCAGTTAAATCTGTGACTGATTGAGTCATTTGGGGAAAGTTTCTTACTTAATACTTATTAAAAATTTAAAAGGTGCCTGAAAACTCTATCGGATGTCTGAATTCATGCTCTTTGTGCACCTTCTTCTTTACCTATATATTCTTTCTAGGAGTATGTATTGAGTGCTTACAATGTGCCAGGCACTGTGCTAAAAGTTGGAAATGCTCTAGGAACAAGGACATAATCTCTGTTCTCGTGTGGTGTTCTGGGTAGTGAAGGATATAGGCTTTAATCAAAGAATTACACAAACATGTAACATTGCAATATGGGAACTTTTACATCTCACATTTGGAATCAATTTTCAAGGAAGAGGTCCCATAGGAAGTAAGGCTTGAGCTACAATTTGAAGGGGACACAGTAGTTAAGCAGACAAATAGTCATATATGTAGTATTTATTTCTGGCCCCACTTTTTGGGGACTTAAATCCCATAAGAACTAACTATGATGTCTCCTTTGAAAAAAATGATCCTTAGAGTCTACAACTGTATCTGGCACAAAGTTCAACACTTAATGAATGTTTATTAAATGAATGAGTTGAAATGAATTGAACTAAGTAAAGAGAAGGGGGCAGAGCTGTTCAGACAAGCTCTTTAGCTGGAAGAACATGAAAAACAAAGGAGATTGACAATGGCCATACAACCCAGAAAACTGACTGTATGTTTGAGAACCAAGGGTGTTAAGACAGGTGTTGTAAATCCCAAAGTGCTCTGGCAAGTGGAGTCCATCTGACTTCCTTTCCTTTTTCCCTCATTTACTTTTCTTGAGATTAATCATCCAAGATTCTAGGGCTTATTTGGACTGGAATGTTTTCAAAGAAATGATGTGTAGGTAAACCTACCACCCTTCTTCCCTCTTGCTGTAGTCCTGGTACATCACCTATTAAAATTGTGACCAATTTTGATTCTTGTATTAAAAGTGTAGGCTGGTCTAGGGCCCCCATGGGGCAGCACAGGGGTGAATGTATAGAATTAAAAGTCTTTGCTCCTCCCCTTCTTCTCCTTTTCTCCTTCTTCTCTGTCAGTCCTTCCCCACCACCCACCTACTTCCTTCCTTCACTCCCACTCTTCTTCCTTTCTTTTCCTTCTCTTTCCTTTGGTGACTACTCAGGGGATGCTTTACCCCGAAAAATCATTGGCACACAAAGATGTGCTGAAAGATTTGTGTCAAATAAAAAAAGAAAGATGAAAACAGAAAAAAAAATGGCAGCTTCAAGTTGAGCCAGCCAACATTCATTGGGTGTTCCCTGCACAACCAGATCTCTTTGTGACCCCAACTTTGGGGAAAGACACTCTTCCTTCTGAGCAGGCACCCACTTAATTGGAAAAACTGGAGAAGCTGAAACAAAATCCTCAAAATTATTAAAAAACCAAAGGACCAGTGTTTTCTCTGATGTGCAGATGCTAATTCCCAATAATGGGCAGGGTGCACAAGAGGAGAAGAGAATTACTTTAGGTAGAGGGGACTGAAGGGAAGGGAGGGGATATGGGGATAGAAAGGGTAGTAGAATGAATCCGACCTTATTACCTTATGTACACATATGACTGCATGACTGATGTGATTCTACAGGTACAATCAGGAAAATGAGAAATTATACCTCATTTATGTGTGATATATCAAAGTGAATAAATGCATTTTACTGTCATGCATAAATAATTAAAACAAATAAAAAATATTAAAAAAAGAAATTATCTATAAGAACAGATTCAAGCTCACACAAATGAAGTCTATGGGCATCATATATGAGTACATAGTACATGTATTAATCAAAGAGGCTTTCTGAAAAAAAAACAGATTTTTTTTTTAGTTTTATTTTGAAAGAGCAAGAAAACATAGATTATCAGAGCAATGAAGAGGTAGAATTCTTACAGAGAAATATATTCCTTTGCATAATGTAAATATATTCAAAACTTAAGATCATTTGAGGAAAAACCAATCACCCCTGAAGCAGAATCTCGACATGGCTTCCATAGCTCAGTGGAAAATAGCAGAAAAGAACAGCCAAAGGTCAAATGAGAGTCCTTTCCCTGTTATACTAGAGAGATGGGAACACTTTCATCCAAAGGACAGGAGATGACCTCAATGATAAAAGATTCCATTAAGAATTACATAGCAGTAAATTTCTTCAAGACTGGAAATCTCTTGACCTAAACTACAATTTATTAATTTTGGAATTAACTTTTATGTCATTTTTTTCCCTCAACTATGTGAGAGAATTTTAGTCTTGTGATATATAATCAATGGCTTTTAGTATGCATACCATAAAATTTTTAGACACCCTCCATAAAATTAAAATGTAGTTTCTGTTCCACTCATTAGGCAGTCTGTACCTGAAGGCACAAAAATAAATTCACGCTGCCTGTTTTTGAGAATGTTTTCACCTCTTTTTGGATCAACACCTGCTAGTCTGGTCTTGTGTCTCTTTCACTCTCTCAGATAGTATTTCACTGCTTAGAGGCCTATGAAAGGCAATAGATAACAAACACTCTTTGGTCCCTTGTATTTCAACAGAATAACCTGAAACTTCTTATCATGAAGGCTCAGGCAGACCATAATATTGGGGAGGGGCTGAGGGTTCCCAGGTCCTAGTTCCATGAATAATTTGATTTCTTTGAAACAAAGTATAGCTTAAATTAAATGCAAATTCATGCCCAAAATATTTTTTTACAGCAGCAACAAATGACCTGCATAGATCCTACCATTTTGCTCCTTTTGAAAACTAGAAGTTTACAGCTCATCTTATGCCTACACATGATTGACACACAGAGAACTGGCTAGACATCAAGGCATCAAGGGCCCTTTTGCAGTGGGAGACTACGGGGAGGTTATAGACACACACATTTACAGATCTCTTGATGAAGACACTTTTTAAACAGCCCTAAACAAATTGAAGTCCAACAGTCTATCAGGCAGTAAACATGAAATGAGCTTTCTGTGTATATCCAGGTTATACGATCAGACATTTGAAAAGGCTTTTTAGGAGAAATCATCAGTGTGTGTGCGTGTGTATGTGTGTTTTTAAAAGATTCCCTAAAGAACACAATATGAGTTTATCAAGTCATGATTTGTAAGGACTAGCACTTACAGAATTCTGTGCATTTAGGACCTGTGACTTGCAATGAACACATCAATCCTCCATAACACATAGGTCAAGGAAGTTTTACAACCTAGGCACATATTCTTGGTTGAATGAATGAATGAATGTTGTTGCCTATTCTATTCAAGTGGAGGAATGCAACAACAGTTCTGAGACTGGTTAACATGAATCCAAGACAGATGCTAACCTGGATTCCTTTCCTGGCTGAGTGCAAACATCATCTGTCCTGTCGATTTTATTTCTGGCACAGCTGGCAGATGCCTCTCTAACTAACCCGAAGCAAGCCAACTAACTTCTCCTTAACATCTTCTATTTTATAACAAGGAAAACACCATACAAATTCATTATATTCCCCAGAGTCTGTATGAAGTCATAGGACCTACTTCCAAACAGAATAACATAAGCCAGTAAAATTGGATCATAGGTAAATCATAGAGATAAAAGAGACAAACAGTTTCCAGGGAGGAAGGGAAGGTGAATTGGAAAGAGGCTGCTTAATGGATATGGAGTTGCTTTGGGACAATGAAAATATTTTCAAACCAATGGCTCCAAATGTTGGTGATGATTGCACAGCATTGCAATATACTGTACTGCTACTGAATTTTATACTCTAAAATGATTGATTTCATATCATGTGAAGTTAAATTCAATTAAAAAAATTTTATCACAATATTTTTACTTCCAAAATATGTCTTTGCTCAGCTTATGCACAGGAGGGGCATGCAAATGTCATTTATCTACATGTTTCAAAAGTATAAATAATGGCCCTATTGTAGTTTTCCAATAAATAAGTTTTTCAACATGGAGTGAGTTTTCAGAGAACTAGAATGGATGTCAATGATAAGTGTTGTGATATCCTTCCTGGTAAATTATACCAATTTGAGTCTGGACCTGAAGCCAGGGAAGAATTTGTCTCTTGATGATGCAGAATATTTTCTAACAAAAAAAAAGTATTTACTTCCTTGATCATTTTAAAAGAAAACAAAAAAATTAATGAGCAACATTTTGGATTATGATTCTATAATTAATGAATTAATTAATTAATTAATTTTGGTGCTTGGGAATTTGAATATAGGGCCTCTTTTATGCCAGACAAGCACTTTACCACTGAGCCACATCCCCAGCCCCTTATTTACATATATTCTGTGAAAGCAAGACTTAAAAGCAAGCATATTTGGATTTCACAAATCTTGTTTTCTGATTTCAACAAGTATTTATTGAGCTCTGTCATACATTGTATGTACCCAGCACTCAGGGATAAAAGAAACAAAAACACGTTCTCATTGTCATTCTTTTATTTATTGTTTACCAAGCTGGGTTTATGAAACAGATGGTATCAAGGATAATACTCTGAATTAAGAAAACAAATGCAATACAACCCTGCATTTATGTAAGTTCTGGCAAAATGTGTTGGCGCATATTACCTTTATAGCCACCCTGGGAGGCAGGAAAGTAGGATTAGTTATGGCCACACTGTAGGATTAGCAAGCTGGAAGGACATGGTATAAAGTACAGACAGAATCTGAATCCAGGTCTTAGGTATCTAGACTGATACAACTAGGAATCAGAGGAACTAAATTCCAATTATCATTCTACCACAAATTTGGTAGGTGGCAATAAATAAGTCCCTCAACCTCTTGGGTTTCAATGTCTTCCTCTCCTACTTGAGATGGTGGGGGTACATCTTCTCAATGTCTGGAGCCTACTTTCCAAATGCAGAAATTGCACATTCATCAGCTAACTCTTCTCTGCCATTTCTTAACCCAGGTACGCCTTTTACCTTAATATAAGCCTTTTCTAAGATGCATTACCATACACTGTTTGAATGCTCATTATGTATAGGTTATGTTTGCAAAGTCATCTTCAACTAAAGTTGTCTGACCGAAAGGATTTCCTCAAATTTTTGAGCCTATAAGCTATTAGCTGCTAAGATCACATTGTTCCTATCTGCAGACAGCTTTCTTTCTTGTTTGCTGCTCTACCCCTCACTGTAAATAGCACTTTGGTTCTTGCAAACTGCTTTCCCATCTCTTGTCGCACTAAACATCACTAGAATGAAATAGAGACCTTAACAGGTACCAGGCCAAAACTCAGTCTAAGCCACCCTATCTCTCCCTAAGCTAACACAGCTCTACACCCAGTCTCATTGTTAGCCTACAAGGGTGCGACTGAGATAAGGCAGGGTGGGAACCTGACCCAGTGACAGCCAATCAGAAGAGCTTTTGTCTGTGGATCTGACCAGGGTGATTCATCAGCCACCAATCCCAGAGGCTTTCAATGGGAGAACAAAAGTCCACTATTGCCCCAAAGGCTGTGCTTGAGTTTATTCCCTTGTAAAAAAAAAAAAAAGCTAATGTAACTGTCAAGAGCAACTCAGAATTCCCACAAAACAAAGCTCAAGGGAGAAGAATTAGAAAAGACAAGCTAAGTGTATTGCGTCTATGTGTACACAGTTACAAAGCAGAAACGAGTGACTATCTGAATCAGGATAACCTGTCCCCAGAAGGAGACCCCAATAACTTCTTTTATCTTAAATGTCATTATAAAAAATGAAGACTTGAGAGAATGACCTCAGCATTGCCGTCACAGATGGAGTCTCAATCAAGCGTCACCTCTAGGCCCTCTCTGATTCTTACTAAACATGAGTATGTGAAGAGTTTTTCACTTGCCCTCTTGAAAAATATAATAATAAAAATATAAAAATATCTTTAAAAATATAAAATCAAGCAAGTTCTTCCTTTCCTACGTTGTATTTTTAAAAAATTTTACTGTCATGAAATAATGTGGTTTTATACTCATATGTTTTCAAATCCAGAAACACCTTACCCATAATTCATGTCAGGAAGCACAAAAGGTACAAAAGAACCAGAATTTTCTGCCCAGTGGGTAGAAAATATTCCAGAAAGTGAGAGAGAGTAGAAGTGAGATTTTCCACCTGAAGGAAACACCTAACCCCTTCATTCAGAAGCGAGTTCTAGAGTGAGAAGGGAGTGATATTAAACATGGGAAGCAAGGAAACAAGCAAAATAAAGTAAATCAGTCTTTATAATATGTTGCCATCATATTCAAGGTTTGAGCATGCTCTCTTGATGTCCACCTTTTAATTATTTTATCTAATCACTATATATAAAAGAATATAGTCAAACAGGCCTTGGAAAGGTGATCAGGAGAGAAAAGTTCTAATTAAAACATTGACTTTACTACTGCATGTCCTTAATTAACTCACTTTTCACTTATTTAATCAGTCATCATTCAGTGGTTACTTACTAAAGAAGTAATATTTCTAAATGTTGTTCTGGGTGCTAGCTTTGGAAGTTGGCCATGTTCAAGACACTTTTTGAAGCAGGTGTTATAGGAAGTCCCTTACATAAGATTTCAGAGATTTTTGTTTTATAACCCTGCTATCTATCATGACCATACCTGTTTGGATCAGAAATTGGCAGCAGACACCAAACACAGCCATCTATGGATCTCCCAACTGCTCATAATCTCCTAAAATATGGCCCAGATTCTTCTCTACACTGGACACTAACCAACTGAGATATTTTAAGAATCTTCTAGAAGGTTTAAATATCAAATATTCAGAGAGAAGAACAGGAAGTAGAGTGGAATAGAAAGCAAGAGAGAGAGAGATGACCATAAGGTAGTAATAGCCATGCCTTACTATAAAAGGTGAAGAAAGTTGGAAACCAGGAGCAAAAGAAGCAGGAGTCTTGGTGAAGAAGAATAACAAATACCTGCTACCAAAAGGAAATTGTTCATTAATTCAATCACCAATGTCTATTGTGCATCTTCTATACGTGAAAGTACAAATGTGAGCAAAACAAAATTCCTGTCCTGGTGGAGGGTACTGAAAGAGTCATATGCTAATTAAATAATCTCACACACACCCACACACACACACACACAAAAAAAAAAAACTGTGATAGATGCTTGGAAAATAAAAATAGAAAGGCACAAGATGAAATAATGGGGGGCGGGGGAAGAACAGATTCATTTTATGGGAGAGTGTCCAGGTGCCGGAAGGCAGGCTCAGTGAAGTCTTTCTGGGATGGTGGGGAGAGAGGTCCACAAAAATGAATTGGAATTAATTAGGCAAAAGTAATTTGGGAGGAACCATGATGTCATGGAGACACTTGAAGAGGAGTAAGGGGCAGAGGAGAACAAGGTTAAGCTAGAAAGTTAGGTAAAGCCTGATCTTGCCAGAACATGTAAGCCATTTTAATGATTTGGGTCTTAATCCCAAGAGTAGTGAGAGGCCATCAGAGAATTCCAGTAAAGAGAGAGAAGCTAAGATATGCATTTAAACTGACAACTGTGATTCCTTGTGGGAACTAATGAGCAGGGCTTAGAATAGAAGGACCAGTTTAGAAGCTTCTTCAGGAGTCCAGGGTAGAGATGGTGACTTGAACCAGAAGGCTGGACAGCATTCTGGATATACAATGCCTCAGCGTGGGGAAAACATCTAATTCATCTTTGCATCCATATGTCTAACACAATCCTGGCACCCAATAAATACTCAGGAAATGGCTGCTGAATGGATGGAGATCAGTTCTAAGGAACCAGTGATCAGTAATACTTTAGTAACTTTCCTCTTCCACAACAAATCCACCCTACAGAATGTCCAATGGTGGTGATTTGGGAACTCTCTCAGGGGAGCTATCTGAGGGCAAGGGAAACGTTTATCCCCTAAATGACCTCATTAATGAACTGGTAATCAAGGAGGTGGTCTCCAAAGTAGTTAAGATCTTGGGCCAGGTGTGGTAGCCTATGCCTATAATTCCAGTGACTCAGGAGGCTGAGGCAAGAGGATCACAAATTCAAAGCCAGCCTCAGCAACTTAGCAAGGCCTGAAGCAACTCAGCAATGTGCTGTCTCTAAATAAAATATTAAAAAGGGCTGGAAATGTGGCTCAGTGGTTAAGTGCCCCTGGGTTCAATCTCCAGTACCGCCCACCCACCCCAAAAAAAGACAGATCTTGGTAAAGTATAATAAACACCTGCTGTCCATGAAGCAGAATGGAAAAGTGGTTGAAATCATAGATTCAAATTCGCAAAGTGCCCAGATTCACATCCCAGTAATATCAATTTCTCACTGTTGATAGGTATGCTATTTAAACCCTTTCTACTTCTATTTCTTCAGTCACACAGTAGTAATATTAATAGTATTATGCCTACCTGGAAGTGCTATGGTGAGGATTAAGTGAGATTACATATGTTAATCATTTATCACAAGGTTTGACACATAGGAAATTCTCAATAAACTTTTATTATCTTCACCTACACAGTGAGCTTCTCAAAGAAAAAGCACTCTTTATTAGAGGATGGAGCCTGTGACATACTAGGTACTCAATAATTTTGTGCTTTGACTTTGCATTCTCATCCATCATCCTGAGTTTGAGGATTTGATTTCACACATTTGTCTCAGAGCCATCTTTTTAAGCTCAGATCATCTGACAATCTCTCATATCCCACAAGGGAATGTTCTTCTCACCCTGTAATTATCAGCCTTCCCATCGCCTTCCTCTTTTCCTGTTCCAAACAAAATTATTCAGTCTGCTTACCTTTTCCCCCACAAATCCTGCCATTTCAAAGTTAATTGCTTCTACTTCCATTACACACCTGCCTTGCTTTATTTGTCTATTAACTTTGCTTTCTTGTAAGTAGATTGTATCTATTTAGCTTGCCCCCTTTTCCCTTCTTATTAATGAACTTCCTATCCCTGGCATCGGTTGAGAGTTGCCCTTCAACCCTGGCTTCTTAAACCAGTCTCCAAATTCTTTGCTGCTTAGATGATTGCTTTTGGCATGCTCCTTGCTAATTCACCTTTGTTAGGCAACTCTTGCCTCTGAAAACATCCCTTTCTTGCAGACTACAGGAGGGAATTATTCCTCCCAACCAGTTTTAAACTACTCTTCCTTTTGACTCAGTTTTATTGTCTCCTCTCTTTGAATGTCTGGTAATATGTGTCTTCCAGCTAGAATTACACATTGTCTATACTTCTGGCAGGTAAAAGGAGAAAAAAGCCACACCTCTAGGCACACTTCCAAAAGGAATCAAATGAAAGCCCTCCCAGCCCATCCCTCTGGGTACCTCTGTGCATAGGCTGGCTTCCTTCAGGAAGATTAATTCTGTCTTTTTCAATTTCTATGCTCCGCTGGCATTCCTCACCTTCCCTATCTGAATGCTGTATAGGATGATTGTCCTCCTTAATTGTACTCTTAACACCGATTCCATCTGCTGATCCTGGGCCTTGTTTCATGGCTCATTGCAAGCTATTCATCTCCCTTTCTACCCCCCACAGCCTCTTGGGTTTCTTTACACAATTCTTAAACAAGATCCTTGGGATTTTGTTTGAAGCAGGTTTTTATTTGAGGACTCCTTTTTGTTTTGTTTTGCTTCCAATTCTTATTACTGTGGAGGATTGTATTTCTGGGACTCTGTGTTTCATTGGCCTATATTTTTGTCTTTTTTACTAGATGATCAGCTCATAACTGCTCACGTTCAAATTCGTCTCTTTACTCAGTAGATCCAGTAGAACACAAGGACTACTGTGTTGAAAAGCAAAAATTCTCCTGTAGAGTGGACAAGAGATGCTACCTGATACAGTGTCTCCAACATGGATATCTTCTTGACTCTATGCAGACACCTCAAGTCAGAAGAAGCTCACTGTTCTATGAAACAGCAATTTTCACACTTAGAGACTCCAATGTTCTACAAAGTACATCCTAATCATTAAATGAAATTCATCTCTCTGTAGCTTGTATACCATGTTTGCCATCTGAGGTTCTATACAGTACATTGAATCCACAATCCACATTAAGTATTTCTAGGTATTTAACAATGTCCTAAATATTTGATGAACACTTCTTTGCAGTCCGGCTATCCCAAATTCCCTCAACCATTGATCAAGTGCCCTACTGTCTCCTCTAGAGTGCTTGCATGCAGCACCTCTTCTGATCCATGTGACCTGGAACCAAATTCAATGTCCCCAACTGTCAGATCAGCTAAGCACATTGTGTACAGATGACTAATGAATTCATTACATTCATTAGTCTAAGATCACATTAGCTTTTTCAAATATATCTTTTCTTTATAGTGATTCATAAATGTTTTGTTTCTAAGTATTATGTGAGTTATTCCTGAATCAGATGTCCCCTCCCAGGGAATTATACAAATAACTTTTGGAACCTAACAGTAAGGCTTCCCATTTAGATATATTAAAATGCATTTTATGAGTCTTCCTTTCAACTTTCAGTTTTAAAACTCCAGCTTCAAAAAGTAAAAGAAAAAAATAAATAAATTCTAGCTCAGAGGTTCAGCTTAGTTTGCTTTGCTTCAACTATAAGTTTGGCAAATACTCTTTCTCCTATAATGATGCAAATCCTTGACAAGAACGTTGACAGAGTCAAGGCCAAGAATACACACCAGCGATCACCCTTTAAGTTGACATCAATGAAACAACCATGAGTCACGAGATTCATGGCTCTTCAGGTGCTCTGACTCTGGATAACACACAGCACAGTTCACTTTTCTCCAGGTAGTATACAGAGATAGCACCCACATCATAATTATGATGACAACCAACATGTGTAATGTAGCATGAGTCCATTATGAGCTAGCCATTTTTCTAAGAGGTTTCCATGCATTAGCACCTTAGCCTCCATAATAGCTCTACAAAGTAGGTAGGTCATGTTATTATTGCTATTATTAAATAAAGAACTAGGACATAGAGCAATTAAAATGCTCAATCCAATAATGGTGGCTTAGAGATTTCATCTCCACTGTCAAAGACTCCAGAACTTAAATTCCTAACCCCCTTATTGAGATTTTTGTCAAATGAAACGCAGAATTTCATGACCTTCCTATTTAACCAAGCTAGAACTTTCCAAAAATAAGAAATGAAACTGTTTTAATGTGGATTCTAAGTAAATGTGATTCTTGGTGATCACAACTTCTATGTCCTTCTAAATCACAGCTTCAGTACTCTATAGAGTTAACATTTTTCTAGAAACTAAACTCACACCTCTAAGCCTCAGGGTATATATCTGTTTCATCTACATATGCTTCAGATGATATTTGTAATCCAGCTGCCCTTATAGCGATTGACAATGACTCAAGAACCATATATTTACAAGTTCATTAACTATCCTCAGAAATAACAGACCAACTTAACTACTCAGTTTACTATAGTTTAAATCAGTCCACTCTTCTTGAGCCTCACTTCTCTGTTAAACTTGACTGCTGTGACCCTCAGTTGAACAACATTTCCCAAAGCAAAAATAAATAAATAAATAAAATATTTTTGAGGAAAAAAATTGGAGCATTTCTCTTCTCACTTCCATCTGAAAACCCTTCAGCATTTTCTTCCCATGGTGAGTCTTTCTCTGTTGTTCTTGGATTACAGTAGAAAATGCTGGTTTAGCAGGTTATCTACCTCCCTGCTCAAAAAAGGCTGGGGGACAATGTTCTCAAGATATAGAGTATGCTAGGGTGTTTTAAGGACAGAATGTAGTTCACCTCAACTATCTCCTTGTACCTTCTCTTTAGGAGAAAATAATGCCTCATGTAGTTCAGCTACCCAGATGTAGTTCACTCCAAACAGGAGTGGCCAAGGCAAGCAGAACTGATGGGCAGGGATACAGATCCTCAGGGAGTCAGGGAGGCTGAAAGGTCATAGTCACTGGCAGAGAAAAAAACAGTAGAGGAACAAAAGAAAAGAAGAAATAGGAGAAGATAAGGACCAAAGAGAAGAGAAGAAGAAATGGGAAGAAAGAGATCCCTGTAGGCCAGGGTAATTAGTGTGGGTCATGGGTATCTTTTAACAGTCGGATAACTTACTTTCCAGCCTCAATTCCCAAGGGTTCCTCCCGTGACTCCAGCATGCACCCATACCCAAGGGATGCCCTTGGCTGAGCGTCCCAGGCAGCACCTGAGAATATCATGACTTCTTGCCTTTGTTCCCAGTTAAGAAAGATTAAATGGGGTGCCTAGTGCTAGGCCTAGAACATGTGTGGCCTTTATAATTAGTTATTTTCTCTGTTGTTCTACAATACCTAATAGATGGGAAAACTCACTTTAGTTTTTAGATATAGATCAACTTATAGGCCAAGTGGAAATCTGAGTTGTGAAAATCTAAAATGGCCTTGTATGACCCTGAGCAGTGCTGTGGTACACAGACAAGGTGGAATCAACTTTTATTATGTTTAATTACACGTATAACCAAAAAGTATGCTTCTATGAGTCATTGACAAAAAAAAAAAAATTCTACTTAAAAATCACATTTGATCCAGAACGTAGTGTGCATCAGAGATGCAAGGACCCTATTTACTGCCCCTGACCCCACAATTTATTTCCAAAGAAAATTTCCCAATCATGAAAAATGTATGTTGTTTTTAAAGCAAACTCCTGAAAAAAAAAAAGAGTTGCATTAGGGGAAAACTAGAAATACACTTTGTGCATTGGGTTTGACCTCTTGAGTGTCAGCAAATGAGACAATGTGTAGCTCACCATGTAGAGAAAAGTACTGAGAAGAATGCTGTTCGCATACTGCTACTAAAACAGCAGAAGTCGTTTTTGTCTCTGGATGTTTCAGAACAAGTTGAATCCAAAAGAAATAAAGAAGGGGAATGTTTTTCCTAGCTACTCCTCTTGTGGCTCTCAGCATCCTGGCCTGGTGGGGGCAGAAACACGTGACCATCTTTTTGAGATGGAGAACATGAGAAAAGCCCTTTCTCGGATTGTGCTTGCAATCTATAAATTCCAGCCAAGCAAGATTTCAGTCTCTCTCCAAAACTGTTGCCAGGCACTAACACTAAAAGAATCGCACCGCATAGACTTTTTAAAGAAATCAATTACAAACCTCTTTCATTAGCCAAACAAGTTCAACTACCAGAAATATTTTGTGTGAAACATATATAAAGACCTGCAGTTGTCTTGCGTGGTGTTTACAGGTCAGCCTCCTTTATGCACCAAGGTAGAATATGATGAATGAAACACAAGTTTTCACAATACACAGCATTTTTTCTCATGCTTCCTCTGTGAAGGATTGTGAATGCTAAAGACCAGCGGTGGGGGACTCGCAGCCAAAACAGAATTCAAGGCCATTCTCACTGACAACATTGTGGAGTTACTGAGGGAACAGCAAGATGAAGCTTTCAGCTTTTTTCCAGTGTCTAGGAGAAAGTATTTCGAAGGAAATTGTGCCTGGGGAAAGTTTTGTTAGCTTCAAAATCAAGAATAAGTCATAGTACAATTAGGATGAAGGAAAGAAATCTCATCTGAGATCCCTAAAGTGTGAGACTAAATTTTCACATTCACAAATTAGAAAGGGAAACTGCTCTAGAAATGCAGGGTCTGGGAGAATTTAGTGTAATTTATAAGATTATCCCGTATTCTTTAATTCACCAAGTTCCTGCAGAAACCAGGAAAATCTGGCCAAGTCAATTAAAATGACTGACTGTATTAGGTAGATTTCTATATGCAGGAATTCCAGGTCATGTTCAGAATTGGACCAATATTGGTAGGCAAATAGGAAAGCCCCTGAATCTTCTGCAGAAAACCCCTCCGTGTCTAAATAGAAGGAAAAACAGAGACAAAGAAATAGATGACATTTGGAAAATACACACGGAGAATTTGTGCCTTCCTGGATTCTTCATGAGCCAAGGAACTTTCATAGAAAAATATATTGACCAAACTTTTCTGATGTTCTCAACAAGAGAAGCTAATATGACCTCAAACTGATAGTATCTAGCACTAACTTGATCCATTTTTCTTCTGCCTTGCTTCTCTCCTCACGCCCCCTGCCTCAGTCAGCAGATCCATTCAATGTACACAACACAGAAGCCTGTTTCTTCCTGACTCATCATATTCAACTCTCACCACATCCTACTGATTCTACCTCCCAAAGGTCTTTGACACTATCCATATCTTTTCTGTCATTGTCACCACCCTAGTTTAAATCAAAACCTTCTATAGTTGAGACCACTGATGGTCCTTTAGCAAGGCTGCTGGCATCTTGTCATGACCCTTCCCCACTCCATACTCATGTTTCTTTCCTGAACTCTGTGTCATAATGTGGCCATCTGAAAAGAATTCCTTACTGCTAATCAACACAAGTCTGGAAACTCCAGAATCCAAAAATCAAGTTTTGTCAATTTAAATTGCTAAATATAATTCCAGCCAAAAATAACAGCCTGTCTAGGTCTTTTGTGTAAAAGATGAGGCACTGACTGGATGGACATCCTTACAGTTGGAATAGAACTGACTACCTGAAGATTCAGAGGACTTCGAAAACCCACCAACCTGAATTTCAACATTCCCCATTTGACAGTTTCCTTCAATTACATTATTGCTGACCAGTAGCCAGTGCTGGACCTTAATGTGGCCTGACAGAAAAAAAAAATGTGTGTTTAGTAGATTGGGAGTGTTTGATTATAGATGATCCAAACAAAATGGAGAAGAGAGGAAGAAAAAAAAATTTCCCCAACCAGAATTACAGGGATTCCCTGATTTGTACATTTCACAATCTAGGGAAAATTTACATCATAAATTTTGAACATGTTGGACCGAGGGTGGCAGAACATAACTTTGGAGTGAGAGACAATCACCACTGCTCCAGGTGCAATCACCACCTGTCTGTGTTCAGGTGCTTGCCTACACAGCTGGCCACAGGGCAAACCAGTTGCTGAGTTGCTAATTCAAACAGAGAACAAACACAGGATCACCTTAGGTGACATCAAAAGACCAGAAAATCCTTGTTTTATGTGAAAGGAGGGGGTTGGTGCTTAAAAGACCCTGGGAGCAATAAAGTAAATGAGACTCTTCAACCCACTTTTTCACCTGTCTTTCAAGAGAGCCCGAAAGATGGCCTTTTCCTTTAACCATAAACACTAGATTGGGTAGGGAAACAACCCAATCTTTAAAATGTGCTCAATAACTGGGCTTTGTAGGCTGGGACTATTGATTTTTAGAGTATCCAAACAAAATGGAAAAGAGAAGAAGTAAAAAGTAAAGTAGGTATAATTATAATAACAGGAAAAGCACCTAATTTGGAAATCAGATGTCAGAAAATGGTCTGACCTGTAAAATAGTCCTGTGGCTATCTATTGAGGGTTTAAGAATTAAGCTGATAGCCTTATGTGACAATCAGAGCCTATTACCGAGACCTGATTCAGGCACCCACTAGACACTCATGGCATCTCCCCAGGTGCCAACCATAAGTCAGTTCTCAGCCACAAAGCATCTTGCGAAGAAGATAGTCTGAATAGCTGTACAGAATATTCCTTTCTTACCACACAGTGACAGTGTGACTTTTGCTTCCCTTCTCAACCAGATGAAAAGGAAATCCTGAAAACGTTGATTTCTTTTAGGCATATGAGGTCCCAGAATTAAATCTGCCTAACTTTCCTTTGCTGACATACCAATCTCCTTCACCCTTTTAATAGGTCTAGAGAGACTCCAACACTTCCTGTGATTATTCCCCCAATTTTTCAATATGTAGAGAACATGGATATTCTTAATGACTGTCAGAATCCCCACATAGGCTCCAGACCCTTGAAGTAATGGCCTACTGGAATTCACTGGTTTAACTCCTCTCTACCCAAAAAGCACATGAAGCAATACCATTTCCTTGGTAAACTGGAAAGATTGGCACAATTCAAAATTGATGTCATTGAAATGGGCAGGCCTGGTGATGCCTTCAGCTCATCATTAATTGTCTGGTTTGGCCTGATGTGGAGATGATATTGGCAGGTACAGGTTGAGGAGAGTGCATTGGAATGGAAGTTCTTTCCAAAGGTGTCCCCAAGATACTGTGAAATCCAGAATAATTTTAAATGGACATTTTACTCTTCTTTTGCGTCGAAGAACAGTCCCAACATGAAGTCCTTAGAGATCTGGGATGTGGCTTTTGATACAGTTCCATAGTCAAGAACTTGGAAAGAGGAATACTGAAGACTGGTAATAAGAATTTTTGAGGAAGAGTTATGTGAGAGGACACTGGGGTCGGCCTAGAGCTGAAAAGATGATATAGCATGGCAAGGCCCTCCAGAATACACTCCCTGCCAATGAAGGTCTAACAAGTACAGAAGAGGAGGTGTTAATGCCTGGCCTCCTTTGTCCTTGACCCAAACACATCCTATAGTCATTTCTCCATATTCTCAGTGTGGACAGAGTAGCGTATCTGATGGCTGTAAGTCATCCTCCTTCCTCAGCCAACCTTGTACCTTCTCCATGGAGTCATGGGGAAGAGGCCATGGTAAACTCCACTGCATATATATCCTATTGCTAAGGTTGAACAGGCTAATTCTGCAGCAAAGTACCCACTTGGACACTAGTGATTAAGATCCCATGTTATGGTTTAAGGAAACCAGCCAGAAATCAGCCAGTGACAGGTCTCAGGTATTTTACCATTCAGAGGAATTGCCATGGACAGACGTGTAATGGTAGCCATGAAGAGATAATTTTTGAGAGATTATTGCTCTGTGAGATTTATTGTCTATCCTGAACCAAAGATGAATAGGTGCTGCTTTTTCTCCTTAAGGAAAAATACATGGTCAGGATCTATTGCTTAAATTGGGAATGTTACCTCTGAGTATTTTACAGTGATTTACTCTCAAAATTCTTGTCTCTTTAGTTTTTCACCCTGAGTTCTGTTGTTTTAGAGGTCTTAGTAATCCAGAGAAAAATTCTTTCACCAAGGAAATAATAATGGCCTCACTGAACGGGAAGCCAAGAATAACATTTGGTCATTTCAAGTTCTTCTTGCCCCTAAGAAAACAGATTTAAAGAAAAAAAAAAAACACAGAAGAATTCCCAGTGAACTTAATTGCACCATCAGGCCTAGTGACAAAGGTGAATGGGAGACAAATGGCACCCATACAGGCAGGAGCACAAGGGCTCAAAAGCACGAAGAAATGAGAGAGCACTCATTCCACTGGGTTAAGAGTTATGACCCATAGAGGCCGTGACAAAAGACAGAGGAAACATGGAATCTATCAGGAAAGGAAGAATCATAAGATTCTCATAAGTTCTAGAAATGAGAACAAAAGCCACTGAATGCACTTTCTTGTTTTCTTTTGTTATTGGAAGACTTTTTTTTCTTTACTCCTGAATGTTACCAGTAGCTAAAGTTCACTATTATTCTGTATGTTAAAAAATAACAATATAGTCCCATAGTAGAACCAGAGGGAAATGATATATGATCTTTGCCTGGGTGAGCATCTGATGATATCAGGGTGATAAAACTAACACAAGAAAAAAAAAGCAAAACAATAAAAATGTATAAGGGTACAATAAGAACTCTGATCAAATAACCATTTCCAGAAGGAGAGATTACTGAGGATCAGAAAATTCTAGCAAGGGTTTATAGGCAAGTGCAAAAACCTGAGCTTAAAGGGGGATCACATTTGTAGGAACAGAAAGTAGCTGAAGAATATGGCATGGTTGGAGAAGAAAATATGTTCTAAGATGAAGGTACAGGAAGAAGAATCAGTGTGATTAGAATCAAACTTTAGTTTGGCAATTTGTCATCTAGACATAGGCTAAACTCCAAGAAAAGACCCTGGATGTCCCTAAATTTTTTTTGAGCCTAAAACATTTTTACAAAATTGTCATATCTGGTACATGAAAACTTTAAAAGTACTTTTAAAACAACATCTTTTCTTAACACCACACCACATATCTATTTTAAAGATTCCTCTGGATTCCTAAGGAAAATATCTTGTCACTTCCAGCTGCTAATACTCTTTCATGAAGGTTTTTTTTTCAAACCTGATAAAAATGCAAAAGAACAAACAATAAAATATTCTGCTTTCTATTGCATTTTCTTTCATCAGAAGTTCTTAAGGCATTTTGAAAATTGAAGTTACATCTAAATAGATGTAATATAATATGATGTATCATTGTCTTTTTTAAAAAACCATTGAGAACAAAGCACAGAGCAATATAACTATTGACTCAAATAAATGAGTTCTCAGGATCCAGGCTAAGAACCACCCCATCACCTATGTACCAGGGCATGCAAAGGGAAAGAAACTAAGGACATAGTCCTTACAAAAAAAAAAAAAAAAAAAAACAGTTTCTCTTTTTCTTAGGACATAGAGGACCCATTTAATGCTGGGCATTTTCTTCATCTGTAGTATAGACCTAATAACTTTGAGTGCCAATAGGACCTGTGAGCATCACTTAGATATCTTGAGGGAGGACCAAAAAAAAAAAATTTTTTTCCCTATTTCTCCAAACTAATTTTCTTTTACTGGCAAGTACTTCTACCAATACTATAGATTGGGGCCAGATTTATTTTACTTTAAGAAAAAGGAAATAAGTTTCATTTACCTGAACTAGAAATAGAAATTGTCTCTTTAGCTGTTACATCTATCTACAATTTTAAATCAGTTCACACTCTGTAATTTTTAGGAGCACTGATGAGGATGTAAAGCTCCCTTGGAAAGGCTTCCTTTGCATCCAGAGTTCCAGAGCCTTTTAATTCAAAATTGTTTAAAAAGCTCTCTTGAATTTTCAGAAGTTTTCACAGCTGGGAGCAGCGGGCAGCAGGGCAGATAAACTTGAGGCCACAGCATCATTTCCACCCAGCAGTTACAGTGTTAAATTATGAACAAATGAGCTCTTTTTGAAATAAAGAACTCTGCAAAAGTGACCACTTAATTAAGGGCATTCAAATCCCTTGATGCCTTGGCTAATACACCTGCCCCCTTTTTTGACCTAAAATAAGCCATCTAATCCAAAACATGAGATTTTCTTCCTGACCAACGAAGCCACAATTTGTCCCCCAGCTCATTTAGTGCCACAGATTGCCATTAGTCACCCAAATGTAGTGCAAAGTCATGGTTATGACATTTAGGGTTTCTGGGTAGGCAAGTTTAATGAGGAATAAATAATTTCTCCTGCTCAGCTAATACTTGTCAGTGTGGAAAGGTGATCCAAATGTCACTGCTCCATCTCTTTATTGAGGAAAAAGAATGAGCAACATCTGCTTTGAATATGTTGCAGGGGGCGGAGAAGGATTAAGGTCTCTCTTCTAATCACAGAATGATGAGAGCTGAATAATATTCAGAGACCTGTATGCCTCTGATAATCAAACTGCAACTAGAAAAACAAAAACAAAAACAAAAATGACTTTGGGAATTAACATTAGGCCCTAATAACTGCATACAGGTGTGCACACTTCTGTTCAAAAAGGTGGAAAAGCATCCAGAGTAGGAAACGGCAGGCAGTAAATTTGTTTATTGCCTCTCTTTAATAAACAGTGGCAATAAGAAGAGCTTTTATGGATGGGTTTTGTTCCTTCCTGCTTTACCTTTGTCCACAGAGCTAGTGGGAACCCCAACAGGACACTCGTAAATAGACAAATTTACAATCTGGCCTCTGTAAAGTGCCCCCAGCCACATCTCATCCAAATTGCCTTTGTGATGTTTTCACCACCTGTGATGCCAGGGGCAGGAGGTCAGAGTCCTGGGTCCCCCCAACACATGCATCCATCAGCTTAATTCCTGTAAGATCTACTTTTCCAACTTATTTGAATGCTGAAGCCTTCTTTTGATTTCTTGGCTTCTTTGCTGAGATGTCTGGATATTTACTTATTTATTTCCCCTTTTGGAAGCATATTCCCAGACTTCTCCAGATTGAGAAAGAGAAAAATAAACTTAGAAAATGGAGTAACATAACACGATCCCCTTGGGGCCCTCAACATCTGTTTCTTCCTGTTGGGGTTTTAATTTGGCCATTCCTTTGTACAAACTTGTTATGGACCAATGTTTAAAGGAAACAAATAAAAATAAAGCCTCCTTTTAAATACCAACTCACCTACTATAATATCCAGCTATTTTTAGGAAAAGTGTAACTTTATAGACAAGCTTTGTTCTGCCCTCTACTATTATTTATTGAGTTCCAACATTAGACAGTGTTATCTAGGTTAGGCTGGAGCAACAAAGAAAATAAACTCTGAATCTCACTGGCTCAAAACAACAAATTTGCTTACTTTTTATTTACATCACATGTGTGGCTCTTCAGGACACCAAGCTAACTTTCTAACCCCTTAACAGTCATGAAGTCCCTACAATACTCCCAGTGGTTGGGTAGTATAGAGACAGTGCTCAATGCCACCAGTTCCACCCTGGCCCCCTGAATCTTTCTTTCTTAGGAAGTAATGGCTACACAAATAATTTTTTTAAAGCTATCAATTGAAAGTTTGGAGAAAATCTTGGCCAGCTACTCCTCTAATAGGGAATTAATATCCAGAATGTACAAAGAACTCAAAAATCTTAGCACCAAAACCACAAATAACCCAATCAATAAATGAGCAAAAGAACTAAACAGAAACATCTCAATACAAGAAACACAAAAGGCCAAGAAATACATGAAAAAACGTTCAATATCTCTAGCAATCAAGGAACTGCAATCAAAACCACAGGAAGATTTCATCTCACTCCAGTCAGAATGGCAATAATCAAAAATACAAACAAAAAATGCTGGCGAGGTTATAGGGAGAAAGGAACATTTATACATTATTGGTGGGACTGCAGATTAGTACAACCACTCTGGAAAGCAGTTTGGAGATTCCTCAAAAAACTAGGGATGGAACCAGCTATCCCACTTCTGAGTATTTCGCAGCAGCAAGACAGCCACATCAATGTTTATAACAGCACAATTAGCAATAGCTAAATTATGGAATCAGCACAGACGCCTGTAAACAGATGAATGGATTAAGAAATTGTGGTATATAGAGACAATGGAGTTCTACTCTCCATTAAAAAAAAGAATAAAATGATATTTACAGGTAAATAGATGAAAATGGAGAATATCATGCTAAGTGAAATTAACCAAACTTAGAAACGCAAAAGTCAAAAGTCTTCTCTGATACGCAGAAACTAGAGTAAAATAAAGGAAAGGAGACAGAAAGGATAGGATAGGATTACTTAAAGAACAAATCAAATACAATTAATAGATGATTGAGAGGAAGTCTAGTACACAGGGGCAGGGAAGGACGGGAGGAAAAAGGGTCGATCATGATCTAAAATTGATTTTCATGCATGTCTGAGTTTGTCTGGATGAACCCAACTACTATGTATAACTATAAAGATAATTTTTTTAAAATGTAAAGAAAAAAACTAAATTTCAAAAGTAATTGGGACGGTGTAGAGAGTTACTAATTGTCTAATACAAATAATTTTTATTTTATTCTCTGATGAATTTATCATGTGATCTTTTGCATATGGCCAGCACAAATCACAACAGTACTAATTTATGTACAATTGAGTTTGAATCCTGTTGGATTTTATTCTGTTTTGTTTCTGACAGCATGTTTTCCTCATATTGGTGTATTTGAATATATAATCCATATAACATATAATTATGTATCTTAAAAGAGCATAGTATACATAATATATAATTACATGTAACACACACATATGCATACAACACTCTAGAAAAAACCAACAAGAGCAAAACACCAACCATGTCTCTGTATTATATTTTTCTTTGTCATCAACTGATTTTTGTTTTAGTTTTTATGATGGGTGTGTGTCATCTCAGTCCATTTTCTTTTGCTCTAATTGACCATCTGAGACTCTATAAAGAAAAGACATTTAGGGCTGGGGTTGTAGATCAGTGATAGAGTGCTTACCTAGCACATGTGAAGCACTGGGTTCAATCCTCAGCACCAAATAAATAAATAAATATATTTGGCCTATATATAAAACTAAAAATATTTTTCAAAAGTGAATATTACTGCCAAAAAAAAGGAAAAAATAGAGATTTATTAGGGGCTGGAGGCTAGGAAGTCCTAGAACATCTTACTGGCATCTACTTTGTTTTTTGATGAGTCCCTGTGCTACCTCACATGGCAAAAAGTGGAAGGGCAAGCAGGTGCAGGTACAGGAGACAAAACACAGGGGCAGTCTCTGCTCTCATGGTAACTCTCACTGTCTTGGGACAGTGAGAACATACTCATGCTAGAAAGGCATTAACCTATTCCCATGAGGGTTCTGACCTTCTGACCCCAATACCTCTCCACTAGGCCTCACCTCCCAATACCACCAAAATGGCAATCAAATTGCAACATGAGTTTTAAAGGCATCAAACCATATTCAAATCAGATCAGTTAGTGGTTTGGGTGTACAGTGTCTCCCAAAGATTCATGTTGGGCTGGGGGTATGGCTCAGTGGTAAAGCACTTGCCTAGCATGAATGAGTTTAATCCCCAGCACCACAGACACACACACACACACACACACACACACACACACACACACACACAAAGACTCATTTATTAAAGAGCTCTTGGTCCCAAGAGCAACAATGTTCAGAGGTGGGACTTTTAGGAAATAATTGAATCTTGAGGATTCAAACCTTATCAGTGGATTAATCCATTTGATGGATTAATCACTGGAATGACTATTGGGAGATGATAGACCTGGTAGAGTCCCATCAACTGGTAGGTTGAAAAGCATGCATAGAAGCGTATTTCTTGTGCCTGGCCCTTTCCTTTCTTACTCTTTTACTCCCTCTCTTCCTCCCAATGCCATGAGCTGAGGAGCTCTGCTTTACCACACCTTCTCTGCCATGACCTTTTCCATCATGATGTTCTCCCTCATCTCAGGTCCAAAGCAAAAGAAGCAGCAGACCAAGGACCAAAACTTATAAAATTTTGAGCCAAAATAAATCTTGGCTCCTTTAAGTTGTTCTTCTCAGGTATTTGTCACAAGGACAAAAACCTGAGTAACACAGCAGGTGTTTTTCTCTTATTAGTGTAATATATAAATATATATATTATATATATATATATATATATGTATACAGACATATTTAAATTATATACACATATAATTAAATATGTATATACATAATGTATTTATAAGAATTACATAATGTATATAATATATGCAAAAAATATGTAAGGTAAAGTTTACATATTATAGATATATAATATAAATTATAAAAATAAATGATGTTATATTTTATACATATTTAACCTGAAGAAAACATAAAATTTGTTTAACTTCCCAACATTTCTCTTAACTTTTATTTATTTCTATTTTGTGTGCTTCTTTTGTGTATATGTATTTAAATAAGTTCTTTCTTAAATCAACCAATAAAATTGTCTATATTTATGGTTTACAATATGATGTTTTGAAATGTGTGTACATAGTGGAACGGATTAATCAGGCTAATTAATATATGCATTACCTCACATACATATCATTTTTTATGGTGAAACTTAAAATCTACTCTCTTGATCATTTTTAAGTGTTACAGCACATTGTTATCCATAGCAGGTACCATGTTGCACAATGGATCTCTTGACTTTATTTCTCCTGTCTAAAACTCACATTTTGCTTGAGCTTGTAAACAATACCTATAAGGACATGAGGGAGCTGGGTTTGGGAGGATGGAGAATTAGAACTGGGCTCAGTTTCAGTGGAGGCCTGAGTCAATCTGATGAATAGCTTTGAAGCCAGGTATTTCAGAAACAAACCTCCTTAGCTGCAAACTTCATTACCCAGCTTTCAATAATGGATAGAACATCTGGTAAGAAGACCAATAAGGAAATGAAAGACTTGAGAACACTATAAAACAACTAGAGCTGACAGACATCCACAGACCCTCTTCAAGCACACAAGCAACCTTATGATAGACTATAAAATGAACCTGAGCATAATCTACAAGGATACATTGTAAATCATACAAAGTACATTCTCTGGTCACAATCAAATGAAAGTAGAAATCAATAAAGAAATTTTGGAAACACACAAGAATTTGGAGATTAAACAACACACTCTTAAACATTATATCAAAGTAGAAATCAAAAGAAAAAAATAGGAAATACTTTGAAATAAGGCCAAATAAAGATACAATACATCAAAACTTACGGGATGCAGCTAATACAATGCTTACCAGGGAAATTTATACTTGTCAATATATATATTAAGAAATATCTCAAATCAATAACTTAACCTTTCATTTTAGATTCCTGGAAAAACAAGAGCAAACGAAACTTTTAAAAAACAGAATGAAAAAAAAACACAAATATTATAGTGGAAATCAATTAGAGAATGAAACATAATAGGGAAAGAAATCAAGAGTCTAAAATTTGTTCTTTGAAACAGTAAAAAAAAATAAATGATATATTTTGTTAGAGCCATCAAGACAAAAAGAACACTCAGGTTCTGAAAACCAGAAATGAAAAAGGACATAACCAACCAATCTTGCAGGAAGAAATAAAAAGAGTATTATAAGAAATATTATGAAGAATTATAAATAATTAGATAACTTAGATGAACAAATTTCTAGAAAAACACAACCAACCAAAACTGACTCAAGAAGAAATAGACAATCTGAATAGATCTTTAACAAATTAAAAGATCAGAAAACTAGCAACCAAGAAAAGCCCATGGGCAGATGGTTTTATTGGTGAAATCTATTGAATATTTAAGGAAGCATTAATATCAACTCTTCACAAACTCTTAGAAGGGAGGGAACACTTCTCAACTCTCTCTGTGAGGCCAGCATTACCATAATACCAAAGCCAGACAAAGACCAAAAAAACATAGACCGTATCTCTTATGGATACAGGCAAAAAAATCTTCCACAAAATACAAACAAGCCAAATCTAGCAACATAGCAAAGAATTGTACACCATAAATAGGTGGGATTTATGCCAATAATACAAGATTTGTTTAACATACCAAAATCAACTAATATAATACATCATACCAATAAAAAGACAAAAAAAAACAAAACAGGATAATCTCAATAGACATAGAAAAGGCACTAACAAAACTCAACACCTTTTCATGATGAAAACATTTAATGACCCAGGAATAAATGGGTCTTTCTCAGTTTGATAAAGGGAATCTTTGAAAACACACAGAACTAACACTGTATTTAGTGGTAAAGTCTGGATGCTTTGCCCTAAAATCAGGAACAAGATAAGGATGTCAACTCTTGTCACTTTTTTAAACATTGTTTTATGGTGCTAGCCAGGGCTACTTAGCAGGAAAAAGAAATAAAATGGATCCAGACTGGTGAGGAAGAAGTAAAACTATCCTTATTTGAAGATGGTATGAGCTTGTATATAGAAAACCCTAAGGATCCATTAAAAAATTACTAGAACTAATCAATAAATTCATCTAGTTTGCAGAATACAAATAAATATACAAAAATCAACTGTAACACTATATAATAGCAATTATGTTCTGAAAATAAAATTAGAAAACAAATCCACTTACAATAGTATTAAAAAGAATACTCAGAAGTAAGTTTAGCAAAAGTATATATGGAAAATTTAAAAATGTGATTGAAATTTACAAAGATATAAATGAACAGGAAACATATCCTATGTTCATAAATCAGAAGACCTAATATCATAAAGAGGGCACTATTCTCCAAGCACCTACAGATTCAGTGCAATCTCTAGCAGAATCATTGTTGACTTTTTGGTAGATATTGACAAGCTAATTTTAAAATTCATGTGGAACTATGAGGTATCCAAAATAGTTTTTAAAAAGTCTTGAAACATAAAAAGAAAGTTGGAATACTCAAACTTCTCAATTTCAAAGTTTATACAAATCAGCAATAATTAAGACAGTCTGGTACTGGCATATGGACACAAAAGCAAATCAGTCAATAGAATAAAATTGGAATCCAAAGATAAATCTTTGTGCCTATGGTCAACTGATTTTTTATAGGAGTGCCAAAACTGTTCAATGGGGAAAGAACAGCCATGTCAACAAATGGTGCTGGGACCATAAAATAGCCACGTACAAGACAATTAATTTGGACCTCTATCTCATACCATAACCACAGATTAATTCAGCATGGATAAGAAACCTAAACATATAAGTGAAAACAAGGCTTAGGAGAAAATAGGAGTAAATCTTCATGTCCTTAAATTTGAGGATGAATCTTAGATATGACACCAAAATCATGGACATAATAATGATGAAGAAAGAAATAGAAAATTGAACTTCATCAAAACCAAAGCCTTTGTGTTTCAAAGTATACTAATAAGTAAGAAAAGGACAAGCCACAGAATAGGAGAAAAAAGTTGAAATCATATATCTGGCAAGGGACTTGTATCTATCGCATGTGAAGAATGCTTCAATTCAATTACAAACACACACACACACACACACACACACACACACATATATATATATATATACTAGTCCAATTTAAAAAACAAGAATCTGGAGCTGAGGTTGTGGCTCAGCGGTAGGGCACTCGCCTAGCATGTACGAGGCCCTGGGTTTGACCCCAGCACCACATAAAAGTAAATAAAATCAGGATACTGCATCTAACTACAACTAAAAAATAAATATGTTTAAAAAATAAAAATAAATAAAAAACAAGAATCTAAATAGATTTTTCTCCAAAGAAGAAGTACAAAGGACCAATAAACATATAAAAAGATGTATGATATCATTAATTATCAAAGAAATGAAAAGCAAAACCATAATAGGATGCTGTTTCATACTCACTAAAATGTTTAGAATTAAAAAGTTAGATAATAACAAGTGTTGGCAAGGATGGAAAAATCAGGATACTTATAGACTGCTGGTAGGTTTGAAAATAGTGCAGCTACTTTGGAAAACAGGCTGGCGGTTCCTTAGAAGCCTAAGGACAGAGTTACCATATGAACCAGCAACTCTACTTCTGCATATCTACCAGGATAAATGAAAACATATGTACACATTGACACAAAAATAAATAAATGCAAACCTATTTGAATGTTTATAGTGGCATTATCTATAATAGCTAAATGGTGAAAACAATTCAAATATCTATCAACTGATGAATGAAAAAAGCAAAATGTCACATGGCCTTATAATGGAATATTATTTGGCCTCAAGAAGGATGTATTGCTACATGCTACAATATGGATGAAACTTGAAAATGCATGCTAAGTGAAAGAAGCCAGTCACAAAGATCTTAGCCATATAGTCTGCTGAGAGCCACAGCCGAGTCGGAATGGCCCCTGGCATTTTGCCAATAGTATTGGTTGAGAGGCAAGCCATTAAGATGATGCTGGATTGATTCGGTTGTATATTAGACCTTTACTGTCCGCCTCGGCCTGCTACTTTGGAGTTCTTGTGCTACTTTGGAGTTCTCACGGGGATTCCTGGAGAGTTCGCATTGGTTGGGGAAGTGCCAGAGGAAGGATTTCCGGTTGGTGGTTCCTGGAGGAGCCTCGTGGGTGGTTCGGGATAGTTTCCGGGAAGCGTGTGTGGAGTGTGCTGGTGGAGTTCAGAAATAAAGTTTGTTCCTGCTTCAGTGGCTCGTGATTTGTGCCCATCCAGACTGTGGCAATAATCTATGATTCCACCTTTATGAAATATCCTGAATATGCAAATCTGTAGAAATAACAAGTAAGTTAGTGTTGTTTAGTGCTGGGAGGAGTAGGGCTAGTAGCTAAAGGTCATACCAGAGTTGGTATACTTTCTATATGGCCAATATTCATGTCCTATCACCTGCAAGAAATTCTAGTTATTTTAATTTTGCAGAGGCAAAAGATAATACTTTGCATTTGGCTAACGAGGTTGTAATGAAATCAACTCTCCCTATTGGGGCATCAGTATGTATGAAGAGTAGACTCCCTGTACCTGACACCTTCCTGAGGATAAAAGAAAGCCAAGCTCATTATTTCCCTAAAAAACCTAAGTCCTAATCTCTGTAAGACACATTTCTCCTTTCTAGAATTATAGCTTTACCTTCCTTTCTGGAAAAATAGTAGAGTAGCCACTTCGAGGGTTTCTCAATCTCTCAGCTGAGACTACATTAGAAACACTAATTGTTTTAGCCAAAGAAAGAACCATCTTTCTTCTGATGTTAACCATGGTTATTTAGCACTGGATCAAATATTTTCTTTAAATACATGATATTTAGGAAAAAAGAATTAAATCATGCAAAAAAACCCCAGAGTATTTATTTCTTAAAACTCTCAGTATTTGGGGCTGGGGATATAGTTCAGTTGATAGAGTGCTTGCCTCACATGCACAGGGCCCTGGGTTCAATCCCCAGCACCACACAAATAAAACAACAGCACCAAAAAAATTAAAACTCTCAATATTTGGGACACTTTCCCTAGTTTAATTTCAAAGACTACATAGTCATTTTTCAAAGCAAAAATGACAGAGGCATGTTTAAGAAAGAAAAAGAGAACAAATTACATTCATATATCACCCCCTCCACAACACACACACTTCTAGCCCCACCCCCGTTCTGTCCTTCCTCCTCCTACAAGTATATCTTTGCCCGGAAGAGCATTTGTGGCTAAAAGAGACTCTCACAGCTCCAAGTAAGCATTCTTTACTTTTTTTTTTTTTTTTGGTACACTTTTAAATGCAGCAAGCTCAGACGAGAAAAACAAAGAAAAGAGTTGCCCTTTTATTATGGGGGGTAGGTAAGACGCAACAATGATAAAACACAGAGGATTTCCACGTTGCTTTTTTTTTTAACCTTACTTTTTTATCTGTGAGAAGTCAATTTCTGTCTGATAACCTGTGCATGAACCATGGACAGTGATTGGAAGTCATTCCAGAAAAAGAAAAGTGGACCAACAGCATCCGTACCTTAAAATGCTCTCAAATCAATAGAGAAACAGCTGGAGGTTTAATGGCCCTACCAGTTAATAGAGGCTTTAAAGAACTCAGAGACCAAGTGAGACACTCTTAACTCAGACACTATCAAGACACACTCAGCCTCCTTTAAAACATCATTAAATGACCCACCTGTAAAACATAACAAGGTCACGAAAAGCAAAATAACAGTCAGATCAAGAAAGTGTTCTTGAATCCCACTCCAGCTTCCAGGAAGCAGAAAATGATTAGGAGTATTCTGGCCCCTGCAAGTCCCTAACCTGAGCTCCTAAGTAAAATCTTAGCATCAGATTTCTTGGTGACAGAGAACTGCTATAGGTGAATTCCTAGTGCTCTAAATCCCAGGGAAGACATAAAACCTGCCTTAAGGGTAGACTGATATTTAGGAAAATATCAGTTCTGTTCACCTGGGGAGTGTGCACCAGTGGGTCCTCCTTTTATTCCAAAATCTGATGTGAGAACTAATGTTGTGACATAGGCTCCCAAATACCACAGCCTGGTGCTTCAACTAATTCCTCAGGAACTGGTTCATCTCCTATCACACCTGAACCTCATCCATCAGCCAAAGTCAATGACTTGGGAGTCAAATGCAGATTGCATAACCTGTGATGCCTCCTCAAACAAAGTATGCACAGGCATACTGCTGACTCAGGTCTTAGAGGACAGAGTGAGGAGGAAATAGAGAAGCAGAACTCTTGGATCAATCAGAAGAGGAGAGATGCTGGGGGCTGGGAGATAAAACAGGGGAGTAAAGGGGAATCCTGAAGTTCACTTAAGCCAAGACAGGCAGACAGCTAGTAAGACAGGGTGGTCAGTGTGGAGTGGGGAGACTCTTCAAATCCTAAACTTGCATCTCTGACCTCAATCATCGAACTGCCCAAGGCTGCATTAATTCCTCAATTAATTCCTGACACTGAGTTCAACAAAATTCCAAAATTGAAGTCCCACAGAATCTCACCCATCTGGGCTTAAATACTAAAGTGGACACATTTGACTTTTGTTTTTCTCATGTACAGAAATCATAAGAAAGAAGATAAAATATGGATGGGTAAAAAAAAATGTAGGAAGTGCCTACAACATCTTTTGTGTTTTGCATATTTAATTATCATAAAACAAGAGAGATAATATTGCTTTCTTTAGAAAGAAACTAGGTTTAAGTGAAAAGCAAAGCCAGACTTCAAACCCAGGACTGCAAATCCTATCCTATCCAGCACTTTCCACCACACCAATTTGCCTCCCCTATTATGTTACTGCAAGCTGGGCATTCTTATTCTGTTTCTAGCATTTTTATGGCCTTTTTCTCACTTATAAAGTGAGGAGATTAGAATAAATCACCTCAGAGTTACTTCCCAGCTCTGTAATTTATTAAAAAGAAGGACCTTCCTGCAAAGCAGAGGCTTGAGAATAACAGGATTCTTTCAACATTTGGCAACACCCTGTCCCCTCACTCACAGAGGGAGACAATGCTGGGATCCATGGGGGAGCTGGTCATGGGCTGAGAAACCAGGCAAGTGTGAATTCTAATCCTGGTGCTGACATTGACTTCCTCTTAATCCTCAGGGTCACTTTGTTTCTGAATTTCCATCTATGCAACAAGGTTAATAGGACTTATCAATCTCCCAGGAGGGTGTTCGGCTACTCAGCATTTCTAAGGAGCTAAAGCCTCATTTCTGAGAGCTCAGGGTGGTTTTACATGGGGATGCCATAAGACTCAAAAATCACAAATGCTCTAAGGCAGGTTGTTGAAAACTTTATTAAAAATAACAATAGCATATGTTCCCAAAAACCTGCTTGATTATCTTGAGTGTAAAACTCGTTTTGAGATGCAGTCATTCATTATTTGTTCAGCTATTAAGGTTTAAAAAAAATGTAGTTAAAATGCAATCTATCCAAAGACATACAGCAATTGAGATTCCAGAATAAAATCAGACACTTTGGAGATCAACAACCACAAAAAGTAACCAATATAAAATAATTTCTTTCCTCCTGCCCAATGTTATCTTACCAACAGAATTACAGCATGGATTAGAATGTAGGCTGTTCTTTTGTATTCTCATTTAAATGGTTTTTTTTTTTTTACCATGAAAAAACATTCTGGAAGAAATAGAACCATCCATAACTTTCAAATGTACTCAGAGCTTAGAAGAGTGAAAAAATCTAAACAATGCAGATAATTTCCAGTTCCTATACTTGTCTGTAGGTTAAACAATTTTCCAGGTAAGCTTCAGGTTTCACAGCCTTTTTTGCAGTTGATTTGTATATATGTATTTGAATATGTATGCGTGTGTGTGTTTGTGATTTTTTTTCACATATTGTTATTGAATGTGCTCCCAGACTGTACAACTTTAAGCTTCAAAAATTTTTCCTAGCCTACGGTGATGAGGGTGCTTTGGAGTAGCGGGAGGGAAGACAGTGGGTCAGACATCCCTGTATCTACATCTGCATTTCTTCCATCCTACACATAATGGGGAGGGGAATGTTCTGATGTTGCTCTCCTATGTACCTTCTTACTACCACCAGAGACTGACCACTTTTGCATGCCCTGTTAAGAGCAGTGAAACTCATGTTTTTTCTGCAGGTCTTTCATATGATTTCTTTCCCCCAAGTGCTTAACTGAATTTCCGGCTGCCTTCCTCAGACTGTGATAAATCAGGGACTTCTTTTTCCCACTCTGGACTCCATTATGACATCACAATAGCTAGACAACCACAGAGTGAAGCGCACAAAAGAATTTTTCATTTTCTCTTTCATCCAATAAGTCTCCATTTTCTGTCACTCTACAACCTTTTGACCTGTGTCTTAATGGCTCTGGTCACTCAAGGGCAGAAGTTCAACCATGGGTTAAGTCTGTGTGTGTTTATGTGGAGGAGAGTGTCTGTTCACACTCACTTCCTGTTGCCAGAGCCTGCAGCCTCACAAAGCAATTGCTCTCCCAGAGCCCTGAGAATCCCACCTGCTGAGTGAGCTCCTTCTGAAAGGTTAAAAGACGGGTATTTTTTTTTCCTTGTTTGTTTGTTTGTTTGTTCCCTTTCTCATTTCTCTTTCCCCCAGTCACCAAACCTTTTTGTCTTTGCTGCTGTTGAGCTGATTTAGCCCAGTCTTCCCAGGTGAAGGGAATGTGCACAGCTGTACTAGCTATTGCATTTGGTGCAGCAATTTCCCAGTTTGTATTTCCTAATGCCTGTTGGTTCTATGAGTCCTAAAAGTTGCATTAAAATGTGCTTTGGATTGCTGTTTTAAAATGTTCAAAGCTAATGGAAAACCATATATTAAATAACCAAAGAACCACATAAAAGCAGAATATATGGGGACGGTTCCAATGTAAAATATGAAAGTCACACAATTTCCCCCATAGGGTCTTTTTTTTTCTCTTGTTGCTTGTCTGCTTTGCCAACCTCACCTACTACTGCCTCCACTCTGCTGCTTCAAGACATAAACTCTGCTGCTGGCGTTTGTGCTAGCCAGCTGACTGACTACAGGAAGCTGCTGCAGGCAAGCATTTATTCACTCACACATGCATTCATCCAAAACGCCCAACTGTATGTTCAACTGTTCATCTCTTCCTATTCCAGACAGGCCCAAACTATATGAGTTTGGTTTGGTTTTAGCATAGGATGAGAGAAAGGGTGGGTGAAAACTGAACCCAAAAAGGGCATACACTCATACTAAAGAACTGTGGGACATGCTCGTGACTTTATCTCCTACCTTGTATAGGCCCTCTCTTCACCACCTATACCACAAGAGAAGGCATTGTGCACGTAGTTTAGCAATGGCCTCAGAAACCCTCTTCTCACTGGGCATGGTGGTGCACGCCTGTAATCCCAGCAATTCAGGCTGAAGCAGAAGGATCACAAGTTCAAAGCCAGCCTCAGCAAGGTAGCGAGGCCCTAAACAATTTAGAAAAACCCTGTCTCAAAATAAAATGTAAAAATAGGGCTGGGAATGTTGCTCAGGGGTTAAGCATCCCTGGGTTCAATCCCCAGTAACTAACTAACTAACTAAATAAATAAATAAATAAGCCCTATTCTTTCACATTCAACTGGCCCCTGAAAGATCCCACAGAAAGGATATTTAACTTGGTGCCTTTCCAGAAACACTGATTTACCCTCCCTACTGATTCTCTCTTCCCCTTCATGTCTGTATGACAGACTCTAAGAACTAGCAATGGGCATATAATTTACTATTGACCCCTCTTGGCTCTGTGGACAGCTGATATGTGATGCTTCTTTCCTCCTTTTCCACGTTTTTTTCTTTTTTCTTTTTTCCAGAATTACCAGTTATGTGTGTCCCTATGTTGTTCCATCTCTTATTTCATCTTCCCCATATGGTGTGACAGATCACTACAGCAGACCAATTATAGATGGACCCCCATATGAGGAGACTGCCCTACTGAGGCAGATTAATAATCATTTTGGAGTACTGCCATGTTCTGTTTTCCAGGGACCAAATCTGGATACTACTAAGAAAGATTTTTTTTTTTTAAATAGACATTTAATCGTGCAATGTTATACTTCCCACACCAGCTATTTATTAAATGATGAGATGAAACAAGAGGATTTATAATCCTTGAAATTTCATCTGAGTTTATGTTTTCACAAAGAAACTCTTTACCATATGGCTCATCCTTTTCCAAAATTCCAAGAAACCGACCAGAGTATTGAGTCCCAAGGGTTAATTTCATTTTGTCTGCTTAGTTCCTATTATACAGCAAAAGATAAGATGCAACAGTATACTTTCATTCCATTCATTTTTTTTATCTATGTCCTCTTCAAGTATAAGGGGTTCTCTCTCTAAAATATGTGATTTTGCTTTCCAAAATGGTTTAGCATTTATTACCATACATTTTTCTTTATACAGTTGTTCTTTGTTTTAGGTCCAAACTATCATATTTTCCTTGCCCAGGTTTACTATCATTGTCTTCATTCTAATTTATAATTATTATTTCTATAATTGTCATGGTGACTGAATGTTTTTCCTAACTCAAGGATCTTTGCCAAAAGACAAATATATGAGACATGGTTTTTACACACACACACACACACACACACACGATTTTACCCCATGTCAGTAGAAAACTTAATCTATTGTGTACATCACCCCCCCAAGACTCTTATGTACCTATGCAGAATCAAAAATCTCCCATTCAAGATATAAATGATAAACCTCATACATCTAGAGAATACTATAGAAAAATTAATAAAATAAATTTTAGTTACAAATAGTCATTGTGTATCTCTGCAAGGGGATATTGAAAAAGGAGATAGTGTTCACCTGGAAAAGAGTAAAATAGCTTCACCTGGATTTCATGATGGTTTTTTTTTTAAAAGAGAGAGTGAGAGAGAGAGAATTTTTAATATTTATTTTTTAGTTTTCGGCAGACACAACATCTTTGTTTGTATGTGGTGCTGAGGATCAAACCCGTGCCGCACGCATGCCAGGCAAGCGCGCTACTGCTTGAGCCACATCCCCAACCCCTTCATGATGGTTTTTGCCCAGAGTAGAGTTCTGCAGAGCCGTAGGTACTTTAGGTAGACAAAGAGATTGGAAAGAGGAGGAAAAGAGTGGAAAACTTCAAGGTCAAAGTCATGGACGGTAACCTAAATAATTTGTAAGACTAGAAGTAGAATGTGAGAGAACAACATTTAATGTGATTGAATATTTGTTGATGAAACTATTAACAAACTAAATTTATCATAACAAAAGGACTAGTCAGTCCAGAAATACCATAAAGAGAAGAGACAGAAACAAGTTTATTTCTTCAAAAATCCAAACAGAGACTCTAGCCAGGATAAATAGTAGAAGCAGAACTAACTATACCCCCATTGACCATGCCCAGTGGCCAGGTCTTAAAGCAAGTCTCACAGTTGAAAGGACACACCTACTGATGATTCAAATCCCAGTTCTGCCATTTACTAGCTGGTGAATTTGGACAGGTTACCCAATCTCTCCAAAATCTCTATTTCCTCATCTATAAAATGGGAATAAGTTATTTACTTCAAAAACTATGAGAATCAAACTGTACATGTTCTAAGCTAGTCCCTGACACTCACTGAGCACTTCCGAATAATGCTTTGTTGTCATTGTTGTTGTTGCTGCTGCTGCTGCTGTGATTACTATTGGAGAGAATGAAGAAGTAAGAAGAAACTTACTATTTGGATCTTTGCAAAGCCAACTGGTTGAAGAATACAACTAGGATGCAGAGCGATTTTGACTGCTTTTGGGGGAATAGACAAAGGAAAAGTTGCCAAAGAGGAAGAATAAGGATGCCTTACAAATAATTCCTACACAGGGATGGGTTCACCTGGACCTTTCATCCTACATTCTCAGTACTTCCGATCCCTACAATGCTGGCTACAAATTCATCTCACCACACGTACTCAGGAATATCATTCTGACACTCTTCTGGAAATCACCTCAAATATTTGTAATCAATTTAAAAAGAAAATTAGGTCACAGTTCTCTACCCTCAAATGAATTTACCCTTAGTTTCACTAACAAGCAGACAAGATTTTGAAAAGTAGAGATGGGTAGAGAAGATGATCAGTGTGAAGGTTTGGAACAGCTTGAGTAAGGCAGGAAAAAAGGAAACATGAGGGTAAATTCAGAGAACATATGGACTAGAATACAAGTACATCTAAGAAGTGTGAAGGAGAGAAAGGAGTTGGGATTGAGCTGATATAATGAATGCCAAGGTGAGAACATTGTGCTTAATAGGGGAGTTGATACAGAAGGGCATAGGGGCCTATGGAGGAGAAGGTTTCATACTATAGAAGCAAAATGCTCAGAGGTCAGAAGACTTATTCTCCCAGTTTCCTTAATGTTTCATTTTTTTTTTTTAATGTGTGGAACTTTTGGTTTGGTATTGGAGATTGAACATGGGGGTACCTAACAACTGAACCCTTTTTAAAAATATTTTTTAAAATATTTTAGAATATTTAAAAATATTTAGAGACAGGGTCTTGCTTAATTGATTAGGTCCTTGCTCAGTTTCTGAGGCTGGCTTTAAACTCGCAATCTTCCTGCCTCAACATCCCAAGCCACTGGAATTACAGGTGTGTACCACCGCATCAGCTGAATATGTATAGAACTTTTGCTCTCTGCCAAGCACCATGTGAGATACTCGTGGGGGATTCAAAGTTGAATAACAACATCCATATAATTAAGAAATTAGACCAAGAGAACTGTTCTGCACATCCTAACTCTAACATGCCAGAATCAGGATACAACTAATTGGATTTCTAATCCAGTTAATGAAGGGCGGCCAAAATATTTATCAAATATTATTGCATATAGTCTAGAGATTATTTAACTCAAAAAGCCTGGCAATCATTTTGCTTTTTCCAGGTGAATAAACAGGTGAAGAAAACTTGATAAAGAGTGATTGATTCCCTATACTGCCTGAGAAATTAATTGCATATGAGAATGAAAAAAGAAAAATGGAAGAATGATACATAATGATAATCAGGAGATACATTATCTTGTCTAAATTTAATCAACTCTTGATTTACATAAATGGAGATTTAACTGGTTAGTTGATTAATTCTTTTTCAGTTTGTGTGTTTTCAAGTGATTTGTGATTTTTTTTTTAAATTTCTTTCTCCCTTTTGTTAAAGAATCCCTGGCAAGTTGACATACATATGGTGAACATATGGCCTTCCCCTAATTGATTTAATTCAAAAGAGGACCCAGGGGAAAGCTCTGAGCACTATCTCTTTGAGAGCTTTGGGGAATGTTTATTTCAGAGTGAAGGGTATAAGTGTGATACCATCAGAGAAGTGCAATTGAAACAGGCCCGGCATTACCCACACATGGCAGGAAATATCAGTGGTATAAATCATTAGGATAATCTTAACTCCAAGTCTCTGAATTGGCAGAACAATACAAAAATTATGATGCTTATTTCAAGAAAAAAATTTTTTTTAAATTGCTCGCACTGAATTTCTCCCACTTGTGAAATCATCACTGCCCAGGGAAAACAGTGCTGCTTAATTAACCAGCACTCCCTCCACCTTTCAGAAATCAATTCTCCTACATTCCAGAATGATCCTGTATTTGCCTAATGCATCTTCCACCTGATAGGGATAATTCTGTAGCTAAACTGCTGCGGAAGAGATGGTGCAATGGGCAGCATTCCTTCCCTACAGACTGCTATAAATAAAGCCATGTGTCTATTGTCTGTTGCTAAATGGCTCCTAGATGATAGCAATCCAGCTACAAAAAAAAAAAAAGAAAGAAAGAAAAAGAAAAAATAGTGCACTTTCTTTATTATCCTCCCTGGTTTGGCTCCTACAATAAAGTCAAAATATCTGTCAATAGCTGATGATGAATGTATTCATTTGAAACTTATTTGAGTCCTCAATACTAGTCATAAGACTAAATTATAAAAATAGGACATCTGGCCATGGCCCTCTCAGTACTTTTGTGTCAGTAATGCCCTATACCCAAAGCTCATTTTGCTGTGTGAAGAAAGCAAAGGATGTAACAGGTCAGTACTTCTGAGTCAGGCAAAAGAAATTTATATTTGATATGTTTATTTGTACATTTAATATATACTCATAGCTAATATAGTATGTGTACATACATATATGTGTGTACACACAAAAAACATCTTCATATTTATAATATATATTTTAATAATATATATGTAATATATGTCTTCATAATAATATATAAAATTAATGTGTGCCTTTTATTTCTTATCTCTTTAGTCGTTAGCCTGATACCTGGTATGTTTCTGATGTTTACTAAACCAATGGGTGAGAATTATCATGATTTACATAAATAACGATGCCAGAAAATATTAAAGTGGTTATGATATTAGTAACTATCAGTAATAATAGTCACAATAATATAAATACTATTTATTGCACTTTTACAAGGTCTATATCTTAGTGTAAATGTGCTTTAAACTAAGTACTTTGTCTCATTTAATTCTGATAATAGTCCTATGAGAGAAATCTTATTATTCCCTGATTACAGATCAGGGAACTGAAGTGTGAAGAGGTTAAGCAATGTGCATAAATACAAATAGGTATTAATAAGAAATCCAAATAATCTGCTTGTAATCACCAAACAATTTCAACTGAGTTCAGAGATCACATTGTCATTTCAATGAGATCTCACCGGAAAGCTTGATATTATTTTTGTTCGAGCAGTATAATTTCACTCATTCCTTCCTCTTATACCTCCCTCCTCCTCTGGGAGTGAGTTCAATCTTATTAAATTGCTGTAGCAAATTGTTCATGGCCCTGTATTCATAGATAATAAAATAGAAGGGGTGGGGGCTTTGATTTTGAAAATGAATTGAAGTCAAAATGGAGTGAGACAGGAGCCAGAAAGTATTTCCAAAATGTATTGGAAATTTCGATGTGTCCGAGCAATCCTGACAAAAAATTATTACTGCTTCCAAATAATTTGAAGGATTATCCTCAAATCCTTTGCCATTGAGTGGAGTATCATTGCTTCAATTCTATAAAAACATATTTAAAATTTTTTCATTAGAAATTTATACTAAAGAAGAAGACTTTGAGATCTGCTCTGTAGAGGTCATCCCTGAGTTCACTAGTACATATTGATGTCTTATCAAGTGCATTATGGGAAACAGCAGTCAAGCTTCAAGCTAGTGGTCATAAATAAGAAATTCCCTTCCTAAAACTCATATGGGCAAAGAACCAAAATGGAAAAATGGTTCTCTCTTGTGAATCATGGCAGTGTAGTTTTTTTCTACTCACTGGCATCCAAAGAGGGAGAACCAGTCCAAATATTATTTTAGAGCCAAATACTATCACATGTATTTATTTTAAACAGTAGGGTTATGAACACCTCTAATCCCATTCCTAATCAACTGGAACTTGAGCTCTAACAGTTCCTATGATCAATGGCATAATTTAAACACAAACTATACATTTAAACTTTCAGTATCATTTTGTGTCACATCTACAGCTCAGTTGTGCTGGGGCAACAGGGTAGGTTGCAATGAGGCCAAAGAAAGTGTGCAGATGTGGCATGTGAGTCATATGACTTATTAGGGAAAGCTAATAAGAGATGAGTGACTATTCCAAGAAGAGGGTAATTATGGCGAACAGAGAGCATCTCTGACCTTCAAGGTTCTTCACCAACAATGCCTTCTCTCCCGCATAGAGTTTTGTTCAGTGGCTGCTGAGTGGACAAGTGACATGTATTCTGTCCACAATACCCTCACTTCCACCTCAGTATGTACTGAGAAAGGGATTCTATATGTCAGGCTGCAAAAGCAGTCACATCATCAGCATTAGCTTGCTTAGTTAGTTTGTATGCGCTGCATCTCAGAGAACAACTGTCCTAGTACATGCAAGAAAGTAGCTTTCGGGGGAGGGGGGCATGGGAGGATTTGATGAACCCTAGATAAGGCAAAGAGGGGGGAGAGGCAGGGGGCATGGGGGTAGGAAAGACGGTGGGTAGAATGAGATCGACATCTTTACCCTAAGTACATGTATGAAGACACTAATGATGTGACTCTATTTTGTGTAGAACCAGAGATATGAAAAATTGTGCTCTCTATGTGTACTATGAATTGTAATGTGTTATATTGTCATAAATGACAAATTAAAATTTTTAAAAAAGTAGCTTTCTACAGATAACACTAACATTCCCTAGTTTCTATTGTACATGAGAGAAAGCCAGTGTCCTTCAAGAAAACATGTTTCTGGACTTTCCAGCCCAGGCTTGCTCTCATTGTTCCCTTAACTTGGTTAGGTTTTTGGGAACTGAAAGGGGGTACAGGGTGTTTACTATTTCCCTGTTCTTTAAGGATAATATTCTGCCAAATGGCTGTTACATTTAATAATAGGAAAATTGTAGACTCATAATAGAAGTCTCTTCTGAATACCTAGGATCTCATCTTTATTTGATAATAGAAGGAATAGAGGCATAATTGAAGTCCATCACTTTTTAAGTCTTTTCACAGAATTTCCTCTGAAGCTATCCCAGTTTTTTCACATGATCATCTCTTTAGCCACATGGTCAAGATCATCATCCACTGCAGAAATTTCCAGAATGTGTAACTTTATTTTTAATTTTCATAGGCCACCTAAGCACTTAAGCTGGTACTGACCTGAGATTTAAAAATACGACTCCAGGACACATAGCTAATGAGTGACGTACATTGAACACGGTGTCATCTATCATTGCACAGGATTTTGAAGGGAGCTGGACAAGACTGATCAGACTACAAGGGAATTCACACCACAGAAACTGATGATCCTGCAGAACATACTGCTCTCACTAAGGAAAAACGATTCAGGTAAATATTTGCACAGTGAACAATTTACATTCTTGCTTTCCCATAAACGTCTCTACCTTTCATCAAAGATCCACTTGTCACCTGCACAAATTGCAGGTGTTGAAGCCAGGTCTGTGACCCTGAAGAGCCTCTTTGCCATTTCTGAATGACCTATGCATCCAAAAATGTGCCCTATGCTACAAGCAGTTGAGTTTCTGAAAATTTTCTCTAAGGAACACAAAGCATATGCCATGCAGCTGGCTCACATATCACCCGTGATGTCAGACAACTGTTCTCTGAAGTGCTCGGGTGTTCTGATCAGAAGACACCTGTCATGCTGCTCATATAGTGGGGGAAAGCATGGAGTTGGGATGCCAGTGCTTGGGTTTGGGAGCAGATTTGGCCACCAGTGTGAAAGTAAGGTAGTTCCATTGCTTCTAGGCCTCTGTGCCTCATTGGAAAGGTTAAGGAAATCAATCCATGAGCTTTAGAGACCTTCCCCAATTCAACATACCTGCAATTATATGATTTCATAATCAAACATGAAAATGTCCTCTCCTACTGCAGTCTCCTCCTGTAAGCGCTCTTTTGAGATTCTCTTGATATTAGGTAACTTAGGTAATATTTATTTGCAGAAAATAATTTTGGATAATTTTTTACTTAGAAAATTAAATTCACTTTCATTCCCAACAAGCCAGACACATTGTGAATATCATAAACCTCTGTATGTGTTTTTATATACACACAAGCCCTATACTGACCAATGCTTTACATTCAATTTCTGCAAATTTGATTCAACAAATGCATAATAGTCATAAGCTGGCAGTAAGAAGTCAGTGGGACTTGTTTTATGTCAAAAGAACCAGAAAATGACTATTTTGTCTGCTTGAAAGTTTTCATCAGAGTGAGTGGCATTCATTACCCAACCAGGGCAAATGGCAAGATAGAGAGCTACCCAGAGGCTCAAGGAATATTTCCTGGAGCTTTCCAGAACCATCTTGGGCCAAAGTGATTGACCACCTGAGCCAACAAAATGATTCCTCCAGAGCATTGACCCAGGCCTAAGAAGTGGCTTAGTTTAAAGGATACCACTCAAACAGAAGGGTACCAGTGCTAAAACAAAGTATACAACATCCCTAAGTCTTAGCAAAGACAACGACATGAGAAGTAATTTCTTCATGACAATTTTCGCTTAACAACACAATTTTACCCTCCCAGTTCAAACCGCACTAAATAAAACTCAGAAGACATTTCACGCAGAGCAAGTGTTTTGCTTTATTTTTATAATTTTCCTCAATACAAGATAGATTAAAGGCACACAACAGACTGTAAAATCCAATTTTACCCAAAATCACAGAGCCTGACATGCTGGAAATTTTAAAAATGTTTTCCAATTGCAGTAATGATGAGAAGCAATACAACCAACACCTATAAATTCAAAGTGTGAAATGGAAAAAGCCAGTCATTCATCTGTGCTCAGTTCAGAGCTGTGAAGCTGTCCTGGGATACTCTGAGGAGCACATTGATGTTTCAGCATAGAAAATACTTTCTAACATGAGAAAAACTTAGGTGGCTGTTATGGTTTTGATGTGAGGTATAACTCAAAAGCTCACATGTGAGACAATGCAAGAAGGTTCAGAGGAGAAATGATTGTGTTGTGAGAGTCTTAACCCAATTAGTGATTAATTCCCAGATAGGGATTAACTGAGTGGTAACTAAAGTAGTAGGGTGTGGCTGGAGGAGGTGGGAATTGGGGCCAAGTTATAGGGTATATATTTATGTCTGGAAAGTGGAATCTCTCTCTGCTTCCTGATCATGGTGTGAGGTACTTCCCTCCACCACTCTCTCACCATGATGTTCAACATTACCTGGAGCCCCGAGGAATGGAGCCAACCTTCTATGGACTAAGACCTCTGAAACTGTGAACCCTCAAATAAACCTTTCCTCCTCTACAATGATTTTGGTTGGGTCCTTTTAGTCACAGCATCAAGAAAAGCTGACTAAAACAGGGGCAGGGAGTTAAAACAGTAAGATTTAGCTTCTCAAGAGCAGATACTATTTCAAGGGTAGAAGCTTTTAAATGTACCATAGCTATTGTGATATCTGTCTTCCTGAGGACCCATAGAACAGTCTAACTTGGCCTTTTACACCTGTTTGATAAACCCAGTGTGGTTACCCAGGTCTTCCTACTCAGAATGAACTCTGAGGCCAAAATCTCCCAATCCTAGTATCTTTCCTCTTAGCCCTTCCAAAGTTTCCCCCTTGTTAATCACTAATTCCAGAGAGCCTCTGAGGTGTCAACGCACCCCAGTTGGCTTGAGGATATCTTTGTAAAGACTTATCACCCTGGCACAATTTTTAATATCAAAGGTTTTCCTTTAAAAGTGCCCCAGTTTGAAGGATAAATTATGTAGTCACCCTCTCTGTATCTTGCCTTCTTTTCCTCTTTCTGCGGTATCTATTTCTGCAGCATCAAAATATCACCTCGATATAAGTGTCTACCAAATTACTCCTTTATCCCTGCTCTTCCTTCCAAGCTCCAAACACTCAGTTCCATTTCAGTGCTCCATATGTCTATTTGAGAATCTTTCTAGAACCAGAGACTCAAAGAATAATAAATCAGGTCATCTGCTCCTCCTTCCCAGACTCACCACTCTCCATCATTTTTGTTAAAGACAGCCAGCAAGTTCTCTTGCCAATGAAATCACATGTCATTTCCCATAAATTCTTTGGGATCAAGACATTCCAAATCCACATTTTCTTTTCCCCTCCACTGGAAACCCTGGTCTCTCTCCCAGACTATTACAAAAGGCTTGTTCACAGCTGTTCAAAAATTAACAATGATTCCAAAAAACTACTAAATTAATTTAAACCCTGACTTTCAAGGACTTGAATATCATGGCCTCAACTTAATTGGTTGATCTGAAAAATAATCTACTACTCCATGGCTTTATTATATCCTTTCTTATTTCTCAGCAGTAATCAATCTTGTGTTCTAGACTCTACATGAACTTGTCTACCTGTAATGCATATTGTACTAACAGAAATTACTCTCCAAATATGTTTTTTGCCTCCCTTAAGAGAGATTTTAAGAAGGAAGTACAAACTGCAGGTAGCAGCCATTGAACCAAGGATAACTGGTGAGGATTTGGCCAGCCACACCACCACTGGTGGCTAACTCAGAGAAGTCCTTGTTTATTGCAGCTGCCACCACCATTTCTGGTTGTCTTGAACATCTGGTCCAACATAGCCTAGTTTCCCTTGTAGCCCTTCATTTGATTACCTTTTTGGATGAATTGGAAATAAAATATTAATGGCTAACATATTGCTACTCAAGACTACCACTCGTCCACCATCAGAGAGGAATGAGAGAAAAATGCAGGCTTTTTGAAAAACTTTCAACTTCCGGAACACTTTTAATGATTACTTGTTTGGTCTACAATTTTATTTTCAAGACATCTACTATTGTTATTCTAAACTAAATTCAAAAACAAATGCCCACTCCCCTCAAAAAAAAAAAAGACATTCTGTATTCTAAAAATAATCTACATTTCCTATCCTTTTGGCCTCATCTGTGCTTCCGTTTCTACTTTAGAAGTGTATCCATTATTCTCTATTCAAATACTACTTCCTCAAAAGGCTCTTTTTCTCTACTATTTTCCAAGTAGGTAAAGCTCTTCTTTCATCTCCATCTTCACCACCATTATCATTGCTCAATATTTTCAGAACTCTCTAATGGCCTCTGAGGGCTTCAATTCCTTTCAGTCATGCCACTTCCAAGTGCACTGACTATAGTGCTACCAGATTGATCTTTCCAGACATGAATCTCTTCATAGCATTCCCTAGCTTAAAAGCCTTGAATGAGTCTCCCTTTCCACAGGCTATACAAAAAGACCTTCTTCTCCTAGTCTACCTGGAGAGCTTCACCCAAATTCAACTTTGATTATAATTCCCCTGTGACAGTCATTGATCATATAATTTCCTTTGCCCTCTCCAATTCAGAAAAAAATTAACAACTTTCTCCTCTGAGTACTACCAAACTGTGCTTATATTATTTTAGTTACCACAATATGTATCTTGCTTAGATTTTTTTCTACTATAAGTGCTATAAGGGTGGGACTTATGAAATGGTTAGGAGCTAGACTCTGGAGACAGAACATAAGTTCAAATCCTATCTCAGCTACTCACCTGCAGTGTAAACTTGTATATTAGTTATCTATTATTGCAATAATGATGCATACCAAGCAACCACAAATTCCCACTGATCTGTAACCATCCATTGCTGACTTGGGTCAAGGTTTGCTGATTTTGCCTGGGTCTATCGTGCTGTGTCCCAGCAGTCAGGGATGTCCTCAGCTGGGATAACTCATTTCCACCATGAAGTTCTCTCATCTTTCAGCAGGCTTGCCTGGACTTGTCCTCGTGGTGAAAGCAGAGTTTCAAGAGAATTACAAAGGTATATCTGACCTCCTGAGACCCAGAATGGAAATTCGCACAATGTTATATTTGCCACAATCTATTGGCCAAAGCACATTCAAAGAATGTAGAAATAGACTAGAAATCTTAATGGGAGTTGCTGCAAAGACACATTAGAGGTTTTAGATAAAGTGAGCCATTAATTGTAGCCACTTTTATAATTAATCTACCATATTTTGGACAGATGCAACTTTTATTATTTTTATATTCAGATATACTGAGGCATAATTAACAAATAGATGTTGTATATATTTAAAGTGTACAACTTGATGTTTTGACATACTTATACATTGTGAAATGATCACCATAATCAAACTAATCAACATCCATCACCTCACATAGTTGCATTTTGCATGTATAATAAGAACATTTAATATCTACCCTCTTTGCAAATTTAAATTATACAAAATAGTAATGTTAACTATATTCAGCATGTTGTACATTACAACTCCAGAAATTATTTATCTTGAAAAACTTAAGCATTGTACCCAGGACTAGCATGGCTGCTGATGAAAATTGTAAGAAGCAAAGAACAGAAGAAGGAAGACCATAAGGAACAGATGTCAACAAGATGACAAAACAGCACTATATAATACTCATCTTCCCTGTAGAAATATCAACTTTGAACAAATATACATGCATAAAAATACCTTCACAAGAGGCTTTTTTAAAATCCAGGTGATAGATTGCAGTGACTAGGTGTAGCATGGAAATAAAAGACACATTGAAGGGGATAAGGACAATTTTACATTATCCATGTCACCCTTTCCCCACCCCCAGGCAGCAAAGCACAAAGATAAAGATCCCTTCTGGGGGAAAGGACTGGAAAGTAAGCAAGACTTTGTCTTGAACCTCAACACATGGACCACTCCAGTAAAACCTAATGCTAGGCAGGCCCTCACAGCCTCAATTCCCAGGCTAGTACCTGCAGTCTGAGCCTCCCGTCCACTCCCACAGCAAGTCCTGTCCTGGTGGCTCCAAGCTCTGGGCTGTTCCCAACACTAAATTGGCTTCATGGTGCTAGGCTTCAAACCTGCTTCAGTAGCAAGCAGCTGCCCCCCACACACACACCCTCCACCCACAGTCCTTACCATCAGGCTGGCATCACAAACATAGTCTCTAGGCTGCCACCTGCAGATAAAGGCTCCCACCATCACCACCAGGCTTAAGTACAGAGCAGAACAGTTTGGCCAACACAACCACAGGTTTCCAGGTCCTCCCATGAAACAGGTCAGCATAACTAACTTCTGGCATCAGTCCAGTACCCATGGACATATAGTCTAGGTCTTCCCAGGGTCAGGCCAGTTTCCACTTTCCAGCCTGGTCACTTGACTCCATATTGACATAGTTCTAGGCCCATCCTAATAGACCCCAGCCCTGGACCAACCCTGGAAACCCAAGTTCCAAGAAGCCCCCAAATATACCGGGACCTAAACCAGCCTTCAAAGACTTAGTTCCCAGGCCAGTACCTGCACCCCCAGACTCCAGGACAGCTCCATCAGACACAAGCTGCTTCCCATAGCTCCAAAGCTATAGACACCGTCCCAATACCTGGCCAGCCCCTGTACCCTTAGTCTCAAGGATACCCCATGTCAGTTCTGAGGACTCAGGCTTCAGATGGCTCTTCCATGTACAGTCACCAGGCCCCACCTCTACAAATACAGTCAGATTCCATGCCCAGATCTATGGCCCCAGGCATCAGGCCCAAGAACCTGCCTGAACCCAAGTCTGCCTGAGGACTCTAGCAATAATTTTATCTCAAATTATGCCAGATAGCCTGCTCAGAATCTCTGGATGGGTTGATCAGGAAAGGACTGTACCAGATAAACACGTTCTACAAAGACTAGAATAAGTCTCCACTTCAAAAACGAGTACATTAACATAATAAGAAACATGAAAAGCCAAGGAGACATAACATCACCAAAAAGTCACAACAATCTACCAGTTGTTGAATGCAAAGATATGGAGATACATGAATTGCTTGCAAAAATTCAAAGTAGTTCATCTTAAGAAAGTTCAGCAAACTTCAAGAAAATATAGAGAAATAATGAAATAAAAAAATCAAAACAAGAAAATTAAAAGAAAGATTAAATTTATAGAGATTTTTTTGATGTGTTCCTTTTTTTCTTTATTAAACTGTCTATTCAAATTTGTTATACATGATGGCAGAATGCAATGTAATTCATATTGCACATAAAGAGCACAATTTTTCAAGTCACTGATTGTATACAAAGTGTTTTCACACCATTCATGTCTTCATACATGTACTTAGGGTAATGATGCCTAACTCATTCCACCATCATTTCTACTCCCTTACCCCACCCCCCAGCCCCTCCATCCCTCCTTTGCCCTATCTAAAGTTCCTCCATTCCTATATAGAGAGATTTTTTAAAAATCAAATGGAATTTTTTTGGAACTGAAAAATACAGTAAATGAAATGGAAAGATAATATAAAAAACAACAGAGAGCATTAACACCAGAATTCATCAGGCAAAAGAAAAAACCTGTGAATTTGAAAACAAGTTATTTGAAAATATATAATCAGAGGGGGAAAATAACAGTAATTATGATATACCACATCAACAGATTGCAGGACAAAATTATATGGTCATCTCAATGAATACAGAAAAAGCATTTGAAAAAAATTCTCATAACAAAAAAATCTCAACAAATTAATTATAAAAAGAATGTGATCAAGAATCATGAAGCCTCATATGCCAAATCAGATCTCTGAAATATATCAGAATGAACCTGACTTCTTTGTATTTAAAACTGGTCTCTGCTTCCATTCCATCATCTCAAAAATGAGGATAAAAAATATTGATCTTAGTGGATTATGGCAAAGGTTAAATGAAAGAGCATATTATAATTCCACAATTGTATAGTATTATGTGCCAATTTTCTACTTTTCCAAATAAATGATTCGGGATTTGGGGATAGTCAATGTATGAGTGAAGTTATAAAAAAAAAAGTCAATCAATGCTAAGATGGAATGAATTCTTTCATATTATCACTGAGTCTGAATTAAGTTGGACTTATGATGAGCATCAGATTGGAGTTCAATCCCAACACATTTTGGGGTGGTTCAGGAGATTTTCAAGTTTGAAAAACCAACTTCACCCAAACAACACAAAATTTGTCTCTGCACTAGGCAGATAGGAGTGCATCATTTTCCAGTGTTGGGACAGTGCCTCCAGGCTGTGTGGTTAAAGCCTTGAGAATAACCTGCACTTTGTCCCTAGGAGCCCCTGCTTTATCCCTGTCCTTATATTTCCTCTTTTCCTCACAGACATTTCTTCCCTTACTGTCACAAGCCATCCATGGGCTGTATGTGTGAGCTATGCACATTTAAGCATATGGGAGGACTGGCCTATCATTGTGTGCTCTTTGGGCTGTGCAACACACATGTGCCCTTTCCTCTCACTCTGCCTGTGTTCCCACACAGCACCTGAGATGGGTGTGGCTTTCCAAGATGTCAGTCAACCTGCTGACCACAAGCCATCACCAAGCAACCCCCTGAAACCCAATCCCTTGCTTTATTTAGGTGGAACTTGCTCAAATGACTTTCCCCCCAATAAATAGAAGGTTTCAAGAGTGCTTTCTCTCTTGCTTCTTCCAGTGCTAAAACTGACCCTTGGGGTCACGAGCCAAGCTGTCCTGCCTTAGAAACTTATGTTCCTATGCTGAGTGGTTTCTTTGCCGTTTTCTTAATTATTGATACAGCCAGCTCCTTTGAACCCATTTTATATCACCAACCCGGCCAGCTGACGAGACCTTACCTAAGTCTATCAGTCTGTATGGTAAATCCAAGGCAGAGTAGAGTGCCATAAGCTCCCTACTTCCTTGGTATCCCACAAAACAGAAGTATCAACAAGAGTAACAAAACAACAAATATGCAGAAATTAATTCTGAAAACTGTATAGAGTAAGCTAAAAGACAATTTTTTTCATAGAAGTTCCTGGATGGTTTTAGGAATGTCTTAAATTTGGTCCGCTCAAATCTATCTTGATTTGATGTTAGATGCTTTTATTCTATCACCACAGTGTTCCCTGTCCTCAAACCTCCCCATGAAATACCAGGAAAAACATCTTTACGAAAATAAAAGTTCAAGTTATAAAAATTCCAAACAATGCCTTGGTAATCAGGGCAATTTTAATAAATTTTAATTAGAAACATGGTATATTGTAAGAAATTTAACATATGAGCGATATTATAAATGGCATTCTTTGAATAAGATTAGAATGGTAGTTACATAGTCTAAAATAATTAGTCAATTTTGTAGCACTATTATCAAGGTATTTCCCAGACCTCTGGCAAGAATTTTATAATATAGACAAATATAGATATTCATTAAAATAGTATTCACCCTGCCTCTAGAACTGTATATATCAGGTATTTTCCCATCATAGGTTACTTTGTTAAAATTTATTCTTTGTTATATTTTGTTTCTGAGCCTAGATCTATACAAATTCATTCTTTCAGCGTTCAGCATGCAACAAATCTGTTGTATTAGTCTCATAGGAATCAATTGTAAACAAGACAGATAATGTCCATGATTTTATAGAGCTTATATCCGTGTGTGTGTGTGTGTGTGGTGTGTGTGTGTTAGGATGAAGAAAGACAGTGGAGGGTCTTTGTTATAAAATAAATAAGTCAACATATACATTTGAATAGGTACTACAGAAAAATAAAACAGTGTCTACCTATGATGTGATTGAAGTTAATAATAACAACAGTAGAAGCTTTTTAATTGGATACCATCCCATTTTTTGATTTTTGATTTTGCTTCTTGCACTTTAGGGCTCTTGTTAATGAAGTCAGCTCAGGAGACAACATGTTAGAGTGTTGGGCCTACATTTTCTTCCAGCAGGTTCAGGGTTTCTGGTCTAATTCCTAAGTCTTTGATCCACTTGGAGTTGACTTTGGTGCAGAGTGAGAGGGTTTAAATTTCATTCTACTACATATGGATTTCCAGTTTTCCCAGCACCATATATACATAAATGAATATACATATGAATATACCATCGTGAATCTCACTATTGTGTACATCCACAGACACTAATTTAAAAAAAAAACTATAAATAGAGGAAAGATCAATGGAATAGAGGGAAGGGAACAGGTGGTGGGAGGAAGGGAGGGGAAGAAGTACTGGGGACTGGGGACTGAATTAGAACAAGTTACATTCCATGCTTCTATAATTATGTCAAAATAAATTTTATTGTCTTGTATAACTAAAAAGAACCAATTAAAATAAATAATAACAGTAATAATAGTTAACATTTATTGAGCGTTTAGTATATGATAAGCACTTTTTAAGTGTAAAAGTAGTATACATTTATCTAATCCTTGTAACACTCTATGAATTAAGTACTATTAATTTTACCCCTATTTAACAGACGAGGAAGCCGAGGCACACAAAACTTAGGTAACTTACTCAATTAAGATTTTCTTTGCTGGCCAATCTGGAAGTTGCTCCCAAGTTGTTCACCTCCAGAACCTGGGCATCTTTCTGCTTGTCACACATGAATGTGACCTAATATAAATGGATGAAAAAACTGAAATCAAGTGGAAATATCTTAATGACCTTTAGGACCATATTTCTATCTTTATTGTCCCAAACATAAATTTCCAGTATTAGCTGGTATAGCTTCTCTTTTTGTGTAACATAAAATTGAAAGACAAAAAAAAAGTGAATGAAGATAGAATTGGAAAATTCACTGCACTCTGATCTCCCCCCCCAAAAAAAAAAAGTTAAACTGCAGTAATTTTAAATATATCCAGTGCTTTTTATCTAATTAATTATTTTAGAATAAAATGGTTAAATAAATTAGAAGAGTTTTTATGATAAATGAAAGGTGAATGTACATACATCTAAATTATTGAAAAGACTTAAAGTAATAGTATACTGAAATGTAATAATCACTAATTGTCTATTGTACCCAGGATGACAGGAAAATAGTTCATTGCTCTTTGAGTGACAGTCAGCTAACTTCTTTTAGTTTTCTTTCTTCACCTATTATGAGTGATCTTTTTCCTGGTTTAAAAAAGAGTCATTTGCTTTGGGATGAAAAACTTTAATTTTGAAATCTTGTTTACCTAGCCACTAAAAATGTTTTGATAATAGGCTTGAAAATGGACACACTAGATTTAGAAAAATACTTGCTCTGACATTACATGAGACAGTCTGCATTTTGAGCTCCAAATAATATAGAAATGACAATGTAGAGACTTAGATTGGGAGATATGATCCTGGGAAGACTACAATTTAATGAATGGGAAATAAATATAATTAAAATTGATACCTAAATCATAATCAATTACAATAAGAGCTATGTTTACCCATCTTAAATGACAAATCCATTCTTAAATATTTTACATTAAACCGTGATTCCTAAACCAAAGGCTCTTACAGGAATCTTACATGTTTATATGATAGTTTTATGGTTGACTTGCTTTTGAAAAACAACGTGGTAGCATTAAAAATGTATAAGCATACAGGCATATACATGCTTTTATTGTTTATATAACTTCTACCAGGGTGAATATACATATCAAGTTTGAGGCCTCTAGTGAAAACTTTTATGTGTATAAACAAGAACTTAGGTTGCAAGGAGAAAACAAAGATTTTGGAAATGTAAGGATGTAAGAACATTGTTAAGTTAAAATTTTTTTTTTCTGGGTTGTCAACAAGTTCAAAGTCTGATACATGCTGAGAGCGTACTTATATCCCATAAATGCAGTAAACAGATGTATGGATTCAGAGCCACAGGCACGCATGGATACCCCAGACCAAGGAGGATATAGGCAACCCTTTATGTCTGCTCTGACTTTGGCTTTTGCAGCTGCTGTTTTCTCAATGTTGTCTGGGGGCAGTTTCCTGTTGCCATAGCTGATGGCCTGCCCACGCCTGCCTGGGCCTTTCAAGTGTCAACACTCCCAGGCCGGCTGCAGTGGTCAAATGCTTGTTAATGAGATATAGCAGCTGGGTAGGGGTGAACCACTGAGACGGATAAAGGAATGCCGCTGGTGCAGGAAGCGATGCCTTTTGAATCTTTTCAGCAGGGTGAAAGCTTTCAAATCAAAGAGGGTATGTTGTATTCATTAATAAACCCAAGTTCCCATGCAGTCACATTAAAGCCAGCAGTTTAACTTTGCATCAGACAGGTGAATTTCCCCCAGATTTTACCCTGAAAGACAATGAACAAGAAAACAAGGCTTTAGCCAGGAACAAAGCAGCACTTCCTCATCTGCGGGGCTGACCGTACTGCTAAACCAAGCAAGCAGTTGCTGCATTCTTTTTCAATTTATCCTTTTGTCCGTGTATTTGTGTGTGGGTGCACGCACGCTCGTGTGCATGTTTCAAAGCGCATAGCAACCACTGCTGCTCCTTTCTCTTGAACCCTTTAGCCCGAGCATTTCTTTTTCTTCCGTTTCTCTTAAAACCTGATTATGAAAAACAGAATTAACAACTTAACCACTACTTGTGAGGAAAACATACATAGGTGTGGATGCCGCCCACACGGCCTCTATCTCAGATGGACTAGAGCTGTGTATTCCCCTACTTTGACCCCCATCCAACCTGTATCTGGGATAGTTTCTCTAAGGGGCTGAGGGATTTGGCAGCATGAGAGTATGAGACAGCTCCAACAACCAGGAGAAACCAAAAAAAAAAAAAAAAGACATCAAAAGCATCTAACTGGCAGAAAGTCCTGAAGATACTGTTGAGGAAAGTACTATTATTTTAAAGTGCATTTGCTAGAAAGTTAGACCATGTAAATGGGGGATTTATATAGGCCAATACCTAGCATCAGAGATAAATTATCTATTTTAGGATTTTTCGAGGGAATCCAAAAAGAACAGCCTAATTTTAGAAGAAGGGATATGTTGTTAGGACCTAATGAGATAGGGAGAGATTCTTGCATCCCACTGAACTAATAATTCACTAGGCCTATTGAATTGCCACAAATCAAGGATAAATGTATATATTATCCTAGTGATTTTTTTTTTCCAAGACAGATTCTAAGTTGCTTAGGACCTTGCTTAGTTGCTGAGGCTGACTTTGAACTTGTGATCCTCCTGCTTTAGCTTCCCGAGTGGCCAGAATTACAGGCGTGTGCTACCACACTCAGCTTCCTAGTGACATTTTTAACTAAAAAGGAGACACACTATCTAAGGAAATTAACAGGGTGGGAGAGATGCATTTTTCAGTCTAAAAATATGCATAAATTCATAATTTATTTTAGGCATCAATTCTTATAAAAAGGCTTTTTACTTGTATGGAAAGAAATAATGGAAATGCCACTTATTGGATGTCAGGCACCAAATTAAACATTTTAAAATGACTATATCTATATATGTAATAGATACATATATATTATGTATATATGTATAATATATATATATATATATATATATATATATATATATACACACACACACAAAATATTCCATATATATTCAGAATCCTCAGCTGTGTAGGGTTCATATCAACTACTTAAAGCCATGGTTGATAATTGAATTTTAAAAGTAAGAACACTCTTTGTTCTGCCTGTCTTATTATTTTGCTGTATTGCCTCCCTAGCTGATTTCAGCCACATTACCCTGACCTATCAGGTACAGTCTGATAAGAAATGAACAACCTATTACTGATATAGAATCTTCAATGCTGTATTAAGTGTGCATGTGTGTGTGTGTGTGTGTGTGTGCTGCGTGGGTGTGAAGGGAACTGGAGTGAGGAAAGAGTGTATATTATTAAATAAACCAGAAATCCTATGGTAAAAGACCACCATGGGCTTCCATGAAGTCTGTTTTTCCATTATGTTTAACTTGGAGGTGTCTGCAGGTTGTGTTATATATTCCATAATTTGAATGGTGCCCCAAGGAACTGTATCTTTACAGCCTTCCAGGATGGGATTAGGATAGAGATTCCAAGAGGAGAAAGAGTCAAATATAGAAAAGTCCTTGGTTAGAATCTACAGTGTCTCGTCTCCCTTCCCTCTAGACCCAACTACTGAACTCTGTTATGCCAGGTTTGGAAAAAACCTTCATCACGGTGAAGATCTAAGAGGATTATGCTCAGAAATTTTTTGCTAAAAGGTAACAGTTCATATCATTTAGGAGATATTGTCAAACAGATGATCTTTGAAAACCCCATTTCCTTCTTCTGCCTTCACCTCAAGTTCTGAATACCTCCAAGGAACTGCTGTGTCTTGTCCTTTCAAGAGTGAGGGAATGATAGCAGCATTAAAAATGACTCATCTGGAATGACTGTCCCTACCCTGGCACTAGGAATGTGCCATTCTTAATAGCATGCAGTCCAACACTGTGATATCACAAAATGAGGTATCCAACAGGGACCTATGTAGCACTTCCTCCCACCCGGGTGGAACACACAGACACATCTTCCAGCTTGTAAGCAGCTCTGGCCTGCACTCTTCTGCCTGTATTCCTCTGCCACATTTAAATTCACAGGATCTTACTAGTTCCTTAGAAAAACAAAACCCTAAACGGTGCAAGATCATCACAGTTTCTACATAAAACAAAACAGAAACTTCACTCCCCAGAGCTCATGTGCACTTAATATAAGTTTGGCATTTGATCCACTTCTGTATTTTGTTCTTTTCTTTCCTGCCTCTCCCACACTGCCTCCACTCCACACCATATTCTCTCATTTCTTGGCTTTTCTTTTTCTTTTTCTTTTTTCCACTTAAAACCAAAAATATTCTAAGTGACAAGTAAGTAGCCCCTTCTCAAATAGAACCTGCAATAACATGCCTGGATTACATTAAGGAATGCTGGAGGGGATCCCAAAAACCAGTGTTTGAACAGTCAACCTGACAGAATTCTAGGACACCATTGAAAGGGCTCCTGTTACCTAACTGACTTAGAGCTAATCAGTGTAATCCGCATGACAATACATTGTCTGACTCCAGAAACCTGCTGCAATAGCAGAGGAGGGCCAGAGGGAGCCCACTGGGGAGTGTCCAGGCCTCTGCGCAGTCATGTCCCTGGAGCTGCCCTGTCCTCAGCTCTGCTTTCAAAAAATGTGATCATGACTTTTCATGGAGTGAGATAATTTAGATGAAGGTAAGTCAATTTAACATGGAAACAACAACAGAGTGCCAACCACAGAAAGAGATCCATAGCTAATGTCCAAACCCCAGGAAACAGCATAGCAGTGAGAGGAAGTATCTTGGCGGGAAAACCAGATGGGTCTAGAAAGAAGGTTTGAGAAAATGTTTGAAAGTCTCAACAGAATGAAAAATGTTACTAAATAAGCCCTTTGACTAGTTTTCTCTTGGACAATGTAAACAACCAAATGAAGGAAGTTAGCCAGTTAGCTCGTTCTGAGAGTTTACTTCAAGATTCTTCATGGTTCAAGAATGCAGGAATAGATTCTCAGTGGCTCTGTGTCTGTCACCTCCCAAATCTGCATTAAATGAGTGGGTTACAGTACCTGTCTTGGCACCAACAATTGTGAATTTTTCTCTTTCCAACTCATAAAAAAAAAAGGAAAAAGAAAGAAAAGGATAGGGAAAAAAAGTAAAGAGAGAAAAGAAAAAACTCAACATTTATGACCTTTTTTTTAAAAGAAGACTTTGTGAGGTTCTTGCTTGAAACCATGTAATCCAAAAGAACGAGATGTGTATTTATACCCCAACTCTACATTTCAAGACCATAAAAAAGAGGGCTGAGAGAAAATGTCACTCTTCTTTATATTTATGTCCTGCAGACATGACCTAGGAAAAATAAATGGTACTAAATAAAGAGAAAGAGGGGGAGAGAGAGAAGTGTGAATTAGAAGTTTTGTTCTATGGCTTCTATCTAATTTTGAGTGTATTTTTCTGTTGAAAACACCAGATGGAAAATGATCTTTAATGGCCTGAATAGCAAGATGGTCCTGTTGACTCTCGGCAAAGGCTATGGTTAGATTACTATTTCTTATCTCTTGTTCAAAGCTCTACATCAAAGGACTATTATCAGCTGTTCAAGTAGACAGCAAAGTCTTGCAATGCCTCAGAGCACTCTAAGGATGAGGAAAATCCAAGAGCATTCTTTCTTGAGGTAAAGGTAGATTCATGTGGGTGGAAGAGAGGAGAAAATGGTGCTCTTCTAGTCAGAGCACTGAAGTGCTGATAAGTGAAATAAGAATGAATAAATCCCTCGGAGATTTAGGAACTTAGTGAGCAGTCAGGGTAACAGTATGTTGGGATGAAACTGAATTGCAAGCTAGAAAAATAAACATCCTATCACAGCAAAATCATCAAAATTTGTTCCAGTTACTTTCTTAATGATTCATTTAACAAGTATTTGTTGAGCACCTGTTATGCACCAAGCTCTTCAAGGCGTTAGCAAAAAACAAAAATAGACGTGAGAATTCTGCCCTCATGGAGCTATACCCATCCTAGAGATTGTTATTTTGTTTTATAATAAATACAACCATGCTGAAATTGTAAAGAATAGTCTTCATCAATTCTGGTCATCTTTCTTTAATGAAATATAGTTACTATCTCTTCCTGAAGCTTTACGATGCATCTGATCTATGGAGAAAAGAGATATTAATACAGTTCCTCATGTGGTGTATTACTATTAATGGCAGCTTGATTTGATGATGTGTGTATAAACGCTTGGGTGGGCAAGGGAGGCATTTTAAAATATAGAATTAAAAAAAATATCTCAGAGAAGGAACTAATTTGGGGACAAGGGGTATCTTCCTGAAGTACTCTATATTTTCATCTCCAAAATCACAGGGTTGCTTGAGGGAAATCATTTATTTTCTGAAACTGCCTAAGACATTTCCTTCAGGGTCAGATGGTTGTAGTTCATTCAACTGGAGACAAAGGGGAAGAGCATCAAGAATATGCACAAAGTACAAGCAAGTCCAAGGGTATAAGAAGACTGACTGTTAAGAGAATGAATGAATCTGGACTTAACCATTCATTTCGCATTAATTTTGTTAAATATATTTTTGGTGCATAGAAATAGACCAAGTATTATTTAGCAATAATAAAATTTGAATTTGACAACTACAAAGGCAGTATTCTCTTAAAAAAAACCTGTGACATATTATATTTTATATAAGCTTTGAAGAAATGATAAAATAATCATTGGGGAAAATTCTTATCTTTGAAGATAAGGATTAAAAGGTTGAATACAGTATGCTATATTTTCAAGTGCAAGGACAACAAGGAAGTCCTCTGTAAAAAAAAAAAATGCCCATCTGTTTGAAGCACATTCTTTCATTTCTTCATTTCTCTTAGGCTCTTCCCTCAGCAACAACCTAGATGTTATGTGACATTTTATTTTCCAACATATTCTCTTGAGATGCCCAACAACCTTTATCTAATAATGCATACTGTAGCTGACTAGACTATGTAAAATATTTGCTTTTATGGATGTCTGTGTATCTATGTTCTGTCTCCTTCCCTCCACACAGCACACTCAAAACAAACAAACAAAAAAAAACCAATTCAACCAAACAGACAAAACACCAACAAATCAATTGCACATCAATTCCATAGAAAAAAGGTCAGCCCTTTGATTTTAATCTTCGATAAGCCTCAGTACGATCAACGTTCCATTGTTCACACTCAATTCCAATTTTAGCCCTTTTATTTGAAAATAAAAACCGATGAATTATTTCCAGGGTTGTACTCTCCAAAGACCATGCCTCATTCTTCCAAAATTACTTAGCAGATCTCTATGAGATAGATGCATCCCTTCCAAATTGTTCCTTCACCATCTGTTTTGATTCAGCAAGTCTTGCTATTGGCAGGCCTTGAAACTTTTGTTACAAAAGTGATGGCATTCTTTTTTTTCTTTTTCAAATTGGGTCAATGTGATAAAGGGAAATGACATTTTCTTCATACTATAGAAGTAGACTAACTAAATAAAGGACACTAAAAATCTTCTTTGGAAATTTATGAAATAAACTTGCTTTAGTGGAGTAGTAAAAGGTCTATATTAGAAGCAGCAAGAGTTTTATTTTATATGGTATTTTAGGGAGTTTATAAAGGTCAAGTGGATAAAGCAACATCATTTTAAGTTATCTTCAGAATGAAGAAAGACAAAGGCTAGATCTAGTTGACTGAATGGGGCTGATGCAATTTACTGTTTCTCCAATGGATTGAGCCACAAGTAATATAAACCATGAAGATGACGGATGTGATCACAGCAGGCATGCCAAAGTGCAGTTTAGCCATCAACTATGAACAGCCAGCTACAGTCCATGTTGTCTCAGTTCCCCTAAAACCTAACAGACACTTGGAAGGCATTATTGAATACAGGTGTCCCTCATCCAGCAAAACAGATAAACAAAATTCCAAACTCTCAAAACAACTTACTATGAATAATTCAAACTGTAATAGGATTTTTCCACACAAGTTACCCTTAAAGTATAAGCTGTTTTATGCAAGTAAGCAGAGTTTGATTTGTAAAAAACTTTAATTGTATTAAACATTTCTATGACACATTCATTATATAAAACATGGCACAGGAATTAAAATCATAATTCATATTGAAGACTTGGCATAGAGGAGTTGATTGGTTTATTCTGGGTTACTTTATGTTCAAAAATTAATTCTACACAAATAATGGAGAGAAAAGAATAATCAATCTGACCATAGTGGTCACAAATCTTAAAGACTAAATTCAACCATCCTGAACTTCTAAAACATAAAACGTTCAAGCTCATACACTATTTTATAATCTATATAATAATGACCATAGTGTGTGAACCATTCAAAAGTCACAATTCAAATTTGACTTTTCGCTTATCTAGAGAAAATTTAATTTTTAAGTGCTCAAGAATATTTAAAATATTTCAAGTATCTCAAGAGAACTTTTGGTACATGTCACCCAAGTTCAACAGCTAACACTTGCTGCCACCTATAGGCCCGATGTCAGGAGAAAGGGCTGGGACTTGAATAGGGATTTGCAATTTTAAGAGGCACTTTTGTTCAACAAAGACATTTTTTTTTTCATGAAAGAAGTTGGTACCCATAATCAGTTGATGTAACTTCCTAAAAAAGTGGATTTGATATGACAAATTTTATTGTTTTCAAAAAGGAATATCTTAAAACTACCTAACAAGGAGTAGCAGCTTTTTCACTGCCAAAGTAACAGAATGAAAAACAGGAACCAAGTTAGCCCTGTCTTCAGTCACCTCTAATTGTTGTTGCCATGGCTCTGTGATCAACATGAAAGTCAGAAACAAGGAGATAAGGAGATATTGTTTCTTGTGACTACTACCATACATCACTTCTAAGAGTCTGGATGTCTTTGGATATTCTCTCCCTTCTGGAGATTTTATGAACTCCTTCCTGGGTTAAATAATATATAAAGAAAAAAATACTGAGTCATTAAAGACTCTAAGGTAGATCTTATCCTCAGGGCTTTTTTTAAAAAAAATAAATAAGATGGAGATAATAAAGGCTTCCTCCAAATGTCCTTTTAAATATTATACATGTATTTATATTCAGTTAATATGTATGTGCATATATATATATATATATATATATATATATATATATATATATACATATTCATGTATGTATATATTCAATGAATAGCAAACAGCAAGTCATTAAAATGTTAACCCTGACACATACCCACTAATTTTACAATAGTCTGCAAGTGATTTGATAACTGGACTTTTGTTTCTTTATTTGTAGAGTGAGTAGCTCCAGATTCTGCCTAGGTTGAATACTGTGGCATAAGGCATTTGAGTGTGGCATCCTTTCTGTCCACACTAGTTGGACCCCCTTCTGGACTTGGGCTACCCTTATGTGGGATAGATGGTAGAAGATCAATTTCATCTAGTCAAATGTTCCCTCTATATTTCAGGACACTCGGAGATCATAAGAAGAAAGAAAGTCCTCCTGGCTCATGTCCTCTACAATTCCTAAAAAACAACAATCCCCTTGTTATGGACTGCATTATGTCCTCCCTACCCAAGACACATATGTTGAAATTCTGAGCCTTGGTTCCTCAGAATGTGACTATTTTTACAGATAGAGCCTTTAAAGAGTTGAATAAATAAAAATGAGGCTATTGGGATGAATGCTAATCTCCCTGGTGTCCTTTTAAAAATCTGAACACACAAAGAGATACAAGGTGTGTACACTGGACACAGTGGAAAGGCACCAAAGAAAGATGCCATCTACAAGACCAGGGAAGAGGTTTCAAAAGACAACTTAATCTTGGACTTGAAGCATCCAGAACTGTAAAAAACTAAACTTCTCTTGTTTAAGCCACAAGTCTGTGGTATTTTGTTACTGCAGCCTTAGCAAATACACCAAGGACTAATTAACCCTGAGAGCACTTTTGTCAGATTTCTTATATTTAAAATAGTATATAGTTACAGTTAGAAGAAACAAGTTCAGGAAATCTGTTGAACAACATGGTAACAACTATAGTTGATGATACATTGTATTTTTGGAAAATGCAGAGTAGATGTTAAGTGTTCCTATTATAAAACAATAAGGATGTGAGGTAATGCATTTGTCAATTAGCCAGATTTAACCATTCCACTATGTACTCTGAAATATCATACTGTACAAAATTCATGCTTACAATTTCATCTGACAATTTGAAAAGTCACATAAAAATAAAAATTCTTTTTTTGAAAGTTATAAAATTAAAAACAATGATTTATATAAACATTATATTATGTGTCCAACACAAAGCAGTTGCCCAAACATTAATCCTTCTCCTTCCTAACACTGCCTCTGCTGACAAGTGAATGAGTAATCTTTGGAATGTAATTTCATCTATTTCTTCCACATGTAGTCACCTTGTCTGTGTGGGAACATAATTTGACATAATACTTTTTATGAATGTGCATATTAGCACCTAACAAAACTACACACAATAAATGTAGTGAGCTCTTTTTAAAAAATATTTATTTTTTAGTTGTAGTTGGACACAATACCTTTATTTTATTTATTTATTTTTATGTGGTGCTGAGGATCGAACCCAGGGCCTCACATATGCCCGGCAAGCGCTCTACCGCTGAGCCACAATCCCAGCCCAGAAAGTTCTATTTAATAAAATATATTGTTGAAGAAGACAAATACATATGACATTAAAACCATCCTAATCACCCTGGACTTCATAGATGCCACACGTGTGTAAGTTATTGGATTTGTCCTACACAGATTCATGAATTTTACTTCTTAGATTAACATTTCAAAGTCTTTCAATTTTTATCCTAGGCACACATCTACTGAGCTTCCCCAAACTTCTATATAAATAAGATAACCTTAATGTCTTAATTTTTCTTCTTCCTTTATTCTAAAAAAAAAAAAAAAGACTTAAAAAGAGAAATCAGGGGCTGGGAATGTGGCTCAAGCGGTAGCGCGCTCGCCTGGCATGAGTGCGGCCCAGGTTTGATCCTCAGCACCACATACAAACAAAGATGTTGTGCCCACCGAAAACTAAAAAAAAAAAAAATGAAAAATTCTCTCTCTCTAAAAAAGAAAAAAAAAGAGAGAGAAATCAGAGCTTGCTTCTTTCCTTCATCCACCATCTCCTCTCATCTACTTCAACTTGAACTACATCCAAGTCTCTGCATCTTCAAGTAGGTGTAGGGTTAAGTCAGTATCTTCCTAATACATTTTTAAACAATTTACTTCTGAAGATTCTATGAACTAATAAATCTTGGGGATAATAAAAACAAAATCAATAAAATACTTATAAAATGTTACTAATTTAAGGAATGAAAAATTTCGACAAGAACTAGTAACAATAAATGTTTATCATGACCCTTGTTTCAGTGTGGTTTGAGTCTGTATGAGTAGATCAGAGTGGGGCCCTTGAATCAGTGTGGCTTGTGTCCTTATAAGGAGATCAGAGTGGGGCCCTTGGTTCGAGTTGCCTTGTGTCCTTACAAGGAAAGCAGTGCAATCTTCAATTCAATGTGAGATGCTTCATTATATGATTATCTTTCCTCCTAGTTAGTTGATGATTATACTGAAACATTTCAATTCCCTTACCTCTCATTTGGGGTATGCTCTACAAGTATTTTCTTGTGGTTCCTATGGGGGTTCCACTTAAAACGAGAAAGAGATGCCACTCTGATGTGAATCTACAGTAACATGACTCCAGTGGTGTACAGATGTGGCTGTTGTACCTGTACAACCCCTCCCAAACCCTCCCCCTTAGTTACTAATGTTACAGTGTTATAATTGGTATTTATTCAATACTATAGAATAAAATGGGGGTGTTTTGATACATTATTTTCTTACATCTTGTAGAAAACAAAAGTAGCACTAGCTTTTATAATTGTCATGAATTTGCTTTACCAGGGATCTTTCGGTCTTCATCAAGATCTGAGCTCCTATCTAATGTCCTTCAGTGCAACCTGAAGGACTCCCCTCACACAGGGCACATCTAGTGGGGACCAGCTCCCTGGGCTCTTGTTTATCGCATGCTGTGGTTTGAATGTGTGTGTATCCCTCCCAAATTCCTGTTGACAGTTCAGCCTCAATGTATCAGTACTGAGAGGTGGTTAGGCCAGGAAGCTCTAAACCCAGGGATAGGAGGTACAACTTAAGAGAGCTTCTCCAGGATGTGCAAAGACCTGGTTCGGATCCCAGCACCACCCACCCACCCCACTACACACACACACAAGTATATCTGACAAGTTGGGCACAATGATGTGTGACTGTGTTTTAATTAAGTTTGTCCATCTGTAACCAAAACACCCAACAAGAACACCTTGGAGGAGGAAAAGCTTCTCTGGGGCTAACAGTTCCAGAACTCAGTTCCTAGATGGCTGCCTCCATGGCTCTGCTCAAGGTGAGGCAGTCCATCATGGGGCAAGGGCCCAGTGGAGGAAAGCTGCTCAGTTCAGGTCAGCAAAGAAGCAGAAACCTTGAGAGTAGATATGATGAGGTCTTTCAAAGCCACAAAGTTATTACAATTTTCAGACTCAAAAAGACCTCTGACGTATGCTACAAATTTTAACTTCTAAACAAGGACATATCAGTTCCCAAAATTCACTAAAGGAAAAGACCTCCCAGAGACCTTTCTTATTCTTACTATGAAAGTGGAAAAGGTCCTGGAGTCCCCAAAGTGAGATGACCACCGGGAGGTTATGCCCAGGTGTGACTGGGTCATTTCTTGCTCTGACCCCACAAGGGGTCATCGTGAGGGAATTTCATGTGTATAAACAAGTGGCTGCAGCTGGGTTTTTGTCCATAAGTACAGGAAGCTCTTGGTGGTGACGGTCAGACTTCCCAGATAGTTAACGTGTTTGGTGGTGGTTGGTGGCTGGTGGTTGTGGTGTTTGGATATTGTTTCTTTTTTTCTTCTTTTGTTCTTTGTTTCTGTTTTTTTTTTTGTTGTTGTTGTTGTTTTGTTTTGGTTTGGTTTATTATTTATTTTTAAGCTAGCATCCTTGTTCTGGTTTAGGATGAACAGTGAGAGTAGTCAGAGCAGTGCATTGCTGCAGGGGCAGGGTTCATGTTGAGAGCCATCCTTCACAGACCATTATATGGTCCTGTAGGACATTGGAAAAGGCGGCTTCTCCCAGTTGAAACTTGCCTGCCACCTGCTCACTGGGACAGAGGTTGCAGTGAAGGTTTTGGTAAAAGTAGCCTCCATATTCCCCTTGTTCTCTGAATCCTATATGATGACGGCCTTGGACCATCCAAACGAGATCCAGCTCTTCCAGGTCATTGAGACCTTTGACTATTTTTACATGATCATGGAACATGCAGGTGGGGGATGGCTATGGGACTTCAACCCATCTGATGGCATTCAGGAGGACGAGGCCCACAAACTGTTCAGGCAGCTCATGCACGCCATGCAGTACTGCCACAAGCAGGGTATCATGCACCTTGACCTAAAGCCTCAGAATATCATGGTGGATGACAGCGGCAATGTTGAACTCATCGACTTTGGGCTGAGCACCAGATTCACAGCTGGAGAGAAGCTGAAGAGGATCTGGGGCACTTGCCTATCCTTTGCCCCTGAATTCACCCAGGGGGAGGAATACGAGGGTCCCCCAGCAGACATCAGGAGCCTGGGCATCATTCTCTACTTTATGCTCACAGGGAGATGCCCATTTAGGGCAGCCAGCAGAGAGCAGCTGAAGAAGCTCATCACACAGGGAAACTATGACATTCCCTCACATGTGTCTGAAGGAACACAGAGACTCATCAATGAGATCTTGATGGTGGACCACTTGCAGAGGCCCACCATAGAGCAGGTAATGGGGCACCCATGGCTGAGCCAGGGCAAAGGAGCTGCTTTGCCCAGTCCTTTTCCTGAGGCACTCCCCAAACCCCCATATCCTTCATTCATGAAAGTCATGATCAACATGGGTCACCACCCCTATAATACCTGGGTGTCCTTGGCCAGTTGAAGATTTGACAATGCGATGGCCACCTACCTCATCCTCAAACACCAGAGAACCCAGGGGTGGGCCCTGTGGGTCCTCCCAGAGTCCTCCCCAAGAAGTGTCCAGTGAGCCTGCCCTTCCCTGGCCCTGTGAGCAGCAGCCCCCTGAGGAGGCCAAGCAGTCCCAGCAGAGGGTGCTGCAAGTGCCAGTGTGCCTGCCCTCCCTCTCCACATGGACATTCCCCCTCCTGGCCTACCTCCCAGCATGACCCTGTGCCCCCAGCTCATCCTCCCAAGGTACCTCCACAGGGCAATCCCACTACAACAGCAGGGGTTAGAAGAGGCTGAGGAGGAGGATCACCAAATGCATGTGACAACTGTGCTGCATACCCTGCTTCTGTTGGACAGTGTCCAGAAACAGAGTGGCACCTATGGAAATGCCCAGCCCAGACACACAGAACTGATGGACAGCCCAAAGACCCGAGCCTGTGGAGACTGACATTGTGGTGGGGAGTGAGGTGTGCTGAGTGGCTCAGGCTTCTCTGCAGGGATTGCAGGCAGCAGCGCATCTACATCCACCAGGAGCCTCCTCTGCCCCCACCTGTGGAGCACACCATACAGACTGTCCCTGGGACAGGTCTCTCTGCCCTCCTCTTTGTCCTTTTGCCCAGGAGAAATTTATTCCTTTTTTTTCACAAATTGTATAATAAAATTGAGGTTGCAAATGTTTTTTTTTTATTGGAGAGAGAGAGAGAGAGAGAGAGAGAGAGAGAGAGGAATCCGGGTGAGGTCTGAAGCCCAGCAGCCATCCTCTCCAAGTCTGGACCACTGTGCCTTCCTCTCCAGAACTTAGTTGGAAGTCTGAAAAAGTAAAACCAATTCCATCAACAATAATAGCACAATTGTCTTCAGATCATCCTCGGTCCCCCTCTGAACTTCCTCTCTCTGGTTTGGAGTGACTGTCCAACTTTACTGCAGAAACATAATTGTGGATTAAACGTGGCCACACTTTTCAGTTGCTCCTCTCAACAAGAACTGGAGCCTATTCACCCTTCCCAGGATTGGGCTGCTCTTCTGAGTTCTGACCTGTGGGGATGCCACAGAAATGAAGCGGTAACAGGGCCGGCCTCAGCCTTCAGGACAGCTTTCACATCAGAACTCATATAAAGAGGCTCAGCCACCTCCTGGAAAGACTGTGGAGAGGGAGAAAGAAGGCAGGGCCAGGGGTGGGGCAGGGAGAGGTCCAGTGGGTGACTGGACATTCCCACCCTCCCAGCTGAAGTGTCGCAGAGGAACATGATGCCACCCTGGACCTTCCTGTACTCTCAGGTGAGGGTCCACTGAATGGAGGATCCTGAGCTGACAGCACAAAGAGACAGACCATTCCTGCCCAGCCTGCCCACTCTGCAGGGTCATGAGCAAGTCGGTGATTGTTGTTTTAAGACACGCAGTTTGAAAGGTGTTTAGGCAGTAGTCGTACCTGATGCTAGTGCTGCCTTCTAGTTGATGGGATTTTCACTGTTGGCTCATCACAATCTTTCCTGGTCAGGTCCAACTTTTAAGATGTGTCTTAATCTTTAGGTGTTAATAGGTGTTGAATCTTTTGCATGTTTATATAAATTGGTGCAACAAACTATTATACAGAATTTGGTTCACAATTGCCTTGACACCATGCACACATGTAGTCCTGTGTTTAAAAATTTAAATACCATCATTGATTTAGGCAAAGGGCTGTTGATTAGGCAATCTCTCACCAGAGAAAGGTGAGGAATAGAGGTTAAGTTAGCTATCTTTACTCCTAACTCCACCCCAAGTATCACTGCTCAAAGAGATTCTGAAATATGGTTCAGGAAAATGAAGTTATTGTATTTCTGGGGGTGAGATTGGAACAAGGGAGAAGGGCCACATTAGAGAAGATGAAGCATCAGAAGGACCTGGGCATGTGGCCATCAATGGAGAGAGATTCCATGTCCCAGGATAAGTACATAAAAAGTGAAGGGAGAGCTCCAGACACTTCACAGAAAAATAAATATAATCGATCATGAAAAAAATGTTCAACATCTTTAGTAATTAGAGAAATGCAAATCAAAACTACTCTCAGATTTCATCTCCCCTTGGTCAGAATGGCCATGATCAAGAATACAAACAACAATAAATATTGGCGAGGATGTGGGGAAAAGTTACACTCATACATTGCTGGTGGGACTGCAAATTGGTGCAACCACTCTGGAAAGCACTATGGAGATTCCTCAGAAAACTTGGAATGGAACCACCATTTGACCCAGTTATTCTGCTCCTTGATCTATACCCAAAGGACTTAAAATCAGTGGACATGTGTTATTGCACATATGGTGTGACTCTACATCATGTACAATCATATGGAGGAATAAAAGGGTGTGCTCCTTTTTGTGTACAATGAATCAAAATGCATTCTGCTCTCATGTATAACTTTTTACAACAAATAAAATTTTTAAAATCAGCATACTACAGTGATGCAACCACATCAATGTTTATAACAGCTAAATTTGGAATATCTAAACTATGGAACCAACCTAGTGCCCTTCAACAGATGAATAGGTAAAGAAAATATGGTACATATAACCAATGGAATATTACTCAGCCATAAAGAAGAATAAAATTATGAAATTTGCTGGAGAATGGGTGGAAGTGGAGACTATCATGCTTAATCAAATAAACTAATCCTGTATCTCTCTGATATGCAGATGCTGACTAACAATAGGCCAGGAGTAGTTTACTGGCTTGGTTATGGGGGGGAGTGGGAGGAAGACAGGGAGGATGGAAATGTGAAAGAGAGTAGAATGAATTGGGCATAACTTTCCTATGTTCATGTATGAATACATGACCATTGTAACTCCACACCATGTACATCCACAGAAATGGAAAGTTATACTCCATGTATATACGATATGTCAAAATACATTCTACCATCATATAGAACTAAAAAGAACAAATTTTAAAAAGGTAAAACCACTCAGAAGTTAAAAAAAGAAAGAACACTCTGACTGCCTTTATTATCCTATTGGCTCCATTTCATAATCTTTTCTCTCTCTCTCCTCCTGTTTCCTCCACTCCAAAAATCCAGAGCAGAATCTTCCCAGAACCCCATGAAGAAAGAAAAATAATGAAAATAATCTGAGGTAAACTTTTTGCAAACCTTGGAAAATGAGTTTTTCTGTTTCAATTCAAGTTTTTTGGCAAAGATCCAGGAGCAAATAAGAACCAAGTTCATATATTCATAGTGAAGAGTGGAAAGTGTAAATGGTATAAAAGACTATAAAGAGGACTGAACAATTGTCCATCTAGTTAAAAGAGTAAAGAAGCTACCTTTGGTAAGGAAATCAGGAATTTTCCTATATGACTGAGGGAAGTATGCCTATTGAGCCCCTCTGTCTAAGATAATAAAGTAAAATAGCAACATTTTTAAACTAACAAATGCCTAAATAGATAACAAGAATGTTATCATAATGTTACTTTCACAAATGTTAAAGACAGAAAAATTAAAAAAGTTTAAGATAAAAAAGAATAGTCATAAATTTATCAATCTAGTTCTTTGTTACAAAAGTACCAGATATGGCTAGTTATTTGAGAAATGGTAAATAGTAAATAGATAAAAGAGATAATACAAAGAACAGAAGGAAACATTCATTAAAACATTATAACTCCAGTAGATATTGTTGATTAGTTGACTCATTTCCATTCACAACTCTTCCAGAAACCTTCCAAACACTAATCGAGTTAGCCATGTGATCAGTTCTGTGTAAGGATATATAAGGAGAAATTACTGGATATGGCTTTCAGGAAAGTTTTCTAAAATATACAAATATCAAATATGGAAAGGATACACTTTTGCCTTTATCTCTTCCTATTTGGAGCCTCATACAAAACCTAATGGTACAATGGTTCTTTTATTACTATAAAAGATAAGCATGAAGAAATGAAGCATGAAGATGGATCAAAAAAGGAGTGACCTTCCTTACAAAACCAACTTGAATATGCTTGTCCCCAAATACTTGCTATAGGAGACTATAAAAACATTTATTAAGCTACTATAATTGGATTTTCTATTACTCATGACCAAATACACAACTGATTAAAATATCCTTAAAGAGATTTGTAAGATACTTCATCCATAAAAAAGAACAGCGTACTATGAGAAAGGAACAACCAGAGAACTTGAAAGAATTCTTAAGACTGGCAAATTTAAAAATATAATAGAAGAGCTAAAAGGTAGAGTGAAGTCAATTTCTCTCATTATAGAACAAAATGCAGAGATATGTAAGAGCAAAGTTCACATAAATGACAGATAAACCCTGGGGCATGAAATCTGGTCCAACAGTATTTCCAGAGAGAAAAGAAGAATTGAATGGAAGAACATAATCAAAGAAATTGACAGAATGTTTTTCTCTCTGAACATAAAAAGCAAAAGTTGTCAAGGAGCCAATTGAATGGAAAAAAAGTATCTATTCTTTGCTACACTAGAAAGGAGTTTTAGAGTTGGGATGGGGCACTCTTCTTCTGTAATCCCAATGGTTTAGGAGGCTAAGGCAGGAGGATTGTGAGTTCAGAGCCAGCCTCACAGCTTAGCAAGTCCCTAAGCTACTCCATGAGATATCCTATTTCTAAATAAAATACAAAAAAAGGGCTTGGGTTGTGCTCAGAGATTGAATGTCCCTGGTTAAAAAAAAAAAAAAAAAGAAGTTTTAGAGCTCTTAAGTACACTCTATAGAACTCATAAGTTTCCAAGGAGAAACTATAAGAATTTTATCAACAAAGAAAATTTCATCCTTAACAAAAGATGCTATTAGAAAATTTAGCAATGTACTTAAAGTTCTATAGGCAAATGATTCTCGATGTGCAGTTGTACATTCCGCCAAAGAGCCATTGACTCCGATCTTGGTGTCTCACATTTGCAGTTTCCATCCCTTCACCACCTGCCTCACACCTAGACAAAGTGATAAGGACTATGATCTCCCTCAATAGGTACAAGGGCAAAGTTCAAACCCTCATTCTGGCCTCTCTTCCTAGTCAAATAAAAGCCAGAGTCACTTGTCCCTCTTTTCACCCAAGTCACTTCTGATTGGCATGGATGCCTGCCTTGCTAGCTTCCAAAAGCCTCATTATGTGAGAATGGACATTTTTACACAGTCTTAGGGAATGCATGGAGTCATCAGTGTCAATATTTTAACCACTTTTGGATGGAGAATTGATCTTGCTCACTGTGAGGCAACCACAAAACACAACCTCAATAAATATATTCCCTAATGTACATGGCTTCAGAAGCCATTCTATGCAAACTATCTGGAAAAAAAAAATTCCTGAATATATTCTCCAGAAACATGTTTCCAAGAGACACCGCCAAAAACAACAACAACAACAAAACAAAATGTGATTCAAGTCATCAGGGACTCAATCCAGCAGTGTAACGAAGATAAATACAATCCAATGGCAGGTCCAGAAATGAGTCAGATCCAATTAGAACAGGAAGTTAGAATTCCAAGAAACCTGAATGTCTAAAAGAACTTCAAGACACATGGCAAAATTTAGAAGTTGAAACTTCTTAGTAGCATGATATAAATGTGTTTCTTGCTTCAGTAAACATAAAAAAAGATAAATGAAGACTTCAGAGGAAAAAATGCTCAATAAAAATGTGTTACATGAAGTATATCAAAATGAGAAATAATTTTGGGCAGTTGATGGCATGAAATATAAAAAAAATCCTTCTGACTTTGATTTTTGTTTAGTGCTGTGGAATTATTTCCACGGGCCCTCCATACCTATGGGATTTGCATATACAGATTCAACCCACCTTGAATGGAAGTTTTGTGGTTTTTTTTTTTTCTTTATCCCCAGCCCTTTTAAATATTTGATTTAAAAACAGGGTCTCGCTGAATTGCTTAGGGCCTCCCTAAATTGCTGAGGCTGGCTTTGAATTCAGCATCTTTGAAACATCTTCCTGCCTCAGCCTCCCAAGCCTCTGGATTACAGGCATGTGCCACCATGCCCAGCCAGAAGTATTTTTTAAATATGCCTGTAACTGAGCACATGCAGACATTTTTTTCTTGTCATTTATTTCCTAAACAATCCAGTGAAACAACTCCTTATGTATCATGTACACTGTATTGGCTGTTAAAGGAATCTAGAAACGACTTAAAGTATACTACATTGTGAACACTTCATAGTATTTTTCAATTTTAAAATCAACCTATCAATGAAGACTTTATAGTTTAGACATTATAATGAAATTTTTTAAAATCCTAACAATAAAAAATAAAATTATACCTAGCAGATGCCTGAAATAAAGATGTGACAGGGAGACGGAAAGGCATTAACATGTTATTCTGAAAGTGGAAAATCAAACGAAATGTTATTAGGTGGAACAAAAACAGGTTCAAGTACATTATTTTAAGTCAAGTTAAAAAAAAAAATAAAACTAGGTCTGGGAGTGTAGCTCAGTGGTAGAGCATTTACCGGGCATGTGTAAGGCCCTGGTTTAAATCCCCAGCAACACACACACGCATCTAAAAATAATGTAATTGATACAATTTTGAAGGAGGGAAAAAAAAATAAGGGAGGGGAATAGAATGCATTAAATTCCTAACATTTTATGGGGCATTTTCAATATTATGATCATAAGTTAAGAGACAAATCCATACTATCTGGAGAAGACTAAAAACTGTGCAACTTTTTTTTATAGTACTGGGGATTGAACCAGTACTAAAGGGATGCTTTACCACTGAGCTATATCCTCCAGTTCTTTTTTAAATGTTTTTATTTTGAGGCAGGGTCTTGCTAAGTTTCTGAGGCTGACTTTAAACTTGCAATTCTCCTGCCTCAGCCCCTAGAATCCCTAGGATTATAGGTGTGCGCCATGGCACCCTGTAAAAAGAGCTAATTTTTAACTCTAACCCTTTCAGTTACCTGCAGTGAAGGGAACTCTGTAAAGAAATAAAAGTCTAGCAAGAACATTCTTATTTTATTTTATTCTAGAATATTTGCAATTTTTAAACTATGTTCTATGATACATTTATATCTATTTAGGTCTGGGTCATCCATTTAGCAGCCTGTAATGTATGGGATGTTTTCAAGTTATTTAACTTCTCTACATCTCAATTATTTGTAAAAAAAGGAAAAATAATTGTACTTACCTCATGGGTTGTTTTGATAATTAAATTAGTATAAATATATATATATCACAAAATAGTGCTCAACACGTAGTAAGTACTCTATTAGTGTGTACTAGTACTAGTTTAAAAAAAAGCCAAATTAATTAAATATGTTCTAACTATGTAAGAGATCTGATATTAATAGGTCTCCCTGGGGAAAAGTGGGTAGTTTTAGCATTTGAGTCACAGTTTAACGACAGCCAATCTCTTCCCAGAGCACCATGGTATACCAAGATCCTGCTTGCTTTTCAGGTAAATTTGGTATTTTGTCCAAGATCACTATGTATTCCATCACATCAGGATTCTGAAGCATGGGTGTAAAAACAAAGCATCAGCAAGAAAGAAATTCTTTGTAACAATTTTGCAAGCCCTCTGGGTATTTGGTTCTTTCCTTAGTCTTCATAGAAATGCAACAGTAGCAGGAACTACTTTTAAGACTACTAGTGATACAAGGGCACAAAAGGAGAGGATAACTTAGTAGACTATTGAAGGAAATACATAATTGGATTTTGTTTTCCTTTAAAGTTAGAGATAAAGCAAGAGCCTGGTCATTTTATCTCCTGAATTGCTGGCTCCAAATACTCAATACCAAATTTTAGTAAAGTTTTTTGCTTAAATGATTCTGATTTTCATCAAGAATGAAAAAGGTAAAAAAGGCCTATGTGATATAGAATTCATTCATTAAATGATAACCTCATTAGCTGGCTACAACTACATGTGTTAGGAGACCTCGTTGCTCTGCTTATTGAATTCTTTGGGTGCATGTAGCAGTTCAGTAGCAACAGGTTCATTTCTAGAGGGACTGTGGTTCTATATTCATTCAGAGTATAATAATCCTCAGGTGTATGCTTGTGACCTGTGCAGCTTTCATAAGTGTATGTTGTAGTCCTATATTTTGAGGGGGGGAAAAAAGCTTTTCTGAAAGAAAATCCAGGTTTGTAACTACTGTTTTTTTTTTTTTTTTTTTCTTTTTAAATTTTTTATTGTGGGTTGTTCAAAACATTACAAATTTCTTGACATATCATATTCCACACTTTGATTCAAGTGGGTTATGAACTCCCACCTTCACCCCATACACAGATTGCAGAATCACATCAGTTACACATCCATTGATTTACAAATTGCCATACTAGTGTCTGTTGTGCTTCGCTGCCTTTCACATCCTCCCCCCTCCCCCCTCCCCACCTCTCCCCTCCCCTCCCCTCCTCTCTCTCTACCTCCTCCACTGTATAACCCTGAGGGTCTCCTTCCATTACCATGCAATTTCCCTTCTCTCTCCCTTTCCCTCCCACCTCTCATCCCTGTTAAATGTTAATCTTCTTCTCCTGCTCTTCGTCCCTACTCTGTTCTTAGTTACTACTAATAATAACTACTGTTTATTTAAGAGAGCGTGAGCTATTATCTATTCCGTGTTTCAATTCTCTCCTCTCATCTTCAAGGTAGGGTTGAGAAAATTTTTTCTACCTCATAATGCTGTTGTGACTATTAAATTAGATAACCCTGATAAGAAGAGTGTTGGGACATGATAATGAAATGTAACCGGCAATTATTATTTCCTATGACCCTTACTTAGTGATGCTGTCATATACCTTTGGCTTCCTTTTTTTTTTCTCCAGAAGACATATCCTCTGTGCTTTCAATTATTCTGTTTATGATATCATGTGTCCAGCCCTTGGCCTCTCAATGTTTCATGTACTCCCATTAGCTCCAAACCAAATACAATCCTCCAAGAACTTTGACCACCTGAATTTTCTTGAACCCATTTATTAAACAGGGCTTCTCTTGAATTAGCCAAGAGTCAAGTAGTCTTGGAAGGAGAGTTATAACAAAATAGGGAACCATTTGAAACCCTTCTTAAAAGTGAAACCTCTCTAGGCCAGCACGGTGGAGCACGCCTGTAATCCCAGTGGCTGGGAGGCCGAGACAGAAGTATCAAGAGTTCAAAGCCAGCCTCAGCAAAAGTGAGGCACTAAGCAATTCAGTGAGACCCTGTCTCTAAATAAAATACAAAATATGGCTGGGAATGTGGCTCAGTGGTCAAGTGCCCTGAGTTCAATGCCATGTACCAAAAAAAAAGTGAAACAATGCTAAAACATGCTCTCCATATTTTATATATGACCTTTCTAGATCCAATATTAGGATTTTGCATATAGACTTATTAAGCACCATCTGCAAAGATTTAGCAATTATTCTAAAATCGGGGATCAATTTTTTTCCATATACACAAGATATGGATTTCCAAAACTGAAAAAGAACTGAAAGTAGATACAACAAGGACTCTTTCCCTTTCAACCACAGTTGGAAATCAAGAGCACTGATTTTACCAGGCACAGTGGCACACATCTGTAATCCTAGCAGCTCAGGTGGCTGAGGCAGGAGGATCATAAGTTCACAGCCAGTTTCAGCAACTTAGCACTGACTCTGAGCAACTTAGCGAGATCCTGACTTAAAATAAAAAATAAAATAGCCTAGGGATGTGTTCGGTGGTCAAGCATATTGAGTTCAATCCCTAACACCAAAAAAAAAAAAAAAAAAAAAAAGATACATATAGAGAGAGCGCACTGTTTTAGATAATGGAGTCTTGGGTTACTCAAAATAAATCTTTCAGCTTTTTTTATTTTTGAGCTCATTGTAAACTCCTCCAGGGAGACTTAAGTTGGTGCTAACAAACATAATGACTAACTTTACACTGTCTATACTGTTTACTCCCAGGCTGTGACTGTCACCACCTATAAAAGGTTGCAATTTATTATCATCATTATTGTTATTTTTATATCTAGAAGAGTTTCTAAGTTTCTAAGTCACCTGACAGTGAACTTGCCAGACACCCACCTTACTTGTCTATGATATCCTCTTCTCAGAGGCTGGTAAAGGCACAATACAGAGGGAAGAAATCCCTTTGTTCAATCCAGTAGAATTATACGCAGAGATGGTTTATGCTCTTCACTTCTAAGAGAAGTTTCATTAGGAACTTCTTAACCATGAAATGCAAAATGCAGCCTAGGAACTATTGAGTGTGCATATTATAAAAAGGAAAACTATTTGCAGCTCTGCAAAAATTTTTTATAATCCACAGTATCATTGCTAGCAATAGAAAGGCACAAAAACAATTTCTAAGACATTTGGCTTTAGCAAACTGAAATGAAAACATAAACTGTGATATTTTGATATTAATGATTACATACCTTTGTAAATACATTTATTTTATTTTATTCCAAAGTAAATATTCAAATAATAAAATACCTTTCTGTCTCCTAGATTTTTAGAACATAGAAGCAGCTTTTAACTTTATCCAGTCACCAAATCACAGGTATATTTAAATAATTCTTTCACTATTTCCAATTAGAAAGTATTCACTGAACACTGTATTAAAAATTCTAATTCTTGCAGAAATGTTTTTTTCTGTTACTGAACTTCAGATTTCCAAGTTTATAAATAAATGATAGAAAATGACAATAGCTAGAGGCATTATTGAGAAAATCACTCGTTGGCGCTATTACTGAGCCTGCTCACCCGTGGTTATTTTAAGAACACTGGGATCCTGCTGGAAGAAATTGTATCCCTTATTGTATATTTACACATCTATAGGCCTATGGAATTGTTTGACCTTTCAAATCAGAAACTGCATCTTGTTCGAATTATGTAAACAGGACCTAGTACAAGCACTTGGCATGTAGCACTCAGTAAGTATCTGTGATAAATGTGCTCCCCACTTCCATCAAGGCTTTACTGTGCTACCTCTGGAATCAGGCAGTTTGACCTCAATTTCTGCAACTTGGGCAAGGCTCCTAGAGCCTTACTTGCCTCATCTGTAAATTGAGACAGTCTGTCCCATTGGATTATGGTGAGGGTTAAAGATTTGTGAAAAATTCCTTCCATGTTAGGCAGTCAGTAAATGTCATCTACCATCAAACACCTTACTGAAAAAGTGTATCTTGACTTTTGCTTTTCATTTATTCTGGAAATGCTGAACACTTAGAAGGTGTTGAGCAATTGTTTAATGAATAAGTGATAGACCCAAACCATGTGGTTTAATGAAATAAACATAGAAAAAAAAAAGGAGTAAGAAGATCTGATTTTGAGTTCCAGCTCCAAAAATTTGGAAAATCAATCTTTTGAATTGTCAGTTTTCTTACCTATAAAATGGTAACAAGTTAAATGGTACTCTACTCCACAGGGAATTAAATTAGAAAATCTTTGTAAAATGAAACATATAAATGTTAATAAATTATATTATAGCTTGCTTTATTATTTATTTATTTATTTATTTGTGGTTCTAGGAATTTAACCCAGGGTTGCTTTACCACTGAATTACATCCTCAGTCCTTTTTAATTTTTAATTTTCAGTCAGGGTTTTGCTAAATTTCCCAGGCTGGCCTTGAACTTGCAATTCAACTGCCTCTGTGTCTGGAGCAACTGTGATTACAGGTGTGCATCATTGTGCACACTTAAATTTTTTTTAATTAATTAATTTATTTTAATTCTGTATATATGACAGCAGAATGCACTTTGATTCATTGTACATAATTGCATCACAACTTTTTATTTCTCTGATTGTATACCAGGTAGCGTTGCACCTGGTGTGCAGTCATACATGTACCTAGGTTAATAATGTCCATGTCATTCCACCATCTTTTCTGCCCCCATGCCTCTTCCCCACTCCACCCTCCCCTTTGCCTAATCAAAATTCTTCCATTTTTCCCATGTTCCCCTCATTATGGATCAGTATCCACTCAGCCTTTGGTTTTGGGGGACCATGATATTCTCCAGTTCCAATAATTTACCTGCAAATACCACAATTTTATTCTCTTTTAATGTTGAATAATATTCCATAGTGTATATACCAGTTTCTTTTTTTTTTTATACCAGTTTCTTTATCCATTCATCTACTGTAGGGCATCTAGGTTTGTTCTACAATTTGGCTATTGTGAATTGTGGTGCTATAAACATTGATGTGGTTGTGTCTCTATAGTATGCTGTTTTTAAGTCCTTTGGGTATACACCAAGAGAGGAATAGCTGGGTCAAATGGTGGCTCCATTCCAGGTTTTCTAAGGAATCTCCATACTGCTTTCCAGATTGGTTGCACCAATTTGCAGTCCCACCAGCAATGTATGAGTGTGTCTTTCCCCCCACATCCTCACCAACATTTACTGTTGTTCAGCGCCTCTGCAGCTTAAGCATATATTTGGATGTCATTAAATTATGATGGATGATGTCTAAATGAGGCGCAGCCATCCACTGGGAGGCAAACAGAGCAATAATTTCCAAGATACATAAAGAACTCAAAAAAATGCATCACCAAAAACAAACAAACAAACAAACAAACAACCCAATCAATAAATGGGCTAAGGAGCTGAATAGATACTTCTCAGAAGAAGATATACAAGTTTGACCCTTAATGTACACAATAGAAATAACATTATGTAATGGGGAGTTATAGCTGATATTTTACTACCAACTTTTTGTTTCCTTATATACAACCTTATTCTCTGGAATTGCTGAAAATGTTCTCATTTTAAAAAGAGCAAGTAGATTTGTTTCTCAAAGCATTAAATTCTATTTTGGAAAAAAAGAGAAAAGCAGCTTTCTCTTTTTCATAACAGATTAATCAATAAGAAAGCCAAGATCTCTTCTGGAATTTCAAGTTCTTAAAAGATGGAGGAGCCAGGCCATGATGTTTTTTTTCTTTTGTTTGTTTTTGTTTTGGAGGCTAGACCTGCATCTCGGCAGATGAAGATTATTTTAGGAAAATATCTTATTTCCTGGTCTATGGGTGTGCAAATAAGAAACACATAATCAAGGATATTCTCTTTGTGGAAGAGGTAAATTGACCCAGACCAATTCAAAGCAAGGAAAAGCTACCCCTATCAATGTGTGCCACCCAGGAGCTCAGCAGAGACATACCTGCAGGGAAGCTATTGTAGGGACCTTGTCCAAAGGACTCTGAGAGCAGCCTTATCTAATATCCATTCTTGAGGATTGAGTACAAATTCCCTCCTGTGGTTCTTGAACTCTTTAGTAAAATTACAGGCATATAAGGTCTGCAGTGGGGAAAGTCAGGGGTGAGCTTGGACTACTCAGAAAGAAAAACTATGACAGCAGCAACAACCTGTAAGTAGCTGAACTACAGTGGCCTAGACTGATTCCCAGAAAAGCAGTGATTTCTGAGGGTGTCTGTGGGTACAAGGGATAACCAGGATGGGTTAAAGTCATGGAAGCATTCCCTCGGTATTCCCAGGGACCTTTGATGAAGGAACCTGGAAAGACGAGATTTTGGTGGTTAAGCAAGATGGGGATCTCCTCCCATTACACCTGGGATGGTAAGACATGAATGACTTCATTTTGATAGTGCCTGTTGGGTATAGGCATAAGCTTCCAGCACCTTTGGGGTGCCCTGTGTATATAACTGATTTTCTTTTACCTTATATTAATTATTTTCAGTGCTCAGATGCATAGAATAACTTTGGGCACAGAAAAAGTTTCCTTTTTACATTTTCTCACAAATAATTCTTTATCTTCAGCTGATTTCTGAGATTTTAGTCTTGTAGTTCTAGTTGATTATCCTAAATGGCACTTTCCTCCAAGTTTTTCAATCATGGCACCCATCGTATTCGTGTGTCCTACTGGGGTAAATAGAGTTAGACTTATGCTTCAGACAATTGACTCTGACTGCCTCAGTCCCAACCCAGCTACCCCAAGGGTGAAGAATATCAACATAACCACTAGTAGTGCCCAATACAGTAGCAACTAGCCTCATGTGACCTTTGAACACTTGAAATATATCTACTACAAACTGAAAAGTACTATAAGTGTTAACTATACGCTAGATTTTTGAAGATTAAGTTTTTAAAAAGACCATAAAACATCTCATTAATATTTGTTATATAGGTTACATGTTGAAATGATATTTAAAATACTCTGTTAAATTAAATATATTATAAAATTAGTATAGTATTAAAATTAATTTTAGCTGTCCCTTTTTATTTTTTAACTGACAAAGAAAGTCTAACTTCATATGTGGAGTCCTATTACATATTGCTCAGAATTAAAGTACTATTCCCTATTAAAATTAAATGCATGCTCTGAGGAAATCAGTCCACCTCACGCTTCAAGGGCAATCTGCCAACCTATGACATGCTTTCTGTTCTGTTCTCTCCATTACTCCCTCATCTTTGCTCCAGCTCCTTCACAGTTCTCCAACCTTAAGAAGGAAGCTTTCCCTTGACCCTTTTCCTCCTAACCTTTGTCTCCATCTACTTTTGCTTTCACCTGGTTGTTTGTATTCCTCCATCTCTCATCCAGTCATTGAAATCTGACCCCTACCCCCATGGATCCAGGCTGTCTCGGTTTGTTCTTATGTTTTCTTGCTTCTCCTCCTTCTTTGGTTTATTGTCCAAAGTTCCTTTTGTCTCCTGTTATCTCTTCAACCTACCATAGGCTAATACATTTGAATGCTTTGGTCATCTCTCCTGGCTCCTGTCCTAAAGTGGTGGTGCAGTTCTAGACTCTAGGACCTGACCCACACTCAGCCCTACTGCTTTGGCCTCTCCCAAACCCTGACTTACACTCATTGTCCTCTCCTATACTCAGCTCAATTTGGGATCTGAGGAATCCTCTTGGAAACTACTCCCTTTCTCCATTCTTGAAATAACTTCGCAGCTTGCACCAGGACTCAACAATCTGGTTATCTGCCCTCTTCATCATCCTTGTACATAAGGCACATTCCACTATGGGTGATGTGCTAATCCCTCATCTCTTCCCAGTCTCAGAAAGGCATCAGAGAATTCCTTCTCAATCACCTACTCTGAGATCTTAATCAGTGAGCTCCTTAAATTATAATGTTTTCCAGTCCTTTTTTCTTAATTTCTAATCTTTTTCTAAGCAACTTAATCGTCTATGATTTTAATCACCATATTTAGGATAGTTACCTCATACATAAAATCCTAACCCAGATCTCTCTCCTAATAACCAATCTATGTGTCCATCTCTCTACTGGACACAGTCACCTGGATATATCAACATCTCAAAAGTAGTTTATCCAAAACTGAAGGATGTTATCACCCCTGCCCAAGTTTTTCTCTTCCTCAATTGCCACATTTAACCTATGACCAAGTTGACCTCCGGGCATTCACACATATAAATTCACTGGGTCCACATGCCTCCCGTTCTCTCTCTCTTTCCTTTTGCAATTGGCTAATTCACATTTTAGCTGAGACAGCATATCCTTGGTCTACCACTCCAAAGATACACATCCAACCGGATTGAATTCATATTGATTTTTTCCCTTTTATGCTGTTCCTTCATAAGAACTGCAATTAAATAATTACTTAGGTAATTCTTTGATACCTATGCACACTAATGATTTTACGTCATGAGGACGGGAAATGTGGTGTCTTGCTCCCTAGCAGAGTCTCTGACAATGACGAACAGTTGCTAAGACCTTAGTTTTCTTTTGTGGAAAAATAAAGATACTAATTCTAGTCCAAGTTTTTGGTCATATTTAAATGTTATTAAGAATGTAATTCAGGGCTGGGGTTGTGGCTCAGTGCTCACCTAGCTCGTGCAAGGCCCTGGGTTCAATCCTCAGCATCACATAAAAATAAATAAATAAAGTAAAGGTATTATGTTCTACTATAACTAAAAAATAAATTTTTTAAAAAAGAATGTAATTCATCAAGGACAATGCCTGGCTGACTGTAGGCCACGGTACTTCCAAAAGAAAGAAATCATGTCAAATAAGAGGAGGACAACTGGTTCAAAGTTCCATAACATTAGTTTCTATATACTCCTGGGTTTGAAGATGAAAATAATGATTCAAATTAAAATTTGTCTTCCAAATAAATGTCTGTTAAAATGTCCAATAAAGTAGCATAGTAACTATTTACTCTTTAGGTAAAATATGTTAGTCATTTAATATAATAATGAATCAACAATGTTCTTTGATGTTGGCCAAACAAAACCCCTTAATAGGAAAAGAAAAAAAATACAAATTAGTGTATCAAAAATCAATTTGGTTTTAAAGATTCCTAAGAAACTTTCTTCAAAATAAAGTCCTAACAATGAATATATACACAGTCTCAAGATGCTAGACTAGCCCCCAGTTAGATTTCATGCATGGTGTCTATGAACTTCCTGAGACTATATGGACATATTGGCCTTAAGTGAATTCAGTTTAAATTGAGAGGATATAAATATTTTTCAGTTCCTCAAAAAAAAAAAAAAAAAAAAAATCTAGTATCTCAATACAACCAAAACCCAGGAGTTATTTCCTGTCCCACATTTCCACAGGGAACATCAATTACAATTGTTGGAATGGAGCACCCTGGAAGCTCTCTCTGCTGGTCTTATCTAGGAAATAAACTTCCATTCTAATAATGGGCCTCACTCTCTGCAATGGGGAGTGGGGTTGGGGATGGATTTCTTTGTCTCAAAAGGAAGAAGAGGCTCCATCTTGTCTCTAGGTCATGGCTGCCAGCCATATGGAACAAACAGAAGGTGAGCATGGCCTTTTCATATCCTCCTCCCTTGCAGAGCACATTGGAGTCAGTGCTCAGGGTCTGCCTTCTACAGGTTGGATATATAGGATCATTTAGTCACTGGCCAAGGTCTGATTCTCAGAACCCACTTGTCCCTGTGGTTGGGTTCCAAGGTCAAATTCTAAGAGCCTGAACAAGAAGGCCCTCTGATCTGGCCTCAGGGTCTTCAGCATAAACTTCAAATTAACTTTTGTTGGAAGCCACAGCTTTGAGAATAATTGGGTCTCCATTAATTATGTTGATCCCCTTTCAGATTTGAGCATTTCTTTTTTGTTGGTTAGAACCCAGAAAAAAATGAATAAATGAAGACCCAGGAATCTAGGCCTCCAATAAATGCCTATGTAAGCTTTACAGTTTGCAAAGTATTATCAGATTCATTATCTACTTTATTTTTTGCAATAACTCTGAAATTTAGAATTGTGATTTTTACATGCGGAAAAAATTTCAGGTTTAGATAGTGGCTAAATTGTAAGGCTGAGATTGAAATGCAGATAATTAGACTTCAAATGCTTTGCCTCTTACCCCTTCTTATTCCAACAAACACAGAACCAAGCATTCTTCTGAAGACTGTGTGTGATGACTCTGTGATCCATGCAGACATCAGGATCTGATGAGAATCTGACTTCCTTTCAAGAAAGCTTTTTAAGTGGTCACCCTCAAAGGAGTTCTTTCCCTTGATGCTTAGATAAAAAGCATTGCCTTCTTTCTGTCATCCCTATCACTTCTGTGACCTTAACTGGAGGACACTACAAAATGGAGATTTAAATCACAAAAATACTTGGAAGTAGAGATTGAAGAGAAGGGTAAATAAGGGACGGATGCCTTAATTCCTACATGAGCACCAAAACAAACAAACAAACAAAACACAAACAACAACAAAATTTAAATCAACTAATTTCTCTCTAATAAAATAAACCTTAACTATCAATAATATCTCTTCTTTCATTATGAGAAACAGAACATGCTCCAGAGGTCTCTGGGGAAACTAGGACATCAAGCCTCACAATAATATAGCCACCCTGTATCACTCTTGGTTACCCAGGTTTTTGTCTAACTTCTAGCTTGATTGCTTTCATGTTCAGCACTTTCACATCCTTTCCCCATGCAGGTTACTTCGTCCTGGGCTCCCCCTCCTTCTTTCCAATCAGATGTCAACTTGATGCTCTTTCCTGGGCACTGAGAGATCTTTCTTTTTCCTTAGGTGAGCTCTCTCAGGCTGCTTCAAGAAGAGAACAAAAGGACTAGATTGCCATCTGGGCTAGAGGGATTGATAAATAGATGGGATATGAAACAGGGAGTTAATCTGTGATTAAAAACATAGACTTTGGAGCCTGATATATGGGTGTTCAAATATTCAAATCTGACTCCTACTTCTCATATATTTTGAGTATATAATTTAATTGGCTAAGCCTCAGTTTCCTTATTTGTGAAAATGGAAATAATATCTATTTTCTCTGGTTGCTCTGAGATTAAATGAGATAACATGTATGAAATGATTCCACAATGTCTATTAAATGCTAAGTGTTTAATAAAGGAAAGCTTATTTAGAAGTGAAACTTCCTAAATCTGTTTCTTCCTTAGGCCACTTTTATGCTATTTTGTAGCCATGTTTTTAGTTATTGATGTTCATGCATCATCCTGTCTACTGCTCTAGAAAGGTCCCAAAAGACAGTCTTGTATCTTATATATCTTTGCATTTTCTTTAATGTTCTGCTATAATTTGCATAAAGAAGATGCTCCATGATATTTATTGAAAGATAAAAGGAATCGACATTTAACACCATGCCCTCACTCTAAGATTAACCTCACTCTTTAGTTACAGAGCATGCCTTTCACATTTGAAGTTGACACCTTTGATCTGTATGTAACAGGTTCTGTTCTGCATAACCTACACAGGAGTGGTGGACTCCCAGCTTCCCTTCAGTATTTCAGGACCAATGAAGCACAGCTACAGAGCCCTGGTCAGGTTCAGCCATGTAAACAGAACACAGCTAAAAGGGGAAGACCACACTCAAACTTGTCCTTGTCAGTGTCTGTTCTAAGGACCCAGCTAAGGGGGAGATAATAAGAAGAGGTGACCTATAGAGTAGAAGACCTCTAACCTGGAGTGGAAGATGTTATTCTACAACATTTTACAATATTCAATACTTAGTTATTTTTTTAAGAAAGAGGAAGATTAGGAAAAAGAAAAAGAGACAAAAAATTTAAAAAAATAAAAAACCAAAAAACTACTCAAGATCATGGCTTTACATAGGCTTTTCCTTTGGGGGGGTGGGGAACAGTTAAAATCTCCCGGGATAAGGAACTACACCATCTGTTTTTAATGATGATCAGTATGAATATAACTTTTCCAAAAGGTACATTAGGTCAGGCTGTCCATGGCACAACAAAGAGACACATTTTAAATCTAAATTTTATCAAAATAGGCATTCACAAACAAGAAAATGCTGTTATGAGAAGACAAATCTAAGGAAGTTACATTCTACCCAAGCAGAAAAAAAGGTACATACTTTTTTTCCCCCAATTTAACTTCTAATGAAGCAAACTTTATTATTTTTCCTTTTTAAAAGCACCATCCCATCTCTCCAAACAGTCTTCCTGGTGGTTCTGAGAGAATCAGTGACTAATGATAGCATTTACCATTCCCCATTGAAGAAGAATCTGCAGGACCACTGGACCTGGTTGAAAACCAGTCACCATACGTGTCTCTGCATAGCAGGAAACCTTGCAGTATGCGCCTGGTGTGCTGAGGAAAAGTCCGTGTTTTGTAAATAACCACCCTCAAGTCTGATCTGAAAGTGCTCTCTTCCTGATTTCATCAATAAGGTTACTATGTGACTTTTAAAAAATTCCACTGCTCTAGGAAAACTTCTGTTTCCTTTTATACCCAGATTTAGCAGGTTTTTCAAAGCCCTTCTTATTAAGAAGAGTTGTGGCTGGAAAAATGGATAAGTAGTTACAACTATTCCAGGAAGCTATAAATATTCTGGTTTAAGCCATTTAAGAAATTATCCTCTCCTTTATTGTCTCTCAGGGCCCACCTACAACCGGGTGCTGCCCTCCCAAAGTGAAGTGGATGGTCCTAAATGATCATAGGTGGGTTTTAAAAAATAAACACAAAATTAGTTTCACACCTACTTAGACAGCTTAGAATTTTAATGTGTGAAGTATGCCAGGGCTCTGCAGTGAAATAAAGCTTTGCATTCAAACTGATGTCAGCCAATCAAAAAACAGTACAGAGCACTGCCCATTTCATAATTAGGGAGCATTACTCCAAGTTCTAGATTTTACTTATTAATGAATAAAGCATTTCTTGACCCACTTTGCCATTTATTCACAAGGACCTTGTTTTCCAAAAAGTGTTAAAATAGCATGAAGGCTCTGATTTATACCCACCAAATCCAGGAAATTCAAAGTTAATCCTCAGAACTATTTGTGTCTCGTTTTTCAGCAAACATTCTATATAAAACTGCGCGCTCTGTTCAAGGATAATGTGGAATAAAGGGACTGTGGCAGATTTTCCTGTAAGCTTGACTTTTTCAGCTTCAATACTTTAAACTGTGTTCTGATATATGTTCTATTGTATTTCTCTTTCTATCACAGTTTTATTTCATTCATGTTATTCCCTATCCCTGGTTAGACTCTTTTACACCCATGATCCTTCATCAGATGGACAGGAACAACTGGCAACATTGACTGACCCAGAGTTCCAGGGGGACTAGAACTCTTAAACTGCAGGAGGTGACAACAGTTAAAAATGTGCCTTTTCTTCCTCTCTTCCCTGAGCTCTTCTCCCTAGATACCAGACATTGAAGAAAGTTTCTTAGTAAAAATAAAACACAATTTTAATATCATTCGAGAGACAAAAATTCCTGTTTTCCAACCTAGAAATGCTCTCTGGCCCTTTCAGACTGTCAAATCCCTACTCATCTCTCAAATACCATTCACATTCCTCCTCTGTTAGCAGCTTATCCCTGCCTCGGCTCCGCTTTCCCCAAGTGTGATATTAGTGGGGAAGAGACAGATTTCTAAGGCCTCTTCTAGTTCTGGGATACTACCTCTTTGCAACCTCCCAAGGACACAATGATATTCCAGCTCTAAACTGCAAGAATATTCTTCTGTCCCATTCATTTGGTACCTAACATTCACTGACTTATACTAGTTCAAGTCCTGGCTCTGCCATATCCCAGCTGTGAGACCTAGAACAAGACACTTCATCTCTAAGCTTTATCTTCTACATCCACAAAATTTGGATGGTATATGGCAACCATTATAAAGTTGATTAAAGAATTACAGGAAAGAACACATATAAGGAGTGTCTCACAGTGTCTAGCAATTAGTAAGCACTCGATACATATTACTTAAATCCACTTCTAGCTAGTTTTTATTGTGGAAGTTCTCTGTCAACCCAAACATGATCATAAGTTACTGGAGGTTCAGAAGTCCTGATAACTCGTGATATGTTTTCTTACATGCCTTGTCTTGCTTATTACAACATCTTAAAAATAATAGAAATTTAATAGTATTTTGGTGATTATTTTTACAGTTTTATGTTTGATTTTCAGTCATTAATCATTCTGTATCTACTCTTTCTATAGACATGACTTCTGCCAATTCAACTCTTAAAACTGTAGGAAGATAATGATCCTTGACAGTATTTGAAATTGTTCACTTTTCCATTGCTATTTGAATAATTTTAGGAGATTAGCCCAAAAGCAAGAAGAGTGTGCCAGCAAGAGGCCCCGCCCTTCTCGGGACATACCGGAAAAGGCTAAACTGAGCCAAATATAAAGTCTGCCTGCTTGTAAGCCCTGATGCTCCCCCCAGTGAACATTCCAATGAATATGAGTGTCCTTGTGTGTTTATTTGTGTTTTGAGAGAGGAATGGAGGAAGGGCTAGAGAGAGAATGGGAAGAGGAACAACATAAAAAGGAAGAAGGAAGGAAGTAGGGAGGAAGAAGTGAAAAAATGAGAACAGAGCAAAAGAAGATGGCAGGAAGGTGACCTGAAAGAGGTGCAGGGGAAGAGAAGGACTTGTGAGGAAGGAATGGGGATACAAAGAAAGGGAAGTGTGTTGTGGCTCTCAGGCTGCACAGAAGAGGTCCCAGTACACATCCTGCCTGCCTGATCTCAGGAATGCCAACAGGGGCACGTGAGTAACTTACAGGAGGATTTCACTCTGAAGCTGAATCTGGCCACTGATACCTTTATAGATTTGATGGAGATTTCTGTTGTAGAACTCAGACTAAGGGAACAGCACTGAATCATTATTCTTAGTTTGACGTCTTTGCAGGGGCCTCCTCACAATTCTATGGGGGATGTGTGCTCAGCAGACATGTTTTACTTAGAGAATTTGTTTCCTACCAGGTGCTTTTTTCACCCTCCCACATATCTGAAATTTCTAAAATTGCATAAAGATGTGTTGGTTCTGAAGAAAAGAAATATCTTCTAAAATTCCAAGTTCCCTGCAGTTAACAAGACAGGACTGACGTATTTTTTTGGATGGTTAGCTAGGCTTCCAGAAGAACCAGCATTATTTCACAAGGAATTTTCAACAATCTACACCAACATCTTTTGGGTTGTCAAAGAATAGTTTGCTTTTTCATTGACTTACAAATACCGTGCTCTTAACTAAATCATGGCCTCTCTGGGGAACCAATCAGACACCAGACTCAAAACTCAAGGAGTAACATGAATGGCCTTCTGTGAATTCGAGGTAAAGGGTGGTGTTGTTAAAAATTACCCAACGTTCCAGGCAGATCTAGCTATGTAGAAATTGATTAACACACCAAAGTCCAATTCCCCCTACATATGCGGGGGATAACTCACTATTTTGGCCCCTATATTGGTGGCTTATCTCTGTGGCTGAAGGGATTTTTCAGTAAAAATGAAACACGTTTTGTAAGGAAGACATTAGCAAAGATTCTTGTAAGATATAATTTTCAAAGTAAGAACTATTATGAGCGAGGGGTTTTGTTTTGTTTTGGTTTGGGGTTTTAACTGCAAATGTAATCAGCAAGCCTACTGGCGGTTGCTGCTCTGACAGGAGCTCAGATTTAGTGGAATGCCTCAGCTCCCACAAGGGAAGAAATCATTTCCTGTGAATTCCAAGTCCTGCAGGTTACTGAAATGTAGCCATTTCCTCCTCTTGCTGAGCGCAGTCCCTGACTATCTCTGCAAGGACTGCATTCCTCTGCTGTGTAGCTGTGGACATCCCTGGCCCGTTTCCATGGAAGCTCATAGCAGGAGACTCTTGTGCCTGGGTACTGGGCCAAGAACTTTTCACTCTTAGAAAACATATTGGCCTGTAGAATTTCAGTGCTATTTGAAAACAGATACTTCAGTTTTTAAGGAGTTCTCTTGTGAAACGTGCAGCTATGTTATGATTTAAGTCATGCCCTATCGCAAGATGGAAAAACAGAAATCTACAAGGGCTAGAAAAGGTGGAATTTATGTAAACCTTCCCATATGTGTTTCCACTGCCCATTATGGAACACTTTGACATTCTGAAACCAGGGCTACTTGAGACACAGTGGTGCCGTGGAGTCAGATGGCTCAAGTTTGAATCCCAGCTTCATCTCTTCTAGCTGTGTGAACTTGGGAATGTTTCTTAACTTCTCTGAGTCTTAGCTTCCTTGTTTGTATAATATACATAATGTGTATGTGTGTGTGTGTGTGTGTGTGTGTACAGAAACAAATATCGTACTCCCAGGATTGTTATGAGAATGAAATGATATGATGTATCTAGGAAACTCGGCTTAGGGGAGGCAGTCACTAAATAGTGGTCTCCCCTGATGTAAGGTCAAAGTGGTTAATGGACTTGGTATCAAAAGAGAGTCATTATGGGGACTAACATTCATGTTTCCTAACTTGTTCAGTGACCTGTTAAACTAAATCACCTCCCTACCAAGTGGCTCTCTTTCTTCAAAGATTTTTAAAGAAGTTAATTCTCATGTCATGTTACGGTCAGTTGGCTAAAGAATGTAATTTTCCCCCCAGGACAGAAGTATTCTGATCCACATATGTTAACTTTGGAAAGTTCAAATTTATTTATTTATTTTTTTTAAGTTTTTATCTGCCATCGTCCTTGCTCTGGCTTGCTCCTTGAGCCCTTCACCCCAACCCTGGCAAGCTGTTGGCTGTGGAGTTTCCCTGCGGGATTCCATCCTGACTCTTCAAGTCCCACTCTTCCCTCAGAGTTCACATCACCTTCTTTACAGCACATCCCTAATTAATTCAACACCCCTTGTTTGCTCTGGAATGCATAGAATTTATCGCCAGTAAAAAAATGCACTTAATTATATCTTATCTCACTGTCCTTATTGTTTCCTGTGTCAATTGTTTCTTGAGCAAAATCTTAAGAAGTTCTTTAATACCATTTCATGGATTCCTCCACCATAATTCTCAACTTAGCATTCAGCACAGAGTAGGTTCTTCATAAGTACTTCCTTTTATTAAACTGATAACTGATTTGATTTCATTGCAGTCACCATGTAGCTTCACAGCAACCACCTAAACAGAGGGTCCATAAATGAGGCTTCAGCCATGGTGATATCTTGTCTGCTCCCTCTTTCTCAACTGACTACAGTGACTATCTGTTACATCCTAGCATCACCATGACAGGACTCATGTGTGGCTCTGGCTCCCTGAAACTGAACTGATGCTTCCCCTGTTCAGTCCTCATCAGAAAGATATGTGGCAGCCTGCCATTTAAGTGATTTTTATTATAAGAAATAGAAAGACAAAGCAGAATATGTTGTTAAGACCCCATCTAGATGCTTTGGAGTTCAGCTTCAGATAATATAAGGTATCTATACAATTAACAGAAGCAAGAAGCATGACTAGACCAATCTAGGGAACAAACTAAGTATGGACAGGGTGCATGTGTATTAAAGAACAGAGAACTATCATGCAAACTACATGGTGAACAGCAGTAGCAAAACAACCTAATTATTAAAATTCTCATTACTCAAAAATAATGGTAATTAATGCTCTGCCTAAATCAGTCTTGTTTTTAGGTAAACAGATATAATTTTATTTTTTAAAAATGGGATCATAATTTATGTAATGCATTTATAAAGTTTATCCATCAATTCTTGCTTTTGTAACTACATCTTTCCTCCAGTCTCTGGTCTACTTCTGCTCTTCTTTGTGTGTGGTATCTTCTCTGTAACTCTGCTGATACACTCCCTGTCCCTCTGTGTCTCAGGAGATGAATCTTTATAGACTTCATTAACAGGATCCCAGGCCCTCTTGTTGGAGGTTGGGACTGACCCCCAAGTCACAGTAACAAGAGACTGAAGGGACGTGGGAGAGTAAAGTTGGCTATATATTCCTGCAGAAGGTTTGCCTTGGACTGGTTGCCTTTCTTTTAGTACCACCTTCTGTCAGAGAGTCTTCCCCACATAGCTCTTCTTGTTTTCTGTCTCCAGGTTTTCATAATGGCTTCCTCTCCTCACATATCAGACCTTCAGTAGTAACAGAATCCACTATTAGGTAAGTTCAGGGTAGTGTGCTATCCATGTTTCTCTACTTTCTGTCTAAACCTTTGTAAGTAGTCCACTTATTAACACAACAGATTAACTCATTTAAGAGTGCCGTCAATTCACCACCATGCTGCTGACTGAGCCATCCCCATTACAACAAAACTCTCCACCTGAGTTGTGATTACTCACTGTCAAAATTTCCTTCTTCTTCCATCTTGGAAAACGCCACTGTTAAAAAACAGCACTATAGGCTGGGGTTGTAGCTCAGTGGTAGAGTGTTCGCCTAGTAGGTGTGAGGCACTGGGTTCGATCCTCAGCACCAAATAAAAAAATAAATAAGTGAAATAAAGACATTGTATCCATCTACAAACAAAAAAAAAAAAAGAAAAAAACAGCACTACACCCCTCATTGCCAGTGATAAAGCCCAGACTTCTGTCTTTGTCTTTCAGGGTCTATCAGTAACACTTGGTTTAGTGAATGAGTCCTTTCTGCATAAACCCTTTCTGCATACCATTTGTATGTCCTCACACTTGGCTGGTTCTTCCTAACCTCTAACATTGAGTTGTCAGTGCCCTAGTTTTTAGAACTTTTCTCTTCTTTATATATTCTTGGTGACTTATTTTTATCCCGTGGCTTTAACAGTCATTTCTCCAACTACTTCCAAATTTACACACCTAATCTATACCTTTTCCTTAAACTTCATACTCATACTCAAGTGCTTAGTCAGTGTCTTACCCAGAAGTTATTTCTACTCTCACATCTATAAAAATCTATAAAACCTAACACCTGATTCACCTGATTTTTTTTTTTAATTGCAAATGTGTAAATGGCAACTCCATTTATCTGGCTTCTCAAGTCAAAAGTCTGAAACCATCTTTCTTTCTCCCTTAGTACATATACAATTTACCAGAAAATCCTGTTGACTCTGTCATCAGGATTCTGTGTATGAAAATCCAATGACTTCTCAAAGATTTTTCCCATTGTTATTTCTCACATTGATGAGAGAAATGCCTCTGAACTGCTCTCCATATTTTTACTCTTACTTGTCTTCTCCTCCAAAGGAGGTTTCTTCTTAGAACAGCCAGATAATATTATACATCTGCTCAACACCCTGGTGGCTTCTCATCTCATTCAATATAATGACAGTGTCTTTCCAATAACCTACAGAGCCCTACGATCTTTGCCTGCGGGTATCTCTCTACTCTTACCACTCTTTAGATTGTCCTTTCTGATAAGTACACACACCAAGATACTCTCACCTCAGAGTTGTTTCCTCTTTCTGGAATGTTTCTGGAATGTTCTGTGAGATATCCACAGAGATTGTTTCCTGAGTTTCTTTAACTTCCTGCATAAATGTCATACTAACAAGAAGCATTCTATAAAGATCTTATCTTTAAAAACACAAAACTAACAATACCTGCTACTCACTTTATCTGTTCCTGTTTTTTACAGCAGTTATCACTCCTTGATATATTTTATGCTCATTTTTTACCTCTGTATAGTTTTTTCAATTCCCTAGGATTAAGCTCATTGAGTGCAGAGGTATGTTTACTCCCTGCTGGACCCTCAGCACAGTAACAGACAGTTGAGAAATGCATATAATAAACACACACTGAGTGAAAAGAGAGGTATAGAAGGCATTTCATCTGAAAGTAAGTTTTATTTGAATTTTTAATTTTCCTCCAAAAATTTATGCAATTTATATTCACAAAGAACAGAATTTAAAATGCCCATTTCCTTCTATCTACTACAAACAGATAGGATCATATAAAAATAACCTTTGCCAATTGGTGACCATTGTCTCAGTTCTTTCATTTTTTAAATAAAAAAAATGAAGAAAAAGAGAATTCTTGAGATACAAAATAATGTCCTCTTTCCTCACTTTTGTATCTCTCACAATTCCAAGAAACTACTAGAACAAAATTTATTAAATTAGGGCTGGTGTTGCGGCTCAGTGGTGGTAGAGCACTTACCTAGCATGTGTGAGGCCCTGGGTTCGATTCTCAGCACTGCATATACATGAATACAATAAAGGTCTATTGACAACTAAAAATATATAAAAAGAAAAATTTTTTTAAGTTATTAAATTACATTTCTACTTTCTTCTCTTTTTAAAAGTTGTCTTATATCATGATGCAATTGACATGTTTAATTATCTAAGCTTCATCTTAATTATTTCAGCACATATTACTATAGGGAACATGAGAAGCACCCATACTATTTTTTTAAAGTTCTTCTTTCAGGGTTAACTGGATGAGAAGAGGGTCTGAAATAAACAGAGTAATTTCTGAGAAAAAAACAATAAAAATAAGTTGCATGTCCTGAGCCCTAATCTGTTACATGTGGTTACCTCAATAGATAGCCATATATATTTTTTAAAAAAGCCTCCAGAGACTTTGCTCAATCTTTGAAGGCATCTTCCAATTCTGGAAGTAGGAAGCCAGTCCAGGTGCCTCTGGGCCTCTCGTCTGCTGTGGGACTGGAGACAGATTGCATCCTGGCAGGCCCTGGTGGGTCTGTGTGGGGAAGGCTCAGGTTGGTGGTTCTGGCAGCCACACAGAACAGCTCTGTGACTCTCTCTGGAGAAAGCCTTCTGTTCTCATAAGTGTTAGCATATTAAGCATCTAGCTGCATGGAATAGGATGGGAGGGGGGTTGGAAAAGAATATGTGAAGACAAATGGGGATATTTAAAAGCAGAAAAGAAAATCTCGTGCTCAGAACAGCATTCTTAGTCTAGCTATAAATTTTCTCTTGTTGATTTCCTGCCTTGGAAAGAACCCATTAATAATAATAAAAAAAAAAGTACGAAAGAAAAAGCACAGGCTGGAAGCTCAACTGTGACTTTTTTTTTAATGGTAAATCTGGTACCATTCATATCTGTGAAATGTGAAAGGAAGATTTGAAAACCTCTTTTTGTCACATTACCAAAAAGCTGGAGCAACCTATTTAAAAGACATAAAAATAAATGTGAAATCTGGGTGGGGGCTGTGGAAGTGCTTTTCTTGCCTTTTTTCCCCCCTACTTGCTTCCCCAGAGGGGAAACTTATCTGTCTAATGTCACGTTCACCTCCATTTCTTCACTGCCAAGAATCTGATGACTGAGCTGTAATTTGCTTGAGACCCATCCAACTAGACTTCTGGGTGGGAAATATATTCTCTGTCCTCATTGAAGAGGACAGAAACAGGTCAACAATGTCCACATTCCCTGTGGATGGATGCTCACCCACTTATTCATCAAGGCACACATTGGTTTAAGGGGAAGGATAGAATTGGAGGCCAGACAGGAATGAGGCCATCTCAGGCCGACCCCCTTCCTACAGCTCCTCTGAAGGACTCCTGGGACTTGCAAGTAGCTTATCCAGGTATCTATGGCTCCTGTCTTTCACAATTGTAAGAGACAGACCCAAGCAGAGAGGGCTTTATCAGAGTATCCCAGAGGCCCTCAAGCCTTCAGGAATGGCGCCATCCAAAGTTCATAGATCATCCTTCTAGGATGTCCAGAGGCTCCTAGGAATGTAAGTCTGAATAACACCAGAAGTGACACTGAGATTGTTCTTTTTCCTTTGAGAAAAAGGAAGAAATTGTGGCAATGCCTCATTTAATAAATTATTTGGGAGAAAACTCTTTCAATAATGAAGTCCCTATTTTAAAAAGAAATGAAAATACTTTTTAAAATTGCAGAGATCTGAAGAGAAAGCATGGCCTTTTCTTCCTCTCTCATCTTTCCCCTCTCTTTTGATGTCAATCTCTCCCACTCTAGTTCTCCCTAAAGCTGTCTATTACTTCCCTCTAATAAAATGAAAGGATTTATATCTGTTATTCAGAGACAACTGAAGTGTAAAGAGTTTCAGGATATCACTCTGAGCAATAGTATTTTAAAGATTGGTTTGTTTTTCAATCTATTGAACTAAAATCTTTGTCTCCTGTAAAGAAAATGCCTGGTGTTCAGATGTAAGCAAGTAGACAGAGATACAGATGTGTAAGTAATTTTAAACATGAGGCTGTTCCTTCATGACTTCATAGTGATAGGGTGAGGGGAAAAATTAACCCAGAGGTTACTTTCAGTGGGGTATGGGAGCTGGCTGCTTTGTCTAAATGTTCTCTCTGGCATATGGGACCCTGACTGAGTGCCAATCTGCACTCTCTGGCCTTATTCAATCTTACTGTCTTCAGTGCTGCTTCCCCCACCTTCCTAAGATTCACATTTTTTTTAATTTTTTTTTTTTTTTGGTACCAGGGATTGAACCCAGGGACACTTAACCACTGAGACACATCCCCAACCCTTTTTATGTTTTGAGACAAGAGTCTTGCTAAGTTGTTTAGGGCCTTGCTAAGTTGTTAAGGCTGGCTTTCAATTTGTGATCCTCCTACCTCAGCCTCCTGAGCTGCTAGGACTACAGGTTCATATTTGACTTTGTTTCTAACACTAATTTAGTGTGACTAACCTTTGTATCTCATGTGCAGTTGCAAATTATATTTTTCATAACGTAAGGATGTGACTCATACAAAGAACATGTTCAAAATTTATTTAGCTCATTGACTAATGAGGAAACCAGTAGATGTAAAATTATTTAAAAAAACATTTTGAGGAACTGTTTATAGGCAAGTAGCAATAATAGTAATAGTAGTAATAATAGAATAAGATGGCTAGTTGAAACACAAAACTGGTTAATGTCCTATAAGGCAATATAAATCATTGTTTCTCTCTTCTAGCAGACAGGAACCATTTGCATCTCTATTGAGCAAAAACTACAGTTAAATGACTCCATGGTGTATATGCACTAATCAATAGTGAATGGCAAAGTCAACAGTGGTATGTTGGTCTACAAAATTAAATAATTTGGCAGTGGGTCTAAAATATGATATTAAAAAATTATGCAGCCATCCTCTAGGCCTTATTTACAGACTTTGGGTAATTTTTCTTTAGATTAGAAATGCAAATCCTACTGCTCTGCCATTATTTCAATCCAGTTTTTAACACTTCGACAATATTTTAGAAGCATCAGTAGAACACAGTTGTTGCTAGTTGAGGTATCAGTGTACTGTATGTACATTTTTAAGTACTTAGGTACTTTTAGCAGAAAAAAAAAGAAAGAAGAAAGAAAAGCATTCATCTGAAAATATTTGCCACAAGACACATCCATCATTCTAGGCACTGGGACTAATCAGACTGAAGCCCTCAGGGAAGAGCTGAGTAATCAGGAACCATGCCTGATATGGATAGGGCAAACTAGAGGTTGGGAAACTGATTTAAAAATTGGGATCAAGGAACATGCAGAGTGGAAAGCCAGAAAGCAAAGCTTAAGGCTAGAGCAAGTCAGATGTCAACAGCCAAGATCTTAATGAGCCAACAGGCCTCATAGGTCAGGAGGGATGAGGTAGGCAACAGGCAGGGCCAAAGCACTCAGATAGACTACATCAAGGGCAGGCTTCCCAGAGAGCTTTGACCTCAGATTGTACATGACATTCCTCATCTACCCACACTCAAAAGGTTGCTTCACCCTGGAGCAGAGAGCTTCAGCCCAAGGTCAAGTGTTGTCTGGGCTCTGTGGACTCTTCTACCAGTTTGATTGCTTAAAATTAAAGATAACTTTTGACAGTAGAAAAAATAAGTCATAGACAAATAATATTTCTGTTTCTAGAGGCCTAGTCCAACAGTATTTTTTCCCCTCTAACTAAATTGTATACAAAAGAGAAAATTGAAATGGGGCTAGCTGCCTCCAGAAACTGATTTCTGAATCATTCCTAAGTTTTTATTTCTTTGCCTTTCATTCCACTGACCTATCTCGCTGAAGTCAGAGAAGGTATAATTCCAAGTTTTGCATGAACAAGCATCCTAGGCCTATTCTGCATAGACTAAGTAAAGGTAATTTGAAAATTAATCAATCAAATTAATCAGGTGATCAAGTTAATATGAGGAGCAGAGATCTTTTGGGGTTATTACCCAGAAGATAATCATTTTTCTCTAAGTTTCCCCTGCTCCCATACGTAAGGGTTGGTCCTGGCTGTTAAGTTTGTATTTTATATCACTTAGGCAATGCTGGTTGGACCAGGGGTAGACTGAAATAAGCCAGGCCAATTAATGCTTTTCTCTTAACAATCTGGAATTGGGATTCAAGGATGCAAACTCAGACATTGATAGACAGTCATCTACTGCCATTTTGTTGTCTAGTAGAGTAGCTACTAGTCACATGTGGTCATTTAAATTTTAGTTTAAATGAATTAAAATTAAATTCCATTTAAATTTTAGGTTAGATGAATTAAAATTTAACATTTAAAATTTCTTAGTCACTCCAGCTATATTTCAAATGCTCAATAGTCACTTATGGCTAGTGACTTCCCATACTGATCAGAGCAAGCACAGAATATTTCCATCACTATGGAAATTTGTTGCACATCATGGATCTATCATTTTATATGAGAAGTAGAAAACTCCTATAAACAGAGACAGAGTAAACAAGTAGATATGCAGACAGAAGTGGAACCCAGAAATAAAGTAAAGTGGGGATGCTACCTGGATCTATTTTCTAGGCATTTGTTCTCATCTCTAGTAAGAGTCAACATTTTCTTGCCTTTAAAATCCACGATGCATGTGTGCATATCCCTGCAATAAATTCTTCTTTCTCATTTATGCTTATTTGTTTGGAATTTTTCATTTACACCCAAATATTCAAGGTATGAAAACCAGGATCAGGTTAAGACAATTTGAATCATTTTAGCTTTCCCAGTCTTCTTCCTCAAACACATTGTGGTGCTGAATTGCCTAGATAATCTTGATATTTTTCCCTTTCTTTTCCCTATACTATATCTTTTTTATATTTATCTGTGTTGAAAATTCCAAAAACTTACCTAGCGGAGGTGTTTATTGTTAACTAACTCTCTAAAAGTTGTCTCTAGGCTCATTCACACAACCTGTGGACACAGGTTGGGTAAAGGTGGAATCTTAGGTATGGAATTGGTTAGAAGATGGTCTGTTTATTTCCTCTACCTAGAAAAGTATTTTACAAAGTGCCTTGCACGCAATCAAGAATTACCATAAATTCCAACTATTTCAGGAAGACTACAGAGAACTGAATTTATGAGACTTAGGAACTGCTTTAGAAATATTTGACTTTTCACTTAGTATTGTATGCTAAAACTTTTTGATAGAGAAAGCAGCGTCCTGGGCTCTGCTGACATAACTTTAGGGCTCAGAGGCTTGCTAAGCAAGAGTGATCCTGACCTCAGGCAGGCAGAAAACCTTTGATCTTCACCAGCCACTGTAGCTGTCTGAGATTATCTCAAATGCTAAACAGGGGAGAAAGCATGCCTGAAGCAATACTAACTCCACTACCTGCCATGTGCAATGATCCATTACAGGGAAGGGGCTGCTGTGAAAAGCGATTAAAGTCTATGGGGGGAAGGGGGGGCGGTATATATCAGAGGAAAAAAAAACAGTCCGCCATCTGAAACTCTGCCTGCTATCCAAGCAAAGTAGACATTGTTGGTGAAGAGCTGTGTTTGCACTTTAAGAGCAGGATCCAGAAATATTAAGGGAAGAAGAACTGAAATTAAAATGTGAGAGTAAAGAGGAGAACCTGATGGGGGGTAGGGAGGAGGGGAGGAAATATAAAGGCTAGTATAAGAGAAATAGTCCAGGGAGAAAGAACTAGCAAATGAATCCAAGGAAGAAGAAGTGGCCCAGAAAAGACTTAAAGGATGAAAAAATGTCTCATACCATAGAGCATGTGACATGATTGATGTAAATATTCACTTCAACTTCTCCCCTATAAAATTTTAATAACACCTGTTCTCCCAAATAACAAAGGGCTCTTGTGGAAGCAAATGGCACATTCATAAGAGGTAGGCAAAAGATAAATATCTCAGTATGAGGATATGCTATGTAACTCTCATAATCAATGCTTGACTTATTAAGATCGTGGCCTTAGAAAAATTTTGTGAGACTATTTAAATCGGATAGAAAATTGCATTTCAGCTGTCTTAAGTTGAAACTTCAAATTTTTTTGCCAAAGAAAAGTTGGTTATTACTCAGATTTAATGTGAAGCAATGAGGAAGGAGCAATGTAATAAAAACAACAGTTCAACAACCTCAGTAGTAATAATTTTCACTCACTGTTTATTATATTCCAGGTACTATACTGATCAGTCTAATCCCATAGAATTCTTATAGCAATCTTTTTTTTTATTAATTTTTTATTGTTGGGTGTTCAAAACATTACATAGTTCTTGATATATCATATTTCACAATTTGATTCAAGTGGGTTATGAGCTCCCATTTTTACCCCATATACAGATTGCAGAATCACATCAGTTACACATCCATTGATTTACATATTGCCATACTAGTGTCTGTTGTGTTCTGCTGCCTTTCCTATCCTCTACTATCCCCCCTCCCCTCCCCTCCCCTCCCCTCTTCTCTCTCTGCTCCCTCTACTGTCATTCATTTGTCCCCCTTGTATTATTTTTCCCTTTCCCCTCACTTCCTCTTGTATGTACTTTTGTATAACCCTGAGGGTCTCCTTCCATTTCCATGCAATTTCCCTTCTCTCTCCCTTTCCCTCCCACCTCTCATCCCTGTTTAATGTTAATCTTCTTCTCATGCTCTTCGACCCTACTCTGTTCTTAGTTACTCTCCTTATATCAAAGAAGACATTTGGCATTTGTTTTTTAGGGATTGGCTAGCTTCACTTAGCATAATCTGCTCTAATGCCATCCATTTCCCTGCAAATTCTATGATTTTGTCATTTTTTAATGCAGAGTAATACTCCATTGTGTATAAATGCCACATTTTTTTTTATCCATTCGTCTATTGAAGGGCATCTAGATTGGTTCCACAGTCTTGCTATTGTGAATTGTGCTGCTATGAACATCGATGTAGCAGTGTCCCTATAGCATGCTCTTTTTATGTCTTTAGGGAATAGACCGAGAAGGGGAATAGCTGGGTCAAATGGTGGCTCCATTCCCAGCTTTCCAAGAAATCTCCAATCTTTAGTGATATTGCCTCCATTTTATACATAGTTTAATAAAAGCAGAAGTCAATCCAAGTATTCTGGCTGAAGTAAGAAACAGATGCCACATGCAAATCAGATTTTGGAGAGTTTAAATAAATGTATGAAGAAGGTGTATGGAATTTGCCAAGGCTAATTCCAATGGTAGCCATTACTACCATTGCTCCAGAGGGGCATAGGAAGTGGTGAGCATGGTAAACAGTGTAAAGAGGGCCATCTTTAAGAAGCTGTGACATAGCCAGCCCTTGATGACCACAGAGAGGAAGCCGGTGGGTTTATACCCCGACCACACATATACACTTCCCTCTTTCTATGGGATCACCCACCACCACCACTATTGACAAAATTCTTAGGGGCTCCAGAGTTTCACATCTGGATCGATGGGGGCAGCTCAAAAATTAAGAAATTAGAACCTCAGAAACTAGAGACCCGTAAGATAATGAGGATGTGGAAATCTCATGGAGACCTAGACTTCCCCATAATATGGAATTAGAGGATTAACACTATCTAGATACCAGGGGTCAGAAAGTCTCCATTTGATGTCTGTTTGGCCCAAAGGTAAAGAATTCACTTAGGTTTGAAGTCGCATCTACTGTTTACTAACTTTGCCATTGTTTTGAAATATGCATGCACAGTTGTCCAATACAGTTTGTTTTAGAAACAGAAATTTGTTCACATTGATTGCTACAATAGGGAACTATTTAAACAGAGTGCAAATTTCTCATATTTGATTAAGCACAAATCCATACCCCCAAATTAGGGTAAATGCAGTACTGCAGCCAGGATAAGAACATATAACACACATATGAACATACACACACACAGAGACACACTTCAAACACCCACCAACCATCTCAGTTCATTGTGTATGTTACCAACCATTCCCATTTGCATCTGGTATTGTAGTATTCTGTCCAATTACATAATTTTACACAGCACAGTGATTCTTAGGAAAGCATATGGCACATTATTACAGAACTGAGTATACATATCTCCTATGGACCAGTGTCTTATCAATTGATGCTCCACTGAACAAGAGTTCTCAAAAATATGAGCTATTTGAGACTATTCCTTGGAAATTTGTAGAGTTTCTCCTTTTCCTTGCTTGTGTCTGAGCCCTCCTCTTCCCAAGTCTCTCCAGGGAGTCTTCTCTTCACTTGTTCAGTAGCAGATTGAATTTTTTTGAATTTTATGAATTATTCTTTATTCTGATACTTTTTAATGTGGATTGGTTATTATCTTGGGTTTTGCTTATTTTTAATACCCTCACTGGCCAAAGGAAAAACAGTTTAAAAGTCTGACCCCAATTTTTAAAATTTTACTAGATTGTAAAGTCCCCAAAGTCTAGAAATTACTTCTCTAGATATGTACTTCTGATTTGCCATCCCATCAGCGATATACTGGACCTCTACTATAATCTCAATGGTGGATTTTTTCTCAAATGTTCTATCAAGAGAGCAAACGTCACAGCTACCTAAGAACCCTGCTAGGCTCTCTATTGAAATACTCAAAATAAAAGTTTTCGTATGTCTAAGTTAATTTCCCATCCATATTACATCCTTTCCCAAATTGTATAGCATCAGCTGTCAACTGTAGACACTAAGAAAGGTGAGCAAAGGATTAAAATTTAAAAGCATTATCTAATCTCACATCCTCCTACACTGACCCAAATAATGAGGGAATGAAACAAATCTGGGAGTGGGGAGGATATCCAAAGTCAGGAGCTACAGAAAATGAGGTTTGGTAGGCTGGGGACTGGTCTCAGAGTTGCAATGAGGCTATTTCATTCTTATGTGAAGAGGACTACACCATCTAAAATTGAAAGAGGAAATAACATCAACAAATGCAATAAAATATAATAAGCACATATTCTTCAGCTTCAATTAAATGTGAATTTCATCTTGTCTAGTTCTAAGCCAGGTATTTCTCAGGGGATACACACACAACCTGACCTCAAGGAATAACAACAAAGAAGAAAAAGAAGGCTGGACATGGTTGACTCACACCTGTAATCACTCAGAAGGCTGAGGCAGGAGGAACATAAGTTCAAGGACAGTCTCGGAAATTTAGGGAAGCCATAAGCAAGTTAGCAAGAACTTGTCTCAAAATGAAAATAAAAAGGTTGGGGATGTAGCTCAGTAAATGCTCCTGGGGTTCAATCCCCAGTAAAAACAGGTAAATAAGAAAGAAAGAAATACTGGAAGAGAATGTACTAGTTAAACAATGTAGTAAACATAAAGAAAATTAAATTTTAAAACAAAAAAGGAGAAATATATTGAAATGATTAATTTCAGGAACCTCAGGAGGTAGAGAATAACTAGAAAGACTGCAGATGTGGAGAAAAAGCAAAGAAACCTACATTCCTGAAAGGAAATGGCAGGATGCAGGATGCAGGGTGGGGAGGATGCCATAGCAAATGAAGTTAAATGATGAGACTAGTTTCTAGAAGATCTTGGATGTAAGGTAAAAATTGCAAGTATCCCCTCCTCTTTGATTAATTCCCTTTAGCATGTCCTCCCCTAACTCTAATATCTCTCTCTCTCTCTCTCTCTCTCTCCCTGATTTCACTCATTTATTCCTTACATTAAATAAAACAGAAAAAGCAAAATGTACCAGACTGTAAATTTTGTGAACAGTCTTTCAATGCTTATGGCTTGAATCTGTCAGTATGCAGATATGCCAGGTCAAGAGAGGTAAAGACATTCTGGAGGGCCCCAGGGGTTAGCAGGCTGCAATGGTCCCAAGGGAGCTCAGTTAAATGAACATTACGGGATTTACATCTGTCTTAGCAATTCCTGGATTCCTATTATCTTTAATCTGCTGAACCACAGTTGGAATTTGTGAAAAGAATTTAGGTCATGGGAAGAAATTATCATTATGAAATTCATTTTGACTCAATATTTTGGGAGATTATATTCCTTGCAACATGCCTTCAATAAATTACAAGGTTACTTATACTTACTTAGTTTTACTTGTGAATTTTGATGAGACTTTCTGGGCATTTCAAAGCCCAAATAATCCACAAGTATCATGAATTATGAACATCTAAGTCTTATTTAGTTCTTTGCTGTCACTTTCATAATTATTTTTGGTTTCACGGTCTTCAACATCGAGGATAATTGTTCCATAATTTTCCCCTTCTCCCTGGTACATTTCAAGTTCAATTTGAGTGCACAACGTTCCCCTCCCCTCTTTAAGGAATAACAAGAATGCTCATGTCTTGTTTTAACAAGTGGATGATCTGCCCCAACTTCACAGTCAGAACTTCACACTATAAAAAGGAGACCATTATGTTTAACTTTTTGCCCTGTGAGAAAAGCAGGATATGTCAAGCCTCTACTAAAGTTTTTTTTCTTTTATCCTTATTAGTCCCTCTCATGAGCTAATTTCTTTCATAGACTATATAAGCCCCTTAAAGAGCAGTACTGTTCCCTGACACACACACAGGCATGCAGTTAATCATTAATTTTGCATGGTACACATATGCTGTCTGCCAACTGTACATTGTTCCAGAGACTTCCTCCCATTAAATGAATGCTGCAGTGTGAGGGGTCAGTGTTAGATCTTTATCTAACCTATTATCAGCAGTCCAGACAGAGTCTTGGAACCTCCCTTTTACAAGTCCAAGTTTCAGAGTTCACGAGGGCTTAAACCTACAGGAAGACAGTAGTGCTTTTGACAGCAAAACAACAGCTGCAGGAGCAGACTCTGCTACACACCCTGGCTGAGTATGTGCAGATACTAGTAACAGGTGCACCTCATGACTGTTGTGTTGTGTGCCTTAAAAAAAAAAATGACACTCGTTTCTCCATGGGATCAAGTTTTATATAAAGTGTGTTTTAGAGGTGTATCAAGGAATTCAGAAATACAGTCAAGTGAAATACTAAAGCTTTAAAAAGAGCAATAAAAACACAACTTGAAATGGTAAGAGATCACTTTTATTTTACTGCTGGTGAATGTTCTACCTTATGAAAATGCAAGGATCGTCCATCTGCATGATAAAAATTACTTTTAAATGACAAGCAAATTAAGTTGCACTATTTTTCTTGTCTTTCTTAGACTTGGTTTGGGGTTCCAACTTCATGCCACTTGCAGAAAAAATTGAAATTCAGCTCTGTGTGGGTGGAGGAAAGGCAGATTTGAATGTGATCCTGTTCAAATAATCTCTTCCAGCCTCACTCTAGGGTGGTACATGAAGACTGGAAAGAGTGAGCCTCTAAGCCCCCGGCATAGAGGCAACACGTCTGTGGCCACGCTGCCAGGAAGGCTCCAAGGGGAGCGCCCATTAAATGTCAATGTTGTGTGGCTATTTCAACTTGAAGGCAACGTGTGCATGAGTTTACTTGGAAATTAACACTGCAGTCATACAGAAGGGGAAAGGAACGTGTGTTGTTTCCAGACATAATTGAGATTGAACTCTAACCAATTCAGAAACAAGCGTTACTTTCCGCACTCCTCCAGAAGCCAGCTTCCCTTTGCCAGAAGGGAAGTATCGCAATCGTCATGAACACAAAGTGCTCTGTATGCAGCCTGCAGAAAGAAGCAGCCCTGTCATTCGGACTGGCCATTCATCTTTGTGTGTCAGGAGTTGTGTGAGAAGGAGTTCCCTCCCCCTCAAGCATGAGGGGTGCTTCTGGGGCCTACCAGGGCTCCAGTACCAGCTGTGTGGGAGGCATTGCTGACATAGGAAAGGGCCCAAAGATCACTTTCAACCTGCTACGTAGTCATCAGTAATGCTGGCCTGTCCCAAAGAGCTCTGAGCATATACCTGCCTTCAGAGCCTTAGTTTTCCCCCAGAATTTAAAGGGAGGTTAGAAGGGCCCATTGAGGGAATTGGGATGAACTTCAAGAGACACTCTTCAGACCCACCAGAACTTCTGACAAGGGAAATCTCCCCTGGGAAGCCCACCACAGTTATAAGAAACAGTGTAGATTTGGAGGCTGAGAATATTCAAATTATGTAAAAGTGGAATAAAAATAACAATTCTGTCACTACTTTTTTTTTATTATAGAAGTGTCACATTTCATCTCTTACAACTAACTTGAGATGTGAGGGTGACTGTATTACTGACTCACTGGCTTGTGTCTCTCCTGGGTTTCCGTCTTCAGTGGAGAGCCATGTCTTCAATATGGGGTAAAATAAGAAACAGCAAATGAATGAAACAGGTTATAGAAATGATTCTGTTAATCCTAATGGCATTGTTTTGAAACTGTTACATTGTTAATGTCACATTTTTTGTTTGATCTTTGTTAAGGAGAACTGTGGAGGTTTCTAGCAAGGGACTAAATGGTTAATCATCTGAGGGTACTCTCTGTCCAAATTTCATTGTCAAGAGAAAAAACTGCCAGCTTACTATTGAACATAGTTGTCAAAACCATAACAGACACAAATTCAAATGTTCTGAATATATTTACCTAAATTGTATAAATAGTGATAAAACATTTACAAATATAGATAGAGGCAAGTAATAGAAGAAGCATGTTCATCTGGCCAATCAGCAACAGTCAGAGATCTGGGTTGATATTGACACATGTGACATTAAAATCTTCCACTGTTTCCCTGGGAAAGAATAGCTGTCACAGCAAATCAACTATCAGAAAGCTGAGAGGTCCAAAGAGTCCTAAGACCATGGCATCCAAGGGCACAGACTTTTCCACTGGAGCAATCTGTATTCAAGCCTGGTTCTGCCACTAGGAACCAGGAACTCTAATTTTTTTTTTTAACTCTCAACCACGATCCACACAGACTGGGTTTAAAAGAGCTGGCTGCAACATTAAGCTAAGTAGGCTGCGAAAAGTCACACAATACACAGACATAATTTTCAAATTGAGAGCAAGATGCCTCTTTGACCTTATGGGTCAGCTTCCACCCTGGAAAGAGAGCACTGGAAAAAGAGAGTGCACACCCAGAATCCCTTTATTTATAGGAAAATTAACAAAGGAGTTTCAATAGAATGTTCTTCACCAAATAAGGCAGGGGGTGGGCTGGCCAAGCCCCAACAAGTAAAGCCCAGGTCCAGAGCCAGGAGAAAGCAGACTTCTTTGCTGAGTGAAGGTGGAGGCCGCCTGCATGTGCAGCCCAGACAGCAAGCAATGCCAGACCAACACCCCCTTGGGCCAAGGCTGAGAGAAATGCTTAATATAGCTCATGGGTGGCCCCCCACATGAAACTATCTGTGGGTATGTTGTACTAACTAAATGAGACAGTAGTTAGCTGAACAGAATAACCTGTTGCTAGGTATAAGCAAAAGTTCCCCAAACCAGTTGAAAGAAAGATGAAAAAATCCATGATCAGAAACAGGTCGTGATTAAAACCAGAAAGATGAGGAGCTATAGTGACAAAATTCAAGGTCTTCATTTTCAGAATCTAAAAAGGTACCCAAACAGCAAGAGACAAAGAAGTGGGCTCAGTGATCAAGATGTATTATCATTCAAAATTCTGGATATGAAATAAAGAAAATAGTCATCAGATCCAAGGCCAGAATGTCAGGGTGTTATTACATCATCTCCATAACAAAGTACAAAAAAAAAAAAAAGACAATTGAAGTAACAATTAAAGTAGGCCTGTTTGCTTCAGTAACCAGTGAGAAAAAAGATAAAAAATAACAGGATCAAGATATCGTGGAATACATTGGTCATTAAGACAACTTAGATGAAGAATAAAGCCTCAGCAGGAAACAGAAGATGAGGTACCAGCTGGGCAAGGTGGCACAAGCCTAAAATCCTAGCAGCTCGGGAGCCTGAGGCAGGAGGATCTCGAATTCAAAGCTAGCCTCATTAGAAGTGAGGCACTGGGGCTGGAGTTGTGGCTCAGCGGTAGAGCGCTTGCCTAGCACGCGCAAGGCCCTAGGTTCAATCTCAGCACCACATAAAAAATAAAATAAAATAAAGGTATTGTGTCCAACTACAACTTAAAAAAATAAAAGCAAAAGTGAGGCACTAAGCAACTCAGTGAGACTCTGTCTCTAAATAAAATACAAAATAGGGCTGGGGAGGCGGCTTAGTGGTCGGGTGCCTCTGAGTTCAATCCCTGGTATCTCTCACCCCACCAAAAAGAAGATGAGGTTCCAAAAATGATAGTTTTGTCCCTGACCCACAGCTTGTTCATGGAATGGTCTCACTGAGAAGTGCCAGATAAAGGAAAAGCTGCTTGTACATTCACTCACTGAGAACAGCCTTAAAAAGGGAGATGAAGACACTTCTAGGGATATATACACATTTTAAAGACTTTTACTTTGTAGGTATATTCTGTAATTTTCTAAAGATAGACATCAGTTGTGGTTCACTCTCTAGGTGGAGCTCTCCAAGTTATGGCTTCATAGTAGTTTTTATTGCTGCTATAACAAATTATCACAGATTCACTGGCTGAGCAACATCAATTTATTTTCCTAAAGTTCTGGAGGACAGAAGATTCACTGAGCTAAAATTGACATGTCAACAGGGCTGTATTCTTTCTGAAAGCTCTCAGGAGAACCCATCTCCCTGCCTTGATTACCTTCTAGAGACACCTACATCCTTGGCTCAGGGTCCCTTTCTCATCCTCAGAGCCAGCAGTGTAGCACTTCTGGGTCTCTCTCTCTCTCTCTCTCTCTCTCTCTCTCTCTCTCTCTCCCCCCCTCCCCTCCCTCCCTCTCTCCCTCCTGTCCTGCTCTCTCTGACATGGCACATCTGCCTCCTTCATATAAGGACACTTTCAATTACATTGGGCACACTGGCATAAATCAGGTTAATATTCCCATTTCAAGATCTTTAACTTAATCACATTGGCTAAGCCCCTTTTGCCCTATATGTTAACCTAGTCACTGATCCAGGGGCTCAGAAAGTGGCCATCTTTGAATGGTCATTATTCTATCTATCACAACTTTTTTTTTTACAACTTCCAAATTCATATCTCAAACTTTGACCTCACCCTTGAACTTCAGACTCAGTCACACAATAGTTTACCCAACATTTCTACGTAGATTTCCAGTTGACATCTCAGACTCAGTATGTCCAAAGGCAAACTACTGACTTACACTCAATGCCCTGCCTGCAACAAACCTGTCCTTCCTGCAGCATTCTGCTTCTCAGTCTGTGGTAGGCACATGATTTCTATTGCTCACATCAAAAATCTTGTTGCCATTCTTGACCTCTCTCTCACATTCTACAACTGATGTATGTGTTCAATTCAATATCTCTATATAGCCTTAAAAATATTTATACACAAATGTTCATAGCAGCTTTATTTGTAAGAGCACTTTATTGAAAATAACTCATACATTCACAAACAGGAGAATGGATGAACAAAGTGTGACCTACTGGTATTAATCAAATGCTACTCACCAATAAAAAGAACTATTCACATATATCACAACAAGGAAAAATCTAAAAATAACTATACTGAGGGAAAGAAAACAGACATAAGTATATACTATGTCTATTTATGCAAAAGTTTAGAAAATTGGAATTAATCTGTAGTGATAGGAAATATACATGGATGTCTGGATTCAGGGTGGTAGACAGAGGCAGGAGAGAGTGATTACTAAGGGCACAAGGACTTATGAGTATGGTCACAATCTTGATTACAATGGCGAATGTACATGTCACAGGTGAATATGTGACTTAATTATATATACTTTAGATATGCACAATTTATTGTCAGTTGTAGCACAATGAAGCTGTTAAAAGCATATTATCATTATTAAGAAAATATGTATTGTTTTTGAAAATATGAGGTTTTCTTCTCACATCCAGGAAGGTATTTATTTAAGTGATTTAAAGTCGGAATAACTAAATTTTGCCAAGAGTGAAGGACCATTAAAACTGATGCAATGGTCATGATTTACTCAAAATAGATTACTCAAAGGTATTCAAAATTTGTTATTTTGCTGTTTATTTTTTTCTTCAGAAAACAATTTTATTTCAAAGAACAGAGGATATATTGAAATGACAAGATCATTAAAGCTTTGTGTAGGAAAGCTAGATTTTTAAAATTATAGCTTTTACGTAATTTTAAAAAGTAAATTGTATACTTCACTGTCCTGAAAATTGACAGAAAAATCAATCTGCAAAAAGAAATGGCAATCCTCTCATCACAAAGCACCTGGAAGTGCTGGCTAAAATCCCATCTGCACCCCCCAAACACAAAGCAAGCTTGTGAGGAACTAAGAGGAGCTCTTACATTCCAAAACCAAAAACCACAAACACATCAAAGTGTCAACCCTTCAAACCAAAACTGCAACCACTCTGTGGGGCTGTGTCTGTTGGTGTCAATTATCAAGAACCTGAATTCTGCGGGGTCAGGTGGCACACATTTGTAATCCAAGCAGCTCGGGAGGCTTAAGGCAGGAGGATCACGAGTTCAAAGCCAGCCTCAGCAAAAGTGAGGCGCTAAGCAAATCAATCTGACCCTGTCTCTAAATAAGATGCAAAATAGGGCTGGGGATGTGGCTCAGTGGTCGAGTACCCCTGAGTTCAATCCCCAGTACCAACCCCTGCCAAAAAAAAGAACCTGAATTCTAATGGCCATTTTGTGGACAGAAAATGTGGCCTGTGCCTACAAGGAACAGAAACTTGTAAGAACCCCATATACATTCAAATAAGTCAAAGAACTACAATCCTAGTAACAATTAGAAAATAATAATCTACCCAATAACCCAAGAAGATAAGAAACCCCATATATCTTAGTCTAGACTCAGTAGTAAAAATTACCTACTCTGAGGATTCTTCATCATGAGACAACACCTTCCATGAGTTTAGGATTTGAAATTATGATATTCATATGGTCTGGCAAACCCAGGTTAAGAAATTAACATGAAAAATAACCACAAAGACAACCATAAGCCTTGCTTTTATCTGGCAAAAACAAATTTAAAAGTTCATCCCAAAAGATGAGACTTCAGAGAGAGATTCTCAGAGTTTATTACCACCCTATGATGAGTTTACAATCCAGAACTATGGAACACATGGAAAAAATCAGTATAAACAAGGGACAGTAAATACAGTGATGTCATTAGAAACTCCACCCTCATGAATTCAAGTGATAGAACTCTCCAATGTAAACTAAAATATACATGTTGAGGTTGATTAAAGAAATTATAGAAATATTCAAAACATTAAAAATAACTATGTTAATTAAAAAAAAGAAGACAAGGAAAATTTGAAATGAATCAAATGGAACTTTGAGAAACTTTAAAAAATCTAGTCATTGAAATTTAAAACCAAATAAATGAGTATAAGTAGATGTGATAGAGTTGAAAAGAAAATTATTAGGATGGAAAATACAAAGAAATTATTCTTATTCAGCACAGAGAAGAAAGTAGATGGAAAATATAAGAGGTAGAATTAAAAAGTCTATTATATATTTAATGGTATTTTCAAAACAAAAAATAGAGATATTGTCAGAGAGGCAATATCTAAAGACATAGAAATAGAATTTTCCAGAATCTAAGAAGCATATGAATCATAGATTCCAAATTAATTCCAATCATTTAATCATATTTAAAATAAAATAATATTTAATCTCAAGCAGGATAAATGTATATAAATTCACCATCTACAGACTGGAATAAAATTGCTCAAGACCAGAGACTAAGACAATTACAGAGATATGGCAATAAGAATCTACACCCTCCAAATGCTAACCCAAAATATAGTAAATCATAATAAAATACAGTGATGTTGCACATAACTATAATCTTTGAAAAATGAGATACTGTAGTTGAGTAAACATTTCAGATTACTGAAAAACATTCTTTTAAATACTACATTGGTTTATATTTTGGCTAAATTACAAATATAATCCTTCATAAAATATGTTACGCCTATTTCTGGGTCAATATTCAAAGTACAGTAAATAAATGATAACTTTTCCTCAAATGCTCTCAAGTAGCGTGCCATAATCACAATTTTAAAAACATGTGAGAGAGGTTTTGTTTCAAGATAATAAACTGAAAACGTGAACTAACTACTTTCTCAAAGTCTCAGTAAAATTTCAGTAAAGATGTATAAAAGGGAATAAATGTAAAACAATGCTAAGAGATAGAGGGGATCCAATTAGCATACTAGAGATATGACAAATTACCAAAAGAGACAAAACATAAGAAGCTTATTTCCACTGCTACAGTGAAGGAGTCCTCAGTCCATAAAAAGACCAAGCAAATGTGGAGCGCTTTCTTCCTGACTGTAAGTGCAAGGGTGACAGGTTTAGAAGCAGGAATGAGCAGCAATATATAACCAGAATATTGATAATGGGTTGTGAATAAACAGCTGGGCCAGGACACTTGCCCATCTCTCCTGTCTGCACTTAAAAACATGGTAGCAGGAACATTTGCACTGGCACAAAACCAGAGATGAGTTTACTTAAGGAATTTTATCACTGTACTGGGGAGTGTTGGTGGAGGTCATCCCTCAGGAGGACAGCTTTCCTAATTTTAATCTTTGGGTTGGGGCAGCTCTATATTGCCTTTTCCCTAGAGGCAAGTCAATTAAAATCAAGAAGGAGGTCTGCCGCAGTCTGGCTGGGCACAAAATCACGAGCCACTCACAGCCTTGTAGATTCAAACAGCAATTCTTTATTCCCGAACTCACACCGGCACTCTACAAACACGTTCTGGGGGAATTCACGTTCTGGGCCCCAATCACGTTCTCGGCAAAATCCCAAATACTCTCTGAATCCCACGAGAACTCAATGGGAACTCAACGAGGAGGCGCGATACGCCCTATTCCCAGCAGGGTACACCTTAAACCTGGAACAACCCTAAACCCGGATTGTCCTAAACCGGGAACGCCCTAAACCCAGATCCGCCCTGGTCCTTGAGCAAGGTCACCTTACATGCAATGACACTGCAAATGACTTAGCAATGGCCCTCAGCATCGGTCTTTAAAAGGAAAGTCAAATCATTTAAATACAGTCGCTTGTGGATTAATGATGGGAACACATTCTAAGAGATGGCTCATTAGATGATTTCAATGTCGTACTAACATCATATGCTTATATAGACCTATAACGGCATAAGTCAATCATTTGACATGGCCACATGGTGAAATCATGAGACATGATAAATACATGATGAAGCTTCTGCCACTGTGACATACTGTTTTATAGTAAAGTGTAATAATCTAAAATAATAATAAAAACATAATATAGCAAATACATAGGACAGAAACATGGTCCTTTGTTTTCATTATCAAGTATCACGTACTCTACTAGTATGTGCTATTAGTATGTGCTAGACTTTTATACCCTTGAAAGCAGATTATGTTTATTTATACAATCATCATAACAATCTTTCTAGTAGCACATTGTGTGGCAATATTGACAGTTTCTATATTAGCAATTAATTTTATTGTAAAATATTTTTTGAATTTTATATACGACCAAATGAGGACATGTTTAAGTATAAATATATATGTATATATTTATATATAAGTATATATATACTTATATGTATATAATATATATAAATTTAATACATATATATGTACTATTTGTATATATGTATCATATGTATATGTATTATGTAAGTATATAATACATATATAAGTATATATATGTATTATATGTATATATGTATCATATGTATACATATATAATAGAATATAATTATATATATTGTGTATATATATATATATACTTATGTATTTATCTCATGTATGTATTTCTCAAATATATATGAGAAAAAAATTTGAGAAAGTTTATGGCACAGATTTTTTTTTCCACATTTTTTATTGGTGCATTATAGTTGCACATATTGATGGGATTTGTTTTATGCATTCATACATACACAGACTATAACAATATAGTTTTTTTTAAGAGAGAGAGAATTTTTTAATATTTATTTTTTAGTTTTCGGTGGACACAACATCTTTTTAATTTTTTTAATTTTTATGTGGTGCTGAGGATCGAACCCAGCGCCCCGCGCATGCCAGGCGAGCGCGCTACCACTTGAGCCACATCCCCAAGCCCAACAATATAGTCTGTATCACTCCCCAGCACTTTCCTCCTCTCTCCACACCTCCCATCTCTAGACCTCTTTTCTCTACTGATTACCTTTTGAATTTTAGGAGATCCACCCCCATCCTTTCTTTTCCTTTTTCCTCTCTAGCTTCCTCATATGAGAGAAATCATACGAACCTTACTTAACCTTCTGAATCTGACTTATTTTGCTTAATATGATAATCTCTAATTCCATCCATTGGAATGCCATAATAGCACAGATTATTTTTAAGATGAAACAATACTTAAAGATATAAGTGTAATTAATGAGATGAAAAAAACTAAACATCATTTTAACCTTGTAAATCACATTATAAGCATCAAATCATATTTTGTGTCTTTCACTTGGAGCATGCCCATAAGTGAGTTATTTATCTCTGAATCTCAATTTTCTCAAAATTCTATGAAATTTGAATGATATCTGAAAATTTTCTTGGCAAGATTTAGTGAGATTATTTCAATGAAATTGCTAGCTCATGTTAGACATTCAAAATTGCTACATTGTTGAGGTCAACATCTACTTAATAATTTCCTGTCTATAAAATATCCTCTCAGAATGGTCTGATGGGGAGATCACAGATTTTTTTTTTAATAAGGGAAGCTTCAGTTCACATTCTTGCTCTGAAATCTTGTGAGTTTGTGACAGGATAGGTAACTTCAGACTTCTGAACCTCAAATTCTACATTGGAGGTGGTAATCTACGTTAATGATATTGTCAAAGGAAATTAAGGCACATCAGCTGGCGACCTTCACTCACATGAGATGATCCCTGACAGATGAAATATTATAGGTAGAATTTCTTTTTCAGTTCTCCACTTACTGTTTGTGATGGACATCTATCATGTATGATAGATGGATCTGAACTTCATGGGTCTTGGCTGAGATACAAGAACATCTTTCTCTATAGGAACTCAATACAGTGAATACTTATTTTACCAGTTTCCAGGTACCTACATTCAGTCATGTAACTTAGACTCTGCCAATCTGAGCACCAGACTTTGATTCAGGGCATGGAGCAAAAGTCTAGGGATTTCACATTGTCTCTCCCTGGCAGTGCTCACAGTAGCAAAGATTTCAACTTCAATTTCCTGATTCAGAGGTACACATAGTGCAGTTACTTCTGGTACTCAGAGGAAAGAAGAGTAGCACTTTACACAGGAATGGTTTTACAGCTTGGTTTTGAATCATATACCTGGAAATTTAGTTTTTCTCCAACCCTTCCATGCCCTTTTAAGCTACTCAATATTCTTTTTTTAAAATATTTTTTTTTTGGTAGTTGTAGATGGACAGCATGCCTTTATTTTATGTGATGTTAGGGATCGAACTCAGTGCCTCACACATGCTAGGCAAGTGCTCTGCCACGGAGCTGTAGCCTCAACCCCCAATATTCTTATAAAAACCTTTTGTTTGCAACAAAGGAGCTGCCCAATACACTGTGTGGTCATTTTCTAATATTGTGGGTATTTCTTCTACCCATCCTAGATCCTGCATAACACACAATCCATCCCAACAAAAACCAAAGATGTCTAAAAGAAATAAGATAAGGTTGTTTAAAGCAATATAATTCTATATGACAAAAATCAGCTGTTGTGATCCCAGATTTGTGATTAGTACAATATGAATAATGCCAAATAGGAGAGATATCAAAAGATCAAACTTGGACAAATGATGCAAAATAAAATAAAAGTTCCAGAAATTGCAGAAAAACTGGACTCTGCCAAAGTTTAAGAAAGGAATACTGATATGATTATTGAGAATTTAACATGGTATCTGCTATATAATATAGTCCTTACTTTATGAGCTTTGAGGAAAAAAAAAAAAACATGAATTCACCAATAAGCCACGGCAATTTGACTTCAATTTCTTTGTATTTTTTTAAATGTTTGTCTAAGCAAATTAAGTTGATATATTATGGAAATACAATGGATATATTGTAATGGATTTCAGCAAGACATTGTACAAGGATCTTTTTACGTCTATGAATAAGATAAAGAAATATGACTAGAATAATGGCACACTTAGAAAATGTTCGATCAATTGAAAGATATTCCACAAAGGATTAAGTGAGGGACTCATAGCAACTACAGAAGACTCTGGAGATTTACCATTAAGCTTTATTCCATTGCTTGCTCTGAAAGAGTTTCATCTGATGTTAAGTAAAAGGCATGGAAGGTCTCCTACATTTTTTTTTCTTTTTTCCATACTAGGTATCAAATGCAAGAGCTTTGTACCTCTGAGCTACATCCTACCCATCTTTAAATTTTATTTTGAGACAGGTCTTGTTAAATTGCCAGGGCCTTGAACTTATGATCCTCCTGCCTCAGTCTTCCAAGTATCTAGGATGACAGGTATGTGCCACCATGCCCAACTGATTTAAAGGCTTTCTGTTAAAACTTCTGGATGATATACAACAGGGACCGAAGACACTATAGCAGTATTGCTTATAAACCATTTAGTCCCCATGACATCCAGTTATAGATTGGGTTAAGCAAGTTGCTTGTCCCAACTGGATACATTAATAGAGTTCCAAGCCTATAATTTTCCAGTCTTTTAAATGCCTCTTTGCTATATGTGGGCCAATATATTTACCATGTCATGGCATTCAATGAGTTGATACAGGTAAAATGCTAAGAACAAGGGTTGACCACTTGTGTTCAATAAATGTTAGCTACTTTGGGGTGGTTGTTTTTGTTCTTAAAACTAACAAAGACTTGGCTTTGTGTTCATCAGTGTAGATTTCTGCAAAAGATCATAATACATGTAGTAGCTACAACAGGTACAGTTCTCTAACCACAGCATAATTCAGCCCAAGGGGAAGCCATATTACTGAGGGAATCACTATGGGACAGAGGAGACAGTGAGAGATGTTCCAGCCACAAAACCTGCAATGAGAAACACAAATAATACAGGTTCCTGGACCTCCCTGCACCTCTGTTGAGGGCTGGGGATGTAGTTCAGGGGTAGAGCACTTGCCTAAAACCTGGGTTCTATCCTCAGTACCACAAAAAATAAAAATAAAAAATAAAATCTATTGACTAGATGAATGAATACATGTTTGTCTAACACTGAGAAAGGAAAGAGTCATAGTGTGTATGTCAATGAGGCAGACTATAGTTAGACTGTATCCTAACTTGAATGAATGGCAAGTATTAGAAATATGAATGTAATGCACTCCTCTATTGTGATGTATGTAAGAAATAATAAAAAAATTAAAAAATAAAATAGAGAAAGAAGATGAATCCAACTAATAGGTATTCATGAATACCACAGTAGCAGTGAATTTGGGTTCTATTTATTGTGATAATTTGTTTTTAATATATTTATTCTAATTTGTTATATAGTAGAGCAGAATGCATTTCAATTCATAGTACACATATAGAGCACAATTTCTCATGTTTGATTGTACACAAAGTAGAGTACACCATTCATGTCTTCATACATGTACTTAGGGTAATGATGTCTATCTCATTCCAACGCCTTTCCTACTCCCCTGCCCCCTCCCTTCCCTTCCCTCTTTTTTGCCCTACCTAAAGTTTCATCCCATGCTCCCCCTAACCCTGTCCCCATTATGGATCAGCATCCTCATATCAGAGAAAACATTTGGCATTTGGTTTTTAGGGATTGGCTAACTTCACTTAGCATTATCTTCTCTAACTCCATCTATTTACCTGCAAATGCCATGATTTTATTCTCTTTTATTGCTGAGTAATATTCCATTGTGTATATATGCCACATTTTTTTTTATCCATTCATCTACTGAAGGGCATCTGGGTTGGCTCCACAGTCTAGCTATTGTGAATTGTGCTCCTATAAACATTGATGTGGCTGTGCCCCTGTAGTATGCTGTTTTTAAGTCCTTTGGGTATAGACCCGGGAGAGGGATAGCTGGGTCAAATGGTGGTTCCATTTTCAATTTTCAAAAAAATCTCCATACTGCTTTCCATATTTGCTGCACCAATTTGCAGTCCCACCAGCAGTGTATGAGTGTACATTTTCCCCCACATCCTCACCAACACTTATTGCTGTTTGTCTTCTTAATAGCTGCCATTCTGACTGGAGTGAGATGAAATCTTAGAGTAGTTTTGATTTTCATTTCTCTAATTGCTAGAAATGATGAACATTTTTTCATATATTTGTTGATTGATTGTATATCATCTTCTGAGAAGTGTCTGTTTAATTCCTTAGCCCATTTACTGATTAGGTTATTTGTGGGGTTTTTTTGGTGTTAAGGTTTTTGAGTTCTTTATATACCCTAGAGATTAGTGTTCTATCTGATGTGCGTGTGGTAAAGATTTGCTCCCAGGATGTAGGCTCTCTATTCACCTCAATGATTGTTTCTTTTACTGAGAAGAAGCTTTTCAGTTTGAATCCATCCCATTTATCATAAATTTTGGTTCTTAAAGGCAGAGGATGTCAGAATGAGAGTAGTATTTTAGGAAGATTCTATGACAACTTAGTAAAGGAGTCATTAGAATTAATAAGAAGAAAGGTTACAAGCAGGTCATGACAATGACATAATTCTGTAGGGTCATAAGGACACAGATATAAAAGTCCTTATTATTTAAACTTTTAAAAATTTATTTTATTTTTAATATACAAATAATAGTTGCATCTATATACAGGGTACTATGTGATGTTATGTATATATGAGAATCATTAAATGAATCACATCCCATACTTACCATGGTGAGAACTTCAAAAATCTGTTTTTAGAAATTTCAAAATATACAATATACAATACATATGGACTCTATGCTACCCAATAGCTCTCTAAAATTTGTTCCTCCTATCTAACTGAAATTTTGTACCCTTCAATTAACAACTTTCTTTTCCATATCCCACCTCCCAGCCTCTGGTAATCACTTTTTTACTCTCCACTCTCTAAGTTTAACTTTTCTTAGTTCCACTTTTAAGTGAGATCATGCAGTATTTGTCTTTCTGACTGACTTATTTCACTAAACATAATGGCCTCTAGATTCATCCAGGGTGTCTAAACTGATGTAATTTCCTTCTTTTTAAAGGTTGAATACTATTCCATTGTATATATGCCACATTTTCTTTATTCATTTATCCATTGGTGGACACTTAATTTGATTCCATATCTTGCTATTATGAATGATGCTGCAATGAATATGGAAGTATTAGATGTCTCTTTGACAACCTAATTTCGATTCCTTTGGATTCCTGCTAGAATTTGAATATTTAATGTCTTTCAAAGACCCATGTGTTTGATGGATTGAACCCCAGCTTGTGCCACTATTAGAAGATGGTGGAATTTTTAGAATGTGGGGCCTAACTGAAGAAAACTAGGTCACTGTGGGCATGGAGATATTGGGACCCCAACCCCTTTCTGTCTGTCTCCTTTACTTCCTGGCTGCCAGGAAGTGCCCCACCAACCATTTCCCACCACAATGAGCTATCTTGCCACAGGCTCAAAGCAACAGGTAGCAACTGACTATGGTACCAACAGACCATGGACTAAAACCTAAAACTGTGAGCCATACTAAAACTTTCCTCCTTATAAAGTGATTATCTCAAATATTTTCTGTGGCAACAGAAAAATAACACATACCCAGAAAGTAGGATTGCTGAATCATATGATAATTCTAGTTTTAGTTTTTTGAGGAACCTCCATACTATTTTATTTAATGACTATCCTAATCCAACAACTGTTTGTAAGTGTTCCCTTCTCTTCACCTCCATTGTAAGTACTTCCTATCTCTCATCATTTTCATGATAGCCATCCTAGCAGATGTGAAGTGGTAAATTATTATGGTTTAATTTGCATTTCCCTTACAATTAATGGTATTGAGGAATTTTTTAAGTACCTGTTGGCCTTATATGTTTTCTTTTGAGAAATGTAAATTCAAGCCCTTTGCCCATTTTGTAGGTTATCTATTTCCTTGATATCAAGTAGTTTGAGTTCCTTGAAACATTAACCCTCATTAGATATATTATTTGCAAATATCTTCTCGCTTTCTGTGGGTTGTCTCTTCACACAGTGTTGTTTCCTTTGCTCTGTACAAGTTTTTAGCATTATGCAATAATATTTTCCTCTTTGGATCTTATAAATCTTTCATATTTTACTTCAAATTGTCAATGAGTTATAACTAAATTTCTGTGATTTTAATTAATTTAATTCACTTTAAAACCAGAGCATCAAGGTAATATGTATTATCAGTTCCACATGCTGATAACTAGAATAGAACATGTTCTGATCTCTTAGGATAGTGAAGATCTCTTCAAGAACTAGATATTTGGATGAAACTAAATATCATTTTTTCCCACAGGGGAAGAGTATGATAGCTGAAGGAACCTTAGAGATTGTTCATTTCTAATCCAACATGAAGATATGGGGAAAATAGTTTATCCTGGTTACATAAATTCACACTGTGATTAAAAGGAATGTATCTCTAGTATATTTATTAATCAGGAACTATTTTTTCAATAAAAATGTTTTTATTGACCAGTTAAACTTATTTTCAGTATCCTGACTAGTTTATGTATCCCTCATTCTGTGATTATTCTCTCAATTCTATCATGCAGAAAACATTTTTTATCCAACATTCCTACTTCTAACCTAAAAATTTATATTAAGTAATTCTTAAATTTAAGTCCATTCCTCATATTACAATGCATCAGAATTAGAGCCAGATTTTATCTTAATATGATAACATTTATTCTCATTCATTTGCCAGTTGCTTTGTCTATGGAAAAAAATAGACTTTTTTGAATCTGAAACATGAAAAAATCCACATATTTGAGAATTTAAATCATTGAATAAGTAGTCAGGATGGGCCAAGGGGAAAAAAAATGTACTGTATATCAGAGAATCTTATGTAAGAGAGTATTTGTCAAGTACCAAAAGCTTTTTTGTTTATGCATGTGTTTGTGCAGCTTGCAATCTAAATTAGTTGAATGAAAAGGAAAAAATTTGTTTCATTTGTGTTGTTTTTTTAAATTAACATCCAGAAAATTGATGTCAGATGACTGTCTTATTTGTTGTAAATTAATATTCTACCAATCACATAAATTTCAATTATAAGGATTATTTAAATTTTTAAATAATTTTTAAACTTGACAATCAAAATAAGGTCAAAATTTTCATTCCACATAGCTGTATCTACAGCATAAAACTGTATATTTTTCCTAATTTTCAAAGCCAGTTCGATCTATTGAATTTTCTCTTGATTCCAGGAAACTATACTTTCATGGTTCCCTCCAAACTAGTGATCTCTACTTCTATTATCTCTCCATCGTCTTCATTTTGACACATCCCAGAATTCACCTCTAGACTTTTATTTTCTATGTATGTACTTCTTTGGTAATCCATCCAAATTAGAGCTTTAAATTCTATCTATAAAGGTGGAAACATTCCTCAAGATTCTTTACCCTCCTTTTCTGCTTTTCTTTCTCCATAGTACTATATATTCTATGTAGGTATCATATATTGTATTGTAAATTTTATTCATTACTTACAAAAAATATCCAAGTGGGCAGGGATTTTTGTGTCTTCTACTCACTGTTGCATAGAATATATAACATATAATATATTCTATGCCTAGAATATTATAAACATCCAATAAATTTATGTTGAATCAATTAATTAATGAACCTAGTGAGAATATTAATTTCAAAGGAATTCAGTGCTTTTATCAATTGTTTATAAGGGTTAGGTAAAAAAGAGTAAGGTAAGATCAGGTCCTTTGAATATCACTAGGAAAACTGAAGGTAAGATAGAGCATCTTCATTTAAAAATATGCACTTAGCATTCAGGTTTGGATATAAATCCCATCCCTGCCACTTTCTGGACATGTGATGAGTGGAAGGTTATTTACTCTCCCTGTATTGAGATTTTTCCACCTATAAAAATATGTGCAACAGTTCTTCAATTTTTGAAACATTTGAATACAATATGCGTATAAAGTGCTTGGCATAGTCCATGGTATATAATTAGTCAGTTATTTGTAAACATCACATTATCATAATCACAAGGCAGTTTAATGAGAAAATGGAGGCTGGAGATATAACTCAGTTGATAGAGTGCTTGCCTCACATGTACAAGGCCATAGGTTCAATCCCCAGCACCACAAAAGAAAGAAAGAAAATGGATAAATTAAACCTATAGGCTTCCTTTTCCTTGTTTATGTACCTGAACCAGCCAGCCCAAATGTGTCTGTTAAAGCACTATATTTCTTTTAATTTACACTTTAAAAATAAATAGGTGGCTAATGGAACTATTCTATATCCTGATTGTGGTGATTGTTACATTATTGTAAGCTTTTGTCAAAGTTCACAGATGTATACAAGAAAAAGGATATACATTACATCTGTAAGTTATGACTTATTTCAAAATAGTAAAGGGAGCACTATTATACATGTGTGGGACTAAATATAGGGACCAGAATTAATTCCTTGATTTCCCTGAAGTGGGTAGCAAAAACACAAGGGAAAATATAATGACATCCAAAATAGGGAATTTCTCCATTCAACACCTAGGAGACATAAAATGGGTATGCTTGCCCCATTCCAGGTAAAAACAATTATTAAAAAAAAAAACATTAATATATGCTGGCATTACAGAGCCATGGGTTGATTCTCTTCTCTCTCTCTTATGATAGGTGAAAAGGGGCAATTACAAGCCTTTATCTAAACGTATGAAATAACCTTGTTATAACAATGCACCTTTTAATAATTCCTAATGCCGTAGAAGCAATTATAAATCAATTATTCAAAGAAAATGTACAAAAATATTCTAAAACATAAAACCACTCAGAAAAACTCAGAATTTCCATGATCATATGTGAAGTAACATATTCAAATTTTACTATTCTTTTGACAAATTAACTAGCAGCCTACAGTTAGAAGAAAATACCTAGATTCTAATGCTATTGCCAGTTCTAATGCAATTACAAAAATATGCATTGATAAGTTGAACAGAAAAACATATTTTTTTATTTATGTTTAGAGTTCAAGTAGCAGTTTCCTCAGAAATTAAAGCAGTTATAGTTTGCAGTGTGAGAACATACAATGTGGTCAACAGGGAGGAGGGAAATCTAAGTCTTTGTCTTTAAAAGAGGTTATATTTGAAGGTCAACTTCCATTTACATTCATTCTTAAATTAGTCCCCCTAAATTTTTGACATATAAAGAAGAGCTAATAATAATAATAATAATAATAATAATAATATAGAAAACCTGAAAATCATTTGCATAAAACTAATAATCAAACTTTGTAGAATATTTCTCATTATTAGGTACCTTAAAAGAAAAGTTCAACAATTGGTACTTTCTAATCCCTGTTTAAGAACTCAAGCCAAGATTACTCAAAGATTTAGCTAGACATGCCAAATAAATATGGCAGAAACAGGGCCCATTTGAATTGAATTTGAACAGCTGTCTGTGGTGTCTAGACCATAAACGATACTGTATTTCAAAAACAAAATGCTAAATATTTAAGTATTTCCAGGGCCTAAGCTAGAAGCATGAAGTCAACTCATTTATTTGTAAGCTGTTGGAGTACCATGAATATTTCTAAACACCTGTTCCAAGAAAATATTTTCTACGTATAAATGGCAAAAAGATTGAAATCAAGGAACAAGTTCACTATATGGGCTTGAATTCCTAAACGAATGTGTTTAAGAGAGCAATTGGCAAAGGCAGAATTTTTTTTTTCTAGAGAAAGTAGTTCAAATGCAATTTAATAAAAGGCAGATGGCAAATTAAAGGAGGGATGATTAGGATTATGGAATATATGCAGTTTGTTTGTTGTTGTGCAAACTATTTGTAAACACCAGATCAAGTATAATTTAAAAATTTTAAACCATAGAGATTAATACAAAACAGAATTGTTCCTGGACAGTCCAACTCCTTGTGATGAAAAAATTCCATCTTAGATTTAGCCCCACTGCCAATGTCATTCAGGCTTTCAAGGCAAGTTGGAATCTGCTATGGTAAAGGAATGGCTTAAAATGATTACAATCAAACATAACAAATGAATATAAAAGTAGAAGTAGGGTCCTCACACACCCTGTGGGAACTTACTTTATGTAGCATGGTGTAGTCACTTAACGGTTAAATAGTGTGCACATTTCTGGTCTCCACAAATTACAAGGGACAAGGTGAATTTGCCCAGTGTTCAAAGTAAGTCAATACAGATAATTAAAGGGTTGGAAAACAAGGCCTATGGGCAGAGGTGAAAGGAACTGGAGCCACCTTCTTTAATTCCTTCAGGGCAAGGCTTTTGAACCTCGGCTACTTTGCATCCTCTGGGAGTAGGGAATACATGATGTGAATCCACGGCAAAAGCCTGTTGGTTGGCCCAGGAGGAAAAAGTGAAAAGAATCACAGGACAACAGTCTTCAGATACACGAAGGCTGTTTTTCTTTTTTAAAAAATGGTAACCAGCTGTCTGTCTTCACCCAGTTTAGAACAAAGATGGAATGCAAAAGCCAAGCAAGAAAAGTTAGGGTTCATTTACAGTGTGACCAACTTGTTCCAGTTTGTCTAGGACTTTCGTAGTTGGGGCAATTAGAGTCCCATCCTGAGAAACAAACTGGACCAACCAGGAAGTGGATCATCCAATATTGCAGATATTGAAAACAGGTCTTATCTGGCTAGGGCAAGTTAGTTGAATCCTATCTGAACACATCCAAAATAGGGATGAGCCCCTTCATGGACTCTCCAACCATAAAATCTATGAGGATCAATACTACCACAGTTATTAATTATCAAGGACAATGACAACAATGATAAAAAACAGTCATGATTTTATTTTCTGTCAAAGCAAGTTTGTACTGATGTTAGCTCAGCAAAGCACCATTAAATGTGTGTGTGTTAACCCTGAACAGAGAAGCTAAGGAATATCACCTAAAGTCATAAGGAAATAAGTGTGAACCATAAAAGTAGATATAACAATTACTTGTAGATGCATAGCAAGTCAGTCTATGCTCTGTCATGTTTGAGGTTGGTCAGACCAAGTAAAACATGACCTAGTGGTTAATAGCAGGGCTCAGATCATGCAGGTCTGGGTATATGTGCTTATTATGAAAGGGCCTTAGACCAATTACAAAACTCTCTAAGCATCTGTTTCCTAACTATAAAATGGAGATAATGTCATTACCTGCTCATAATAACAAGTTTATAAGATTTTCTTCAGTGACCCTGACTGCAAAGTGATGGCATAATAGAAAACAGGTCTATGAAATAAGAAAATAATTGGCTTCAGGAATTGAGGTCTCTGGTGATAATAAAGCATTTTTAATACTTTCTCTCTGTCAGAAACTTTCTCAGCAGTTCTGCATTACATAGTAAATATGAAAATCCTATGAAGATTATTATTCTCACTCTCATTTTACAGATTAGGGAACTGAGGAAAACAAAATTTGCTCATTTTGTCCAAAATTACATAGGTACAAAGCAGCAGAGTTCATAGTCAAACTCCAGAAGTGTGAACCCAGTGCACATACAAGTCTCCTTATTTCTGAGGAACACATTCTAAGATTGCTAGTGGGTGCCTCTAGCTATAGTACCAATTCTGTCCATACCATTTTTTCCTATACATACACACCCATGATGAAGCTTAATTTATGAATTGGGCACAATAGAGATTAACAACAATAAATAACAATGAAATATAACATACACTGTAATAAAATTTCTAGCACCACTGTTCTTGCATTTTGGGGTCATTATTAAGCAAAATAAGGGTCTCCTGAATACAAGCACTGTGATACCAGAACAGTTCATCTGATAACTGACACCTGATAACTGACGCTTCTACTGATGAATGACTTCATTAGCTACTCCCACTGGAGAATCCTTTAAAACATAGGAACTGCTTATTTCTGGAATTTTCCATCTAATTTCTTCAGGCCATAGTTGACCATAGATAGATGATACCACAGAAATAAAACTGCAAATAAAGGAGGACTACTCTACTCATAAACATCATACTATATTCTCTGGATTCTTTTCAAGTCAACCCATGAAGGTTTGTGGAACAATATATTTCTTTAAAAAAGAATACATGAATATAGCTTCTTTCACTACAATGTTGACTAACACTTAGTTGTAGTGTGACTGAGGTTTAATTCTCTGACAAATACCTTAGATATTATATTTTGCTGATTATAAGAGTGGAATATTTAGACATAATTTGAAGGGATAAATATAATAGCATTAATCCAATTTTTATCTAACTTAAAACTCATTTCTAATAGCACAATGTACTATGTACTATATGTGAGAACTATTTTATTGATAAATTAACATCTAGTATACACCCTGCTTAAATATTCCAGGTCTACTTAGCACAGTACCTCAGGAAGCAAGCAACTTCTATGATAAGTTAACTTTACAAGTAATGGTTTTTCTGGTATTGACTTGACTTTCAAGGAATGGAAGTCTGGTTTATATTAAATTAAACTTTCCCCAGAAAACAATAATAAAGCTCAGAAAAAGATAAATATGAAAAAAACACTCTTCAAATGTTCAAAAGCAAACAAAAGCGATAGAAAGGAGTTGGAAACAAAGCAGGGAACTGCACAAGTTAAAATTAACATTTTTATGGCTTTTTACTTAAGTCTTCTCTGTTCATTTGGCATGGAGAGGCTGGAACTTACATAGAAAGGCATAATCTTTAGTTTAAGAAGCTCAATATAAAAGAATATAAAAGAAAACATTTCCCAACCTTAATCTGGTATAAAAACACGAAAAAAAGATATTACAAGAAAACTACAGCTAATAACCTTCATGAACACAGATATAAATATTCTTTTTTAATATACTTATTTATTTATTTTTATATTTTGATTTATAATTTTTTGCATTACAATTCTTAACAAAATACTAGCAAATGGAATCCATAAATATATAAAATAGACCAAAATAGACCGTGATGTGATCATCATGACCAAGTGGGGTTTATTAGAGTAATGCAAGGTTGGTTCAACTTTCACTATACAATCATTTTGTTTTATTATACCAACAGATTCATAAAGAAAAACCATATGATCCACAATATAGAGAAAGAATTTAACAAAATTAAAAGTCCATTTTTGCTTTTAAAAACTCTCAGTAAATTAAGAATAGACATGAACTCTCTTAATATGATAAAAAGTCTTTATATAAAACCTACAGTTAACATACTATTAGTGAATCTTAAGGCATAAGATTAGGTAAAAGAAAGGAAGTATGTCTACTCTTACTACTTCTTTTCCATATTATGATATAGGTCTTAGTTAATGTAATAAGATAGGGAAGAGACAGAGAGGGAGGGAGGAAGGAAAGAAGGAAAAAGAAGAGAAACTAAAAAGAAAATATTTCTCTGTATATTGATAATCATTTTCAACAGAAAATCCTACAAAATCTAAAAAGCATCTACTGTAACTCATAGCCAAATTTAGCAAGGTCATAGTGTACATGGACAATAAAAAATTAATTTATTTCTCTGCTAGCAAACATTTGGAAAACATAAATTTTAAAACTATTATGTTTGCAGAGCATTCTTTATATCATAAAATACCTGGGAATAAATTTAATAAAAACTACAAAATCTCTACACTAAAAAAAAAATCTACAAAACATTGCTAAGAGTATGGAGATTTCTTGGAAAGCTGGGAATGGAGCCACCATTTGACCCAGCTATTCCCCTTCTCGGTCTATTCCCTAAAGACCTAAAAAGAGCATGCTACAGGGACACTGCTACATCGATGTTCATAGCAGCACAATTCACAATAGCTAGACTGTGGAACCAACCTAGATGCCCTTCAATGGATGAATGGATAAAAAAAATGTGGCATTTATACACAATGGAGTATTACTCTGCATTAAAAAATGACAAAATCATAGAATTTGCAGGGAAATGGATGGCATTAGAGCAGATTATGCTAAGTGAAGCTAGACAATCCCTAAAAAACAAATGCCAAATGTCTTCTTTGATATAAGGAGAGTAACTAAGAACAGAGTAGGGTCGAAGAGCATGAGAAGAAGATTAACATTAAACAGGGATGAGAGGTGGGAGGGAAAGGGAGAGAGAAGGGAAAATGCATGGAAATGGAAGGAGACCCTCAGAGTTATACAAAAGTACATAGAAGAGGAAGTGAGGGGAAGGGGAAAAATAATATAAGGGAACAAACGAATGTCAGTAGAGGGAGCAGAGAGAGAAGAGGGGAGGGGAGGGGAGGGGAGGGGGGATAGTAGAGGATAGGAAAGGCAGCAGAATACAACAGACACTAGTATGGCAATATGTAAATCAATGGATGTGTAACTGATGTGATTCTGCAATCTGTATATGGGGTAAAAATGGGAGCTCATAACCCACTTGAATCAAATTGTGAAATATGATATATCAAGAACTATGTAATGTTTTGAACAGCCAACAATAAAAAATTTAAAAAAAAAAACATTGCTAAGAGAATTAGATAAGACCTAAATAAATGAAAAGATAAATCATGTTCATAGACTTGAAAATTCTATATTAGACAATGATTAACTCTAAATTTATCTGTATACTTACAGTCATTTATATAAAAATTCTGGACATTTTAAAAAATAGACACTGTACAATCAGAAAAATGAAAAACGATACCCCATTTGATTCAAATGTATGAAATGTCAAGATCATTGTACTGTCATGTGTAACTAATTATAAAACAATAAAATTAAAAATTAAAAAATAGAAATAGAAAAGAAAATTCAAAATTTAAATGGGAGTGCAAAGGATCTAAAATAGTGAAACCAATTTTTTTTTTTTTTTAAAGAGAAAGCTGGAGGGCTTAAACTACCTGACTTCAATACAGAATGTAAAGATACCATAATAAAGACATGGTGGTTTTGGCTTTATATATATATGAAACAGAACAGAGATTTCAGAAATAGACTCACACTTATAAGTTCTACTGATTTTCAACAAAATGTCAAGGTAATTGAATTGAAAAATGATAATCTTTTCTACCATCTATCCATATGGGAAGAAGCAGACCTTGATCATCTCACAAAACCATCAAAAATTAATTTAGATGAATAATAAAACCAAAGAAAACCACAAAAACTATAAGGTTTCTCAATATACATTTGAGTATTCATGACCTTGGCACAGGCTAACTTTTTAAAGATAGAAAAAAAGGAAGCAATAAACATAAAAGGAAGTATTGGTACATTAAGCTTCATCAAAGTTAAAACCTGCTTATCAAATGTCACCATTAAGAAAATGAATAGCCAAACATATTCTGAGAAAATACTCATGAAAATATACCTGAACAAACAGTTGTCAATAAAAATTAACAAAGGACTAGACTCTTCACAAAAGAAGACATTATGATTGCTGTATGTATATAGGTGACTCTATGACCAGTGTGATTCTGCAATCTGTACAATTAGAAAAATGAGAAATTATACCCCAATGATTTAAATGTATGAATTGCCAAGATCATTGTAATGTCATGTGTAGCTAATAAAAAAAAATTAAATTAAAAAAAGGAACACTAAATAATAATATAGTCATGGTACTGATGACCTAATGTAACTTTTGACATAAATGAACATGGCTGCTTGGAGGGGCAGCCACTTCTTTTTCTGCCTCTGCGAAGAAGGAGAAGGAGAAGATATACCAATAAGCACAAGAAAAAGTGCTAAGCATAGTTTGTTAAACACCAATTAAATTGCCTGAAGTTAAAAACAGTGACAATATCAAATGTTAACGAGAATGTGCAGCACAAGAAGTCTCATACTTGATGGTAGGAGTGTGAAATGGGGACAACCAGTTTGAAAAAAAAGTCTTTGTTAGTTTCCCATAAGATTAAACACACATCTACCTATGACCCAGCCATCTCACTTCTAGATATTTACCCATGTGAATAAAAACTTAGGACCACAGAAAACTAGTACAAGAATGTCCAATAAAAATTTTACTTAAAAAAAATCCCCAAGCTGGAAATAACCCAAATATCTACCAACAGGAGAACAAAATAATAATCAGTAGCATATTCATACAAAGAAATATGACTCTGCATGAGAAGAGGGCGTGAACTTCTAATTCACCATAACATGGGTGGATCTCAATACCCAATGTCCTGAGTAAAAGAAGCCAGACACAAAGCAGTTTATACAATATGATTTCAAATCTAAAGTTCTAAAGGTAAAACTCATCTATGACTGAAAAAAAAACCTGACAAGTGGAGAAATTAACTGAGAGACATCACAAAGGAGCTCACTGGGCAATGGAAAAATCTAACTTGAAGAGTTATGGGTGACACATGCATTTATGTGTCAAAACACATCAAAGTTAATACTTAAGGTTTGCAGGTTTCACCATATGTAAATTTTATGTCAAAACACATAAATGATGAAAGGGTTTCTTTGGGTTGTTTTTTGGGGGCTTTTGTGGGTGGGTGCTGTTGTTTCAAATTTTGCTATTTTATGACTTCTCCATTTGTTCTGGTTGGTTCTGAACTTAGAATAACTAAAACAAAACTGTTCCTCCTTCACTTGGACATCCAGTACAGTGCTTAGTCTAAATACATGGTCTAATGGTCTAATGCAGTGAAGTCAATGGTTTCAACTTGAGAGTTCCTTTTGGTTAGTTGGCAGTGGCTTCTTAGAGCAGCATTTGAAGAAAGAATTTGAGACTGTGTCCAGTCCTTCTATTATAGACTGAATATTTGTGACTCCAATATTCTTAAGTTGAAATCCCAATCTTCAATATGATGGTGTTTAGAAGTGGCGCTTTGGGGATGTAGATTTAGATCACATCATGAGGGCAGAGCCTCTATAAGGAATTAGTGCTTTATACTGAGGAAGAGTCACAGCTTCTTTCCAAACCAAGTGAAGATAGAGCAAGAAGGAAGCCATCAGCAAGCCCTGAAGAAGGACCTCACGAAGAACGAGATCTGCTGACAACTTGATCTCAGACTTTCCTAGTTTCCAGAACTGCCCACCCAGTCAATGGTATTTTGTTATAGATGCCTGAGACACCAAGATTTGGAGTTATCTCCTCTGATTATCACTGTCAAACAAGTGAAGAGGAATGATGAATGGTGGCCACAGCGTATTCTCCATCTTCAGCCAACCCACTGCAAAGGTGACTTTATGTGCTCTTACAACATAAATATCATTAGCCCAACATAAGGGAACATCACCACACAATTGAGTTTCCTTCATTGTATGTTATAATAAATAAGTTGTAAAGCAAACTAAGGATGAAGTGATATGGAGACATGTGACTCTATCTAGGCTTTTACCTAACTACACATTCTGGACCCAAAACTACTGACTACTTATTTTATTCATGTACATATTCACAAAAAATGCATATATGACAATACAAACATACAATATGGATAACCTATCAATATACTATACACAGTAAAATAAATATGAACTGCCTATCACTAAGCATAAGAAATCAAACACTATAATAGTTATGAAGACCTGGGTGCCCCTCCCCATTTTATACTCCTCATCATCCCAAGACAAACACTCTTCTGAATTTTATACTTACAATTCCTTTGATTTGCCTAAAAGTTTTGCAACATAGTCTTGAATCCCTAAGTAATATATTGTCAAATCTCATATTTTTGCACTTACTACAATTGGTATCATCTTCTATAATTTAATTTTTTGTTCAGTATTGTATTTTGATATTGATTCATGTTGACATTGGTAGCTATGGTTCACTAATCTTCACTGCTGCAAATTATTCCATTCTCTTGCACTTTATCCATTCTCCTCAAAGTAGCTATTGTGTTGTTTCTAGTTTATCACCTCTACAGTTAATGCTGCTAAAAACAGTGAAAAGTACAGGGTTTTTGAAAATTTCTTATGGAAACTCAATTCTCAGGTTGATACACAGACAATAAGGCAATATGAAATTGTTTATTGTTTTTGAAAACACCAACTTATACTTCTATCAGTTGCATTTACTATTGTCCAGTGTTTAAATGTTTGCCAATCCAGTGGATGGGAAATCTTACTTCATTGTGGTTTAAATTTTGCATTGCATATTTCCATATTGGCCCTTTATGTTTATTCTCTCATAAGACCCTTAAAATTAAATTTTATTCTCTCATAAGACCTTTAAAATTAAATTTTAAAATTTAATTATTCTTTTTGTCTCTTTTATAGAGCCAATAGTTCACTCAGATATATACAACTTACCAAAAGGTATTTCTTTAAGTCACTTCTAAAGAACATAGTAAATCTAAGATACTTCTGTTACTGCTTATTTAATAGACAAAACAAAATATTAAATATTTCTTTCTTGTGTGTCTGTTGCAACAGACAGAAAGGAGAATATATAAGCATCTGCTACAGTTAGAGAAAAACCAAAAAAGTCTCCAGACATTAACTGTATTGGACATCAACTTGGAAAAATATCAGTATGATATATTTAGAAAAATGAAATCCAGAATTGCTACCCAGCTTCTTTGAGAAAATATTTTGCCAATTCAAGTATAAATGCATATGGTAAAAATCAGTGTTATAGCTTTTCCAGATTACAATTAAATACCATTCTAAGATTAAGACATTTATTTTTAATGCTATACTTCTTAATTTAAAATAAGCATTCTATTGTTCAATATTCTAATAGTTAAAATATAAACTTAGATACTTTCACCAAAGATCAATGTTAGCAGCATGTAAAGAAAGTGAAGGAAAAGGAGAATGTGAGGAAAAAGAAGACAACTAAAAATGAAAACAAGAGAGAAAATGTAAAGTAGAAAAAAGGTTGGGGGCAAAGAAGTAGTCTGAGAGTAAGAGAAAGTTGGAGGTTGAGAAGTTGAAAAGCAGTAGATACGGTAAAATTACACTGGTCGGATGAATTAGCAACCTATGTGTAAATAACTATCAAATCTATTTCCTAAAACTATATCTTTCACCTGATCACCAGATCAGGCTTTCTGCACCCTCCCACTGCACAAGTCAGAAGTATCTCAAAATCAACAGGTTTCAAGTCAGGCCAGCTATCCCTAACTCATCCTTTACTCCAAACATAAACAGTGGGCCCTCTATGTCCTTTGGGCTCCATATCTGTGGATTCAACCATCCATGGGTCAAAATATTTTAAAAGATTACAGAAAGTTCCAAAAGGAAAAACTTGAATTTACGGCACACCAAGCACTACTCCGAATCCATGTGAATGAAGTGAGGTGTAGACACACTCTGACGTGGCCCTCTGCATTTTCACAGATCCTTAGTTTCTTCAGCACTCCATGTTCATGCCCTATTCATCTCACCTTCCATTCATGTAGTATGTAGTTAGCCCTATGATGATTATGTCTGTACTAAACATATACAGATTTTTTTCTTGTCATTATTTCCTAGATAGTACAGTATAGCAACCATTTGCATACCATTAACCTTGTATTAGGAAGTAACCTAGAGATTATTTGAAGTATACAAAAATGTGCACAGGTTATATACAAATATTATGCACTTTACATAAGGGAATTTGGGTATCTCAAGGAGCTCTGAAAACAATCTCCCAGGGATATTGAAGAATGGCTGTACATATAAACCTGTTACCCCAGTATTGAGGCATTGAGATTTGGGAAATTCTAATTAGAATGTTTTGCCTACCCTAATTAAATTGATATCTTGAAGCAAAGAACTGTAATAATAAATATTCAAAATACATGGCATTGGCTTTGCAGTTGAAAACCAAGCAGTAAAGAAACACTTCCATACATTTTTTTGCTACCATAGGTTCTGAAAAGATGGAAAACCATGCTATGCAACAGGAAAGTGTTTAATAAAACTGTTGCTTGTGACAATTTAGAAGACAGATTACATGCCAGCAAAATCTGAAGATGTGGAAGTAGCCAGAAAGAATCAAAATGTTATGTGCTCCCTGCTATTACTTCTTTTGGCAAGGTATTACAAGAAAGCAGTATACTTAAAAAAGAATCGGTCTGCTTACAAGTAGAAACATAAGCTCAGGTAGCACATAAGTTTAGAAAAACCCACTGCTATTAGACCACTAATAATAAGAGGTAATACTGAGAAAAGCTTCAAGCAAATAATGTCAAGTAAAACTCTCAGTTAAACAAAATATTTTATGACAAAGATTGATTAAGGGTCCTAATCTACCATGCAACTTGTACAGATAGCCTTAGATGGTCTCCATTATTTTGAGAGAGAAATGTAGCAATGAGGTCATTTTAAAAGGGATAAAAAATGTAAATCTGAGAACTAGTCTAGGAAAGAACCTTGAGTGTGTTCATTGGCACATGGAACTGACTGGAAACAATAAGATCCAGAGCCTACTACATTTTTTATGATTTTTTTTTTCCTTATTAAGAAACTTAAGACTTGAGTACATTATATAAAACCAATTTCAGGGTGGGATCAAAACCCATAATAGAAAAAAAAAACATTATCTTGGCTATAGCAGAATCCAGACAATCTATTCTTATGATTGAAAAATTCTAGGTGCCTCATAATTAAACTTTATATATAAAATACAAAATTAAATTTCTCCAAGCTGTTTCACATACCAGAGCCCCCAGAACCTCTCTGTTCCAAGGTGGACAAAGTTGTTCTCCAGGCTCCCCAGACCAAGAAAGACACTTTCCAGAAGGTGGATGTTGCTGTTGCTGCTGCTACCTCTTAGAAAATAAGCACAAATAAACATTTTCATTCAGAAAAAAAAATATTCAAAAGCCAAATAATTTTTATGTGATTCAGCTCAAGGTTTAAAGATTTCCCATCTTGTCCTATAGCCCATACCACCAAGAATCACAAATTCCCTACTATTGTTTCTTAAAATATTTATATAGACAATTATAAAGCTGGTCTAAAAATACATGTGAGTGTTCAGTGAGGCTTCAAGCAAGAATGGACTATGAAAGCTATGCTTCCTTTAAGAAAGGCAAACACCTCAACACCTATATCAGTAGTGGTTAGGCAACAACCACCCAGAGAGAAGAACTGGGGTTCTTGGATCAGAAAATTCCTCCTAGAGAGAAGAATCAGAAATGATTAAAGAATTCCTCCTTCCTCCCAGGCAGGGGGACTTTCCTGATGTCTGTCCAGTGACTTGCTTTCAAGGATGCTGTGTGACAGTGACTTTGAGTTTCTCTACTGTCTTTCTTTCTGAATGAAAATGATTATTTGTGCTTATTCAGTCTCTACTACATCACAGTGTATGGGCAAACATGGGGTAGAAAATTTGTTAGTTTAGACCGTAAGTCAATTATGAAGGGAGGCCTCTCTCACTATAAATCACCTGAAGACTCTGCATCTGAGCAGGATGAGGGATTGAATGGGGCTTTAAGTTGTCTCCCTTGGGAAAAGGATATCTTCAATGTGACAGAGGAATAGTGATAAATATACCTGGTGTATATTTATACACCAAGGCAGACTGCACTTGTATCTTTGGAAATCTCCATTTTCTTCTCCACTTACACACCCAGAGAGGTCATCTTTCCTAAGCTCTTTGGCAATTAAGTGTGTCCATATGAATCCATAGTGACCAATGAAATGTGGTAGAAGTGAGATACACAATTTGCATGCCTGGACCCCCCCAATTACCTCACAGCCCTCCAGGCTTTATTTCCTTCTGTGTCAACTGGCTGTCTCTGTTCTTGAAAGGGACTCTGAAACCCTTTGGGATTGAAAAATGAAAAAATAGAAGGAGTTTGGCTCCCTGAATGACCCTATAGAGCATGGAAAATCCAACTCCTCATTATCAGCATGCCTTAGAATATCTCATGAGAAAAAAAAAACATTTATTAAGTTAATCCCACAGAGATTTTAAAGTTGCTTTTATAGCAGTCAGTCTACCCTAACTAATTAGAACTCTCAATCTGGACACTGAAAATCATTCTCAATTTTCTACTGTCTCTCATTTCTTACATATAATCATTTTTATAATATGCTTATTTTAGTTTCAAAGTATCTCTCAAATTCTTCTCTTACTCACTATGTCTATTGCCATTACCTTAATTCAGTACCTCATAATCTTACATCAGGATTATTGATTCATACTCTACAAACATAGACAAACCACACCAAAACTAATGAGATACAGCAAAACCACTCTAAGAAGAAGGTTTTTAACAAGAAATACCTAAGTCAAAATTGAAAAAAGATTTCAAATTAACAACCTGATGTCACACCTCAAATCACTAGAAAAAGAAAAGCCAAGTTCAAAGCTAGCAGAAGGAAAGATAATAATAAAATTCAGAGCAGAAGTAAATAAATTAGACACTGGGAAAACAATAGAAAAGGTCAACAAAATTAAAAGTTGGGTTTTTTTAAAAAAAATAAACAATAGCTAAACACTAGGAAAAAAACAACAGAAGACTCAAGTAAACAAAATCAGAAAGAAAAGATGACTACAGAAGCACAAAGGACCACAAGAGACTACTATGAATAATTGTATGCCAACAAATCAGATAACCTGGAAGAAATAGAAAAGTCCAGAAACATATGACTTACCAAGACAGAATCATGAAAAAATTGAAATCTGAACAGAACAATAAACAAGGGTGTTGATTCAGTAATAAAATTTTCCCATAAAATCAAAAAAATAAAACAAACAGCCCTGGACATGATGACTTCACCTGCTGAAATAGACCAAACATTTCATGAACTAATACCAATCCTTTCTTAAAATCTTCCCAAAAACTGTAGAGGAGTGAAAATTTCCAAACTCATTTTAGGAGGCTAGCATTACTTTGATGAACTTAGTTGTGAAAATCCTCAACAAAATACTAGCAAACCAAATTCAACAGAGTATTAAAAGGATCATAGGATGATCCAGTAGAATTCATCTCAGGGATGCAAATCAATAGATACGATACACCACAGTAACGAAATAAAGGACAAAAGCCAAATGATCATCTCTTTGGATGCAGAAAAAATTCAACTTGACAAAATTCAACACCCTTTCAAAATATAAACTCTCAGCAATTTAATTATGAAAAAAGTGTAACTAAATGGAATAAAGACTATATTTTAAAAAACTACAGATAACATCATACTCAATAGTGAAAAGCTGAAAACTTTTCATCTAAGATAAGCGCAAGACAAAGATGCCCACTTTTATCACTTCTATTCAACATAGAACTAGAAGTCCCAGTTAGAGCAATTAATCAAGAGAAAGAAATTAAAAACATTCAAAAGGAAAGCAAGAAGTTAAATTATCTCTGTTTGTAATGTCATGATCTTATATTTAGAAAACATCAAAGACTCCACCAAAAAACTTGTTAGAATAGATCAATAAATTCAGTAAAGTTACAGAATATAAAGTTTTAGTACAAAACCCAATAGTCATTTCTATAAATTACCAATAAACTACCTGAAAAATAAATTAAAACAGTCTAATTTAGCATCAAAAAATAAAATACTTAGAAGCAAATTTAATGAAGGAGTCGAAGGAGTTTCTGTATAATGAAAACTAGAAAACACTGGTGAAAGAAATTGAAGATGACCTCCCTAAATGGATATATCCCATGTTCATGGATCAGAAGAATTAATACTACCTAAAGTGATCGACAGATTCAGTTCAATTTCTATCAAAATTACAATGCCATTTGTCATAGAAATTTTTTTAAATTCTAAAATTTTGGATCTTACCACAGAAAAAGTCAAATGCATTAAGTAATAAATATGTTAATTAGTTTAATTTAATTATTTCACAATATATACTAATATCAAAACATCATATTGTACCTCATAAGTTATATATAATTACTATTGTCAATTTAAAATAAATTAATTACAGGGCTGGAGTTGTGGCTCAGTGGTAAAGTGCTTGCCTAGCACGTGTGAGGCACTGGATTTGATCCTCAGCACCACATAAAAATAAAATAAAGGCATTGTGTTCATCTACAAAAAAATAATTTTTAAATTTAAAAAATAAATTAATTAACTTAAAAACTTTTTAGAAACATCAAAATTGAAATAAAATTATTGATAAGACATTTAGGTAACTGTCCTATGTTCCAGTTCACTAATGACACCCCTAATTCACCATGAATGTTACATCCCGAAAATTTTCTAAATAACTATCTCCCCATTCAAAATCCTTGAACAGCTTCAAAATATTTTCAGAAAAATTCTGAACACTTCAGCATAAATTATAAAGACTTTCATAATTTTATCATAATCTTCCTCTTTAGTCTTAACTTTCCCCAGTTCTATCACATGTTCTTTAGCACTTCTTTCATATACAAATGTCTTCTAGGGCTGGGGATGTGGCTCAAGTGGTAACTCGCTCGCCTGACATGCGCGGGGAGCTGGGTTCTATCCTCAGCCCCACATAAAATAAAAAATAAAAATGTTGTGTCCACCAAAAACTGAAAAAAAATATTTAAAAAAATGTCTTCTAGGTTTTCCAAATATGTGGCCCCTTAAATAACCACTGATAGCCTGGTTGCTTGTTTGGATATGATTAGAAAATGAATTACTGCTCTCACTAAACTGCTCTGAACACTGATGCTTTATCCACTGCTATATTGTCCTCACCTCTCGTGTCCTTACTCTTTCTCCATTATCCTTATTCATTGCTGAATCTTGGATCCATTTTCCATTCATGTCATAATTGCACAATTATATTAAAAGATTAAATTAAATTAAATCCTAGTTCTCCTTCCTCTTGTCTGACCCCTTTTGGCTCCATCCCTCAATTTGAAATCTGTGCTTATGTCTTTCTGGGTAACACTTTGTCCTATATTAACGTCTCCTCTCTCTGTCTTTCCTAGGCCAATCAGATCTCTGGCATTCCTCCCAGCTGTCTCACATCAGACACCTTGTCTGCGTTCCCCTCTTTATTGAGGTTGAGAACAGAATCTGAACACATACTTCTTCAAGCTTCCACTTCAATGTCCACACTCTCTTATTCTATTTGAAATATATACTTCTTCTATTTTACCTGTGAATTCCTATTCATCTTTAAGTCCTACTTCCAAATGTCATTCTCTTTAAAATTTTCCTTGATCCTTAAAGTGGAGTTCTATCATCTCTTTTCCATACTCCCATAGCATCCTTTTAATACTCCATTATTATCATTGATGTCATTGTATTTGAACATTTTTGTTTAAAGTTTATCTCTTCCTAGAGAGTAAGATCTTTTAAGACAGAACTTTATCGTCTTCATTTTTTGCATCTCTGGTTCCTATCATAACACAGATTTTTTTTTTAAATAAAACTAAACTCATAAAATCACTGATACAAAAAATATATCAACAAAGAATAAAAACAGTAGAATTTAACTTGGTAGCAGAGTGGTCAAAACATGCCATTTGGATCAAAAGACCTGTTAATGTAACTCCAAGAGCAACAAGCAAAGCAACTTAAATTCCCTAGACCATGGACCCAATAGAACAACTGTAAGTATTTTTTCCAACTCCAAATTCTAGATATCAACTAGACATTTTCTTCCCATATGAAAAGAGGATGGAAGGAGGCACGTGTGACATTTTTTTCTGGTCAATACCAGGCTCTGCACAGAATTTCACTGGAGTTTGCTGTGGTATAACTGTGGCCAGTTTATTTTCTCACCCATTAGTAGTAGAAAGATCTTATTGATTAGAATAACTTATCAGCTACCATCTTCTCCTTCTAGTAAAATAAAAAGTTTTTGGTTGCTTTCTCTAAACCCTATATTTTCATGGACATGCTTTTTTAATTTTGTCTGTCTGATGGTTGTCCAGCTTCCAAAATAGTTAAGATCTTCTGTGAAGCCTTTGCCATTTCACTGATAGTTACCTCTGAATATGTAAACAGAAGTACATTGGTTTTAGAAATAGTTATTTCTAAATCAGAAGTCAGTTGCTTCACAAGAAATATCTTATTCAGAGCAGAAAATTGCCAGTGATATTTGGCTTGGTTTAGCCCAACTTGGATAAGGGATCCAAATGTCATAACTGATACTTGCCCAACCTCATACTCAAAAGAGTGAGGAACATATGCATGTTATCAAGTCATTATCTCATTACTGCCATCAGTTCTATGTGTGCTGGACATGTCTGTCTACCCTTAGCCTGAGAACAGTGAAACCTAAATGCCAATAGATATCAGGCTGCTGGGAAAATGGCAAAAGCTAGGCTGTGGTAAGATTAAGATTCAACCCTCTGTGCAATTAAGTTTAGAAAGGTTGGAAAAAACATTGGCCCAATGAGCAAGTTTGATTTTATGCTCTTTTAATACAGTTAGAAGTTTTAATGTGCACACATAAATAAATATGTCAGTTTTTCAGTAAGGCATGATATCTGTACAAGCCTAATAGAAAAATTATTTTTACAAAGTTCGTGGTGATCATGGATTATGGTTAGAAATGTGTCATCTTGAAGTTCCTCTTGTCTCTGGGAAGAAGCTTCATCTTCTTCCCTCTACATTTGAGAAAGATTTTTTAAAATCAAAACAATGTCAGAAGTATGAGGAGCAGGGATTTTGAATAGGAGTTTTCTTTCTTTCCCACAGGGTCTTAATAATCAGGGATCCTAGATCCTCTTTTCTCCTATATCAGAAGAAAGCTTCAGAAATGACACTAACCAGACTGTGGGAATAGAGATAAAAGTGTGAGTTTTCCATGAATATTTCCCCATTAAGCCGAGCCGTATGAGCCTGTGGAAATTTTTGTTCCTTTTAGTTATGTTTTCCCAAATATACACCATCTGTCACTTAAAATATGTGCTATATTTCTCTGAAATTCAAGAAAAGCCAAAACTACCCGATAAAATTTATTAATCAGTTATGTAACTATGCAGTGTCAGAGTGCCTACGAATTTTCAGCAACAAATGTGATAATTGATTTGGATATTTTGGTGACCTGATTTCCCTTTTTTTTAGTATGAGAGCAAAACTAATGAGTACAGATGTAAATTTTGATATCTTCAAAAACTCCATAGCCGTCTCTATTCTCTAATTCACTCTACAAATTCCTGAAACTAAAAATTTTTTTCAGCACATCATAATGATACATTTGAGTAGAGAAACAAAAACTATAATGCTAAATACCTTTAGCATGACTCAAATTCTAAAGTCTAATTGGCATCTATGACCTCTCAAGTTCAAAATTCTGAAGATATTAAATGGTGGCTACAAATTCTTTGTTATTTCTACTATTGAGAGATGCAGTCTAATTCCTTTCTCATTCTTCAAATCTGGATTGGGCTTGGTACACTGACTGACCAACATGTGGATTGTTTCAGCAGGTCTGAGCCTAAGTCATAAGAAGCCTGCAGCTTCTTCCCAGGTCTCTTGGAACAATTTGTTTAGGGAGCCCTAAACCACCATATAGAAGGTGATGCCCATGACTCAGTGAGGACCTCAGTCCACACAGGAAGGTTCTGGAGGATGATACACCATGAGAAGCAAGAGAGAAGCCAAAGAGCAATCAAATAGGTGAGGGAAGAAGCATCTCGTAAGTGAATTCTCCACCTCCAGATGCCTCTGTTGCTTCAAGTGGATGATGGACAAATTGTCCACCTGAGTCTTGCCCACACTCCTAAACCATAAAATGTTAAATAAAATGAAATGGTTTAATTTCATATGTTTCAGTGTGGTTTGCTATGCAGCCATTGATAAAACTTCTTCTGATAAAACAGAAGAGAATTTAGTACTTGATTTGAGATGATATTAGAACAAAGACTTAAAACAAGTGACATTGACTTTTGGACCAAGCAGCGAGGAAAGCTGAAGGGTTTCTTTGATGAGCTTAAAGGAGAGTGAGAAAATTATTTCTAGAGGCTAGAATAAAAGGGAGCCCCTATCTTGTATGGAAAAATGTTGACAATACTGTTTCCCCCTGTAATTTGCATGAGATAAATAAAAGGAAAGAAAATAAAATATAGTTAGTGAACTGATAGATTTGTCTAAAGAAATTTTCATGAGGCAGTTTCTTATAACTATGTATAATAAAATAAAAATAGTTGGGGCTGGGGATGTGGCTCAAGGGGTAGCGTGCTCGCCTGGCATGTGTGGGGCGCTGGATTCGATCCTCAGCACCACATAAAAATAAAATTAAAGATGTTGTGTCCACCGAAAAACTAAAAAATAAATATTAAAAAAATTCTCATTCTCTCTCTCTCTCTCTCAAAAAATAGTGAGATGAGAACTGCAAAAAATAAAAAACAAAAACTGTTTAGCTCTCAAGTAATATTGAGAGAAAGTATGAAGGAAACAGAATTTGCTGGATTTGAAAATAAAACTGGTTTTAACCCCAGTTTTTCCAGGCAGAAAAAAACTCTCAAAATAAGAAATGACTAGACCAGAGACCCTGCACTTACTAGATGAAAAAGTAGGCCCAACTCTCCAACATGCCGGCTTAGGAACCAACTTCCTCCATAAGACTCCTAAAGCTCAAGAAGTAAAATCAAGAATCAATAAATGGGATGGCATCAAACTGAAAAGCTTCTTCATAACAAAGGAAACAGCCAAGAATGTACAGAGATCCTACAGAATGGGAGAAAATCCTTACCACCAGTACCTCAGATAAGGCATTAATCTCTAGGATATACAAAGAACTTAAAAGCTTAACACCAAAAAAACAAATAACCCAATCAACAAATGGCAAAGGAACTGAACAAATACTTCACAGAAGAAGAAATACCAATGGTCAAAAAATAGATGAAAAACTGTTCAATATCATTAGCAATTAGAGAAATGCAAATTAAAACTATACTGAAGGTCTATCTCACTCCAGCCAGAATGACAATTACAAAGAACACAAGTAACAACAAATTTTGGTGAGGATGTGGGGAGAAATGTACTCTCATGCACTGCTGGTGGGACTGCAAACTGGTGCAACCATTGTGGAAAGCAGTATGGAGATTCCTTAGGAAATTTGGAATGGAGCCACCATTTGACCCAGCTATCCATTTCCCAGTATATACCCAGAGGACTTAAAAAGAGCATACTATAGTGACACAGCCACTTCAATATAGCAGCACGATTCACAATAGCTAAACTGTGGAACCAAGCTAAATGCCCTTTAATAGATGAATGGATAAAGAAACTGTGATATATATACACAATTGAATATTACTCAACCATAAAAAAGAATGAAATAATGGCATTTGCTGGCAAACGGATGGAACTGGAGAATATAATGCTAAGTGAAATATGATAATCCCCCAAAACCAAAGATTGAATGTTCTCTCTGATTTGTGGATGCTAACCCAAAACAAGGAAGGCTGGGAAAGGGGAATAATAGAAATCCACTGGATTAGACAAAGAGATGGGCATGGGGAGGGGAATAGGAAAGACAGTAGAATTAATCAGACATAACTTTCCTAGCCTTATATTTGAATGCATCACCAGAGTAAATCTGCATCATGTACAACCACAAAAGTGGGATCCTAAATAGAATAAATTATATTCTATGTATGTATAATTTGCTCAAATATATTCTACTGTCATGTACAACGTTTTAGTTATAGTTCTTTTTAGAACAAATTTTTTAAAAAAGAAGAAGAAAAATGTCACAATGTGACTAGCTAATGCAAAAGTTCCAAAATGATTAAAAAAAAAAAAAAGAAAAGAAATGGCTTCAAGATAAACACCATCTTCAGGTACTGAAGGATTCAAGTGGAAGACACCAGGGGCAAGTCCATAACATACCGAGATACCACCAAGATTTAATGTATATATTCTAAGGCTTCTCTCTCCAAACCAATAAGATTCCTGAAAACCTTAAGGGCATTTGTCATTTGGCTCAAAGTATCCCAACTCTTGGTCTTAAATAAAACAAAGAAAAAAAAGAAACATGGTGAACCTTTGAACTAATGGGATGGATTATAATTTGGAAACAAAAGTAAAGAATTATACTTGTTTGAACTGACAGGGGAAAACATTATAAAAATGAAAAGAAACCTTTGAAACTTTACATTTCTTTTTTTTTTAATATTTATTTTTTAGTGTTTTTGGCAGGCACAACATATTTGTTTGTATGTGGTGCTGAGGATCGAACCCGGGCTGCACACATGCCAGGCGAGCACGCTACCGCTTGAGCCACATCCCCAGCCCGAAACTTTACATTTCTTTATAGAGAAAGCAAGCTAAGAAATCTGCCATTGGCCATTTCTTATGGAATACGAAGGACAACTTAATGGCCAGAACCAAGAATCCAAAGAGCAAAGCAAATAGCCATAGAGACCCATTCTCAGATAGCAGGACTGGGCCCTCATCAAGGAACTGGCCACATGTGCTCAGCTGGATTTCATGATTGGCATTTACCGGTGACTTCTGTTTCCCTCTTTATGAGCTCAAGTGTCTATTTTTGACTGTGCTATGCTATTTCTGCCATTTTCTGTCAGATGTTGGGTGGGATGGATGTCTCTTCGGTTCACAAGTCTTCAGCTTGAGAAGAATCATACTCAAGGACCTTTACTGAAAGAACTTATTCACATCTGGACTTGATTTAGTGGATCAAGATCCCATGTTTCAAGTCAATCTTGAAAAATGATGAGATCTGGAGGGTTTTAGGATGTGTGAGTGTATTGTGTGTTTGGGAGAACGTAAATAATTGGTAGCCAAAAGACAGATTATAATAGTTTAAAGTTGTCCACAAATTCTTTGCTACTACTCCCATTGAATCACGACTTGCTTGGCTTATAGAAAATAATATGAATGGCATACTGGTTCTTCTGAGTTGAGATTATAAATGTCTTGCAGCTTCTGCCAGGGCCTAATCGAACATCGTTTTCTGACAGTCCTAAGCCACTGTGTGGTGAGAAACATAACATCTACAGAAGCCCCTGAAGGATGTGTGTTTGGGCTGGCTGGGGCTGCTACAAAATACTCTAAATTAAGGAGTTTGATGAACAGAAATTTATTATTTGTAATCCTGAAGCCTAAAACATTCAATGTCAATGTCAGCGAGCCGGAGTCTGGTGAGGGCCTGCTTCCTTGTTCACAAATGGTACCTTCTGACTGTACCATTATTCACCTGATAGAGAGCAAAGAAAGAGATCCTGTTCCTGTCTCCTTCTCTTTTTCTAGGGCACTAATCCTGTTCATGAGAGTGCCACCCTCTTGACATAATTACTTTCCAAAGGCCCCACCTCTGAAAAACACCACATTTGGAGTTAGGATTTTCACATACGAATTCAAGGGAGACCACATTCAGTCCATAGCAACAATACACCATATGTATATAGAGAAAGGCCCAAGGAGCACTGAGGTACCAAATTAGTGGATAAAAAAGCCATCTTTAAAGTGGATGCCACAGGTGGGGAAGCCCTGGATTATCCTGACCGACATTATTGAGAAGAAACCAGGAAGAAATGGTGACTTTAAGCCTCTAAACTTTGATAGTTTCCAACATACCAGCAGATAACCAAAACATTGTCCTTGTTTTCCCACCACACTCCTTTCCAAGTTGAAATCCTTCTTTTCAGATCTTCCCCATGAGTTGAAAGATCTAAGTTCCAACAGGATATAAAGATACATGCTTCTAGAATTATTCAACTTGTAGAACTCATATTGTAAGTAGTGTTTCTCATTTCACATTATGTAATCATTTAAAGAGTGTTTTGCCACAAATGTGGGTGCTCCATGTTTTGTTCTTTCAAAATAACACTGCCAAAATTGAACTCATAATTCTACAGCATGCTCTATTTTTTTAACCAAAGAATATATTGCATGTTACATATTAACTGGAAAATGCTACTTGTTTCTAACCTTTTTGATAAGAGTAATAAATTTTCAATATACAATCTTACTATAATGGTCAAAATGATTTGCCATTGGGCTTGGAACTACAAATTTTCTCCTCCAGCTGACTGTCGCAACTGAAATTTAGCACCCATGTTGTGAGGAAGTCCACACCTCATGGAAAGACTGTGCAGATTTTCAAATCTACTTTTAGGTAGTAGGACTGTGATTTAACCAAGGAATTAGTATGTCTGTTGTGTACTTTCTGTTTCCCTTCCCTACCACCCTTTGTGAATGGGAATATCTGTGGCAGTTATGCTATGCCTTGCCCTGTTGATTATATAGAGGGCAGGTAGTCCATCTCCTTAGTTCACAGATCTTCTGACCAAGAAGATTTAGGGAGTACTACCAGATAATTCACACCCAAAGAATCTCTTCAGACATGGACCTCAATTTAATTGTGAGAGCTGGACCTCAAACCAGATTCTGATGTTGAAGCAAAGTAGGATTTCCAAAGTCTTAAAAAAAAAAAAAAGGTGAGTGAATTTTACTACTATATTGTCATAGCCAGAGAGCTGATAGGAGACATCATATTTTCCAAAAATAGCCACAGCAATATTTTCAACCCCGCATGTGCTTCCAGTAATTTTACTCCCCATCAAGAGCTGATGTGTCTTTCTAGAGCCTTCAAAATTAGGCAATTAGAGTACAGGATTGGAGCAATCATAAATGAGAGAAGTTGACATGTAAGCAAAGATGTGAGCCAGGGAACCATGTGGCTATTTATCAGTGCCTGAATAAATAGAACATGGCCGCAGGGATGCTAGTGCGATTTCTGAAGTTAAGTTGTAAAAGGTAATATGGCTCCATTCTCTCTTTCTGTCTGTCTCTGTCTCCTCACCTTCTCTCTTTTGTCTCACCCAAGATGTTTGCGCTTGGAACTCAGGCCACATGGACTGGTCCATGTGTACATGCTGGGCAATAGTAGTATTCATGTTTTCAGCCAATAACCATCATGGACCATTGGACATGGGGATGAATCAGCTTCAAATGATTCTAGCCCCAGATGTCAAGCTGCCCCCACTGAGGCCAAATTATGTCCATCAAGCTCTGCCAAAGTAGTAGATTAAAGAACAAAATACATGTTGTTATTGTTTTAAGCCATTATGTTTTAGGAAATAACTGATTTTGGAGTTCATTTAAAAAGAAGGAAAAAAAAACATTTTCTTCCTTTGATATCAAGATCACAAATATTTCCACTACAACCTATTTTTGTAGGAACTACTGCTTACTTGGATGAAGAAAAACTAAAATTTTCTGTGAGGACCACTTACCCCAGAAATCTGTGAGGATCTCCTACTGGAAATATCTCCAAATCCTTGCCAGAACTGAAAAGAATATTTTTATTTTTGAAAACAATATGTTCCCTGTTTATTATTAAATGTAACCAAACTTCTGGCAAGGTTGGAACTGAGGCTCAGAATGCCACAATGTGAGATCCATCTCCTCCCACATCCCAACACGTGCACCACAACACCTTGAATCCTATCCACAATGGCAAACACATCCATCCAATTCATCCATACAGGATTTATTGAGTGCCTGGGATGTGCTAAGTGCTTTTCTATATGTTGAGCATATATTAATAACAAATGGGGAGAAAAGATTCCCTGCCCTCCAGGACCTTGTATTCTCCTATGGAGATACGACATACATAGGTACATGATATAGGCACTGTGTTGGAAGTGGTACTGCTGTAGAGAAAATGAAGCTTGAAAGAGAAACAGGAGTACAGGATGGGAGCAATCATAGATGAGAGAAGTTGACATGTAAGCAAAGATGTGAGCCAGGGAACCATGTGGCTATTTGGGGAGAGCCTTCCTATTCAAAGGCCAGGAGGAAGAAGTTTACCTGGTATTTTCTAGCACATGTGGTTAGCTGAGATGTAGCTGGAGAACCTTTATGGAAGGCAGAGGGCAACTAGGAATTTAGAATGATCACTAATGAGGGTCTCTCATCATGGCTCAGACTCAGTGGTTTAAGCAAAAGCACTGATTCCAAGCACAACGTGAAGTTGTACTTGAACCTCCTGGCCCAGCACCCTGGAGCTCTGTGCACTCTGAGAAGGTGATAGTTTTGTGGTAAAAACAAAAGACCTGACTCTAAGTAGCTCTGTCAGAAACTCTTCACAAGGAACATTGTGGAGAACCATTGGACAAGGGGATGAACTTGAAATAAAATATTGCTTAGAACCAAAATAATTCTGCTATATGACCTCATCCCCTTTCCTTTTCCTGCATACCATCTACCCATCTAGGCCTGCTTCACCCCCAGAAAAATAAAGACAAATTTTAAAACATTTCTTTATTCTGAAGTAATTTCATTTGTAGAAATATTGCCAGAACAGTGCAAATCATGTTTTTTTTTCCAACATAGTTTGAAGGTAAATTGTTAACTGATGCTTCATGATTCTCCTATATGTTAGTGTTTACTTTGTACTGACAAGGACATTTTCCTACCTAATCTCAATATCACCACCAAAATCATGAAAATGACACTAATACATATCTACATGCCATTCTTAGCCCCTGTCAAGTTTCATCAACGGATATGTGCAATTTCTGAAGGAACAGGATTTTTGGAAGGTTTTGTTTGTTTTAGCATTTAGTGAGTACTGCTTACCTTCCCTAGGCACTGTTCATTATTGTAGGTAACTGTGATGCATCAGTGAACAAAAATAGATGAAAATTGCTGCCCTCGTGGAGCTTACATTCCAGTGAATGGATGAAGAAGATTAGATAATTTTTTAAAAATTGCAGTCTGAAAACATAGTAAATTACATTGCACATTAGAACTATACAGATATATGGTATGGAAAGTGGTAATTTACAACAGGTTAGCCTCATTGAGAAGGTAGCATTACAGCAAGACTTGAAGGAGACAAGGTGTTTCACCACCCATGGAATGTTCTAGGCAGGTCTGAGCAGAGCACAATAAGTAAGAAGGGAGCCTCAGAAAATGAGGTCAGAGTAGCAAAGAGTTTGGTCTTCCTGAGGACTTTGTCTTTGATTAAAAGTGAAATCAGGAGCTGCTGCAGAATTTTCAGCCAAGCAGTGACATGAACTGAAGCCAGAATCACTAGCGAACAAGCTTGAAAAACAGACTGTAGCGGGGTCATGGCAGATGCAGGGAAACTAGTTACGGAGAGACTAGTTACAGGCAATTACAGTGATTCCAGGAGGAGTTTGTCAATGGCAATAGCCATGGGTAAGAGAAAAGTAATCAGTCTCTGAATGCATTTAAAATAACATAAAAGAATAGTCTGGTCCAGAAGTGACTCACGAATATACTTGAGTCAGGAGTGATGGAGACCTTTAGGGTGGTGGCAAAAAGTGAGACAGAAAGTCCAAGGAGAATTACTGCCACCAGGTAAGTGGTCTCAATGGAGCGTGAAATGTGCAGTGGCCCTGTAAAGCAAGCGTCCGTGTGGTAGACTTGAACCGTGTGGCAGACTTGAAGCAATGGTTCCAGAACCCCGAGGGAGCAATAACAGAAACCAGACACATGCAGCTTTCACGAATTTTTATCCTTAGTGCCTGTTTGCTAAAACTAATTATATAATTTGGAAGGTCTGGCATGATGCTTTTTATCCCAAATTCTATATCAAAACTTTAGGTTTTTCCATTGACTAAACGTCAAAACTAGCCAGGCATGGTGGAGCAGGCCCGTGATCTGATCCCGGTGACTAGGAAGGCTGAGGCAGGAGGATAGCAAGCCTCAGCAACTTAGCAAGACCCTGTCTCAAAATTAAAAACAAAACAAAAAAGGCTAGGGATGTGGCTCATCGGTTAAGCACTCCTGAGTTCAATTCCTAGTACAAAAAAAAAAATCGAAACATTTTATGTTTATTTTCATATCCTACTTGTCCTCCTTTACTCACCAAAACTGTGAAAGTATAGAGAAAAAGAAAAAGTAAACACCAGGACAAATTGCAAAACTTCAGAAATTGAGAACTTCAGAATACCTATCAGCCCCACTAGGACTGGTCTTCGTGATAGTCAGACTTTTAGCTTTCATCTTGGAGGTTCCTTTCTTTAACTTTTAAAATACTTTGCTGCAGTATTGGCTTAATATATATATTAGGATCTCCTCCCCAATTGATGTGACAAGTATTTATAGTTTGGGAAATATTTTCACTTAATATCCATTTTACTAATAAGGTGAAGTTGTATGCTCCACAAAATCATGTGCACCTGTATGTTAACACCAAGATCTCTAGAGACATGGCATCCCCAGGACAGTGTTGCAATGGCTGACCTCCATCCCACCAGAGCAATAGAGTGGGGCTGTCAGGGCCGTCCAGGGCTGGGTTTCTCCAAACATCTATGAGTTAGTAAAGTGGGGTGACAGGTGGGAGAAGCAAACAAAGAAAAGCAGACATCATATTTGCTTTACTCTGATTCCTTTTCTTTTTCTCACAAAAGAAGAGTCAACTAATACTTTTCTTTGAAATCTTCTAAAACTGTCAGAGACTGAAATTTTAACAGTTCCCAAAAAAAGCCTCTTTTAATAGACAAATGTTTCAAGAATATCTTCCAATTTTGATAAATTTCACTTAGATGAAATAGATATATGTAAAGGAAGAAAAATGACTTTAATGACAATATTCCCATCTTCAGAATTAAACTTCTCCAAGCAGAAAACTGGTTCTCCCTATTTCTTCTCTCTTCATGTCTACTCGGCTGTGCAGTCCTATTTAATGTTTCTTTAAATAATAGTTGAGGTGCCTTCTCCACCCCCTAGGATCTTCCCTGACACCAATTATTTCCTCTTTCCTCTCAAATCGCAGTGGTAGTCTCAGATCTGACTTTCTGCCTCTGTTCTTTCACCTTCACCCTGCTTGCCAAATTAATCTTCCTAACAGAACATTTCCACTAGGTCACTACCCTGCTCTGAAACCTTCCATAGTTCCCCAGTGCCTGTGGAATTAAGCCCAAGAGCTTTACATACCTGCCCCCTGGTGGCCACCTGCTGACCTGCTGTGCTGGATTCCAGATCACAGTGCTGCAGAGAGTAGATTTTTTCATTCACACAGGAATGCCTGTTCATGTTCTAAAGGAGGCGAAGGTGAAAAGTAAGAAGATAGAAATCTTTGCTTTCATAGCCCTGGCAAAGAATCAAAGGGGAATAATCTTGTGTGCCCAGGAGGATGTGACTCTATGAGGCCTCCTTTAGAATAACTCCATGTATTTTAAGGAATATTCTTCTCTATCATTTCCACCTTTGATTACTACACCAACAGTGGAATTTTCTGTACAAAGCACAAGTAAGTGTAATCCCTGATTTACAACCTAACTGGGCTTCTGACCTTGTTTCCTAAAGGCCCATGTTGTAAATTAAGATTCCATTCTTGGTGTGGAACATAACATAAAAATAGCAAAATTGATCAGAAAATAAACTTTCAAAAACACACAAAATTTGCTTTTACAAACACTAAGAATGTAAAACAAATATTTAATGTCAATTCTTAAATGTTCCTTTGAGGGATATTTTTCTTTTTGTGGTCTGGACACTTTAGCGTGTCTTAAAATGTAAGCGTAAAAGAGTTTTAACATGGAACTATTTCGGTCTCAGTTTCAGCTGAGGTCTTAAGACAAGGAAGTGCCAATTACTCTGACATTCAAAAATATAATCCCCTATCACTTATGCAGGACCAGCAAAGGAAGTGTCTGAAAATTGGGTTGGAATATTGTCTCCTCAGACCTGATACAAGTCATTTAAAAGGTTAAAATTGCAGAGACAAAAGAAGTTGGAAATTATAGAGAGAGGATTTATTTGGAGACAATCCGAGTTGAGTCTGTATCCACCTATATATTTGGTTTTTCTTGTTTTTGGTACTGGGGATTGAACACAGGGGCATTCAACTGAGCCACATTTCCTGCTCCTTCTTTGTATTTTATGTAGAGACAGGGTCTTGCTGAGTTGCTTAGGGCCTCACTAATTTGCTGAGGCTGGCTTTGAACTCAAAATCCTCCTGCCTCAGCCTCCCAAGCCGCTGGGATTACCGGCGTGCGCCCCTGCACCCAGATGTCCACCTATGTTTTAAAAGTAGCTTGGGAGTGTGGTGCTGCCTCCCAATCTCAGCCTTATTATGAAGACTCTGAGGAGACCATTCAGAGTTTTGACTCTTCAGTCCTCTGAAGGTGGAGGGACAGAGAGGACCTTGTCTGATTCATACCTGAGTAATGTAAAGGACAACAGCCCAATTGCGGCAGCACAATTCACACTGAAGTTTTAAAACGCATGCTGTATTTTTAGACATTCAGATGTGCACTTCTCATACACTAAATTTGGGTCATGAGCAAGCACGTGGAAGAGAAGTAATCTTAGAGCAGAAGGGCCTCTAAGAAGGACAAAGAAACATCCACAGGACAATGCTAAAAGAACTACTGAAATTCTCAGAAAATGATAACTGGAATCTAAGTGATCATGAAAGAGAATATACTCTCCTACATCAGAGAAACTGCATGTGTAAGATCCAGTGTGATGGTGCTAAGTCATAAAGATGTTTACAAAGAACTTAGGAACCCCTGAGAGGAGGCAATAATCAAAGTGAATTGTTATCAGAGATATCCAAAAGTGATCCCTTTTCTTCTATCTCCCTCCTCTCTTCACTTAGCTCTAGAGAATCCCAGTTGAGTAACGAGGAGAGAGAAGTAGAGGCCTTAGTTGCAGAAAAAGAATAGATAACCATGGTTTTTAATTCCACTGATTTGACTAGATAAATTCCTGAACTTAGATGGTTGGTGGTTGAAAGGCACTAGAGGAATTTGTATTATTTGAAATAGTCAAAATCATACAAAGCAAGAGAAAAAGTTTCCAAGTGCACAAAATAGTAGGACCAGTTGTCTTGAAATGTCATTGTCAATATTCATAAATAGCAATTAGAATCTTGGTGGGATATATTTTATATAATTTAGTAAAAAATTTATATTTCAAAAATCCTTTGTTCTCAGTCTAGGTGCCCTTCAACAGATGAATGAATACAGAATATATGAGATATATATGCAATGGAATATTACTCAGCCATAAAAAAAAGAATGATTTTATGACATTTGCCAGAAAATGGATGGATCTGGAGACTATCATGTTAAGTGATAGTCCCCAAAAACAAAAGGTCGAATGTTCTGTCTCATATGTGGATGCCAGCACACAACAAGGGGTGGGGGGAGAATAGAAGTTCAGTAGATTAGACAAAGGGGAATGAAGGGAAAGGACAGGAGACAGGAATAGGAAATAGTGGAATGAATCGGACTTAACTTTTCTGTGGACATGTATGAATGCACCACAGGATGTCTCCACATCATGTACCACCACAAGACTGAGATCCTAAGTAGAATAAGACGTACTCCATATTTGTAAAAAAATATGTCAAAATATACTCTACTGTAATATATAACTAAAAAGAACAAATTAAAAAATATCTAACTCTTCCATTTGAGTAAGATCTACATATTTCAAGAGTAAACATTTAATAGTTGCTTGTCAAGTTACAATTCCAGATATTTTACAACAAAAACATTATGTGTACCATATAATTAAGGAAAAAATACTGATGAACTAAAAAAATGGTTTTATATATTTATTTATATATGTGTTTATATTTATATAGGTTTATATATGTGTGTGTGTACACTTTTTTTTTTTTTGGTACTCAGGGGTGCTTAACCACTGAGACACATTCTCAGTACTTTTTACTTTTTTTATTTTGAGACAGGGTCTCACTAATTTGCTTAGGGCCTCACTAAGTTGCTGAGGCTGACTTTGAACTTGTAACCCTCCTGCCTCAGCCTCCTGAGCCACTGGGATTATAGGCGTGTACCACCACACCTGGGTGATATATTTTGATTATGAAAATCTTTCAATGAATTCAAGATTCAGAAACTTATGAAATTATTTTTCATTATTTTAGCATAGCAGATATTTTTCCTGCAGGTCTGAACACACAAGAACAAATTTTATTCTTTAAGAAAATTCTCCTTGAGTTTTGAAATATAAATCTTGAAGAGTAAACCATTGCCACTTTAAACCCTCAGTTTACTGTAAAATAAATCTTGCTTTTTTTTTTTTGTACTGAGAATTTAACTCAGAGGCATTTACCCATGAACCATATCCTCAGCCCTTTTTATTTTTATTTTTTTAATTTTGAGACAGGGTTTCACTAAGTTGCTTAGGGTCATGCCAAATTGCTGAGGCTGGTCTCAAATTTGTAATGTTCCCACCTCAGCCTCCCAAGTCACTGAGATTACAGGTGTGCGCCACCACAACCAGCTTGAATCTTGTCTTATTTAATATTACTTAATATGAGTTATGGCAGATTCCACATCTCTACATCCCAATTGTAAGAAACCTCAACACCATTAGGGCAGAAGGTGTCCACATGGTCATCATGCTCAGATTGCCCCTGGAGTGGGTAACATTTAGCATGCAAGTAATGAATAAGGGGATAGGTGGGACACATCGAGATGAGAGGATGGGTATTAATGGTGATTGTGCATAATAGTTTGGGTTTCACTTCATATTTGTCATCCAGCTTACCAAGTGAAAGATAAAATTGGTTTCATTTTATGAATATCTTAAAAGATTTTTCTTTCTAATATGAGTTCTACTATACCTAGAATTTGTATAGCACTTGTTAACTAGGCTATACTATGTGAAAGAGAAACAGACTCTTTTCTTCTTCTTCTTCTTCTTCTTGTACTTCTTCTTAACTGTTCAAAGATATGTGAACTGTGATTGTCCTAGGCTTGAGTATACAAGTAAATAGACAAGCCAACTAAAATACAATCCAAACCAAAAAAGTAATAGGAGATAAGAATAGACAGGGAAAATGTGGTCTAATTATAAAAGTATTGACTTCTACTTTGGGTCATCTAATCATGAGAGAATAACAGAGACCAGATATACCCATCTGCCTGAGGAAGAAGGAGAAAGAAGAAGAGGGGGGGGGAGAGAAAGACCGGAAACAGCACATTTCAGACTTAGGACAGCAGATAGTGCTAGACCTGATCCCTGAGAGAAGATAAGCACAGTGAGCTCTGCAGGTGACCCAGCTGACTCCTTATCTCAAAATTTACAGAGTTTTCCAGTGTAGCCGGGCTGAGAGAACCCCAACAGAACCTGGAGTCTCCCTGAGTAGGACTCAGAGATGAAAATCAGGCTTTGGCAGCTAGAAGTAGGGACAGAGAAAGAACCAATCAACAGGAGCAGGAGGAGCATCCCTGGGGCTTCTGCAGGGCTAGGAATAGTTTCAGTTTCCACCAACCAGAGTGGAAAGACTTCAGTACAGAGAGCATTGAGGAGTGTCCTCAGATGGGTATTGCCTTAGTACTGTTGCCAAATCAGGTGAGGACTAGAGGCTACTCCAGACCTGCCTAAGAATGTCTAAAAACATGCCTCAGAAGGATCAGACTGATGCTAACCAACTTAATTGCATCGCAGAACAAAGTCCAAAAAGATTTAAATACTCACTTAAAAAAAAAAAGAACCCAACACTATAGAACTGACAATATTTGGACTTTAATCAAAAATTATCAGGCAAGTATAAAGAAGCTAGAAAATAAAACGTGTAACCAGGGGGAACAAATAATTGATTGATACAAAGAGTCCAAACATCTCTGGGATAATTTGCATTTATTTCTGAAAAGGGAGAATGTCGGGGCTTAAGGGTAGGAGATGAAGGATGTTAATGAAAAGGAACACGAAATATGCCAGCTAATAGAATGTCCATCACACGTTTAGGTAGAAATCTAGAAAGGAGGGAAGAATGCCTTGCTCAATAAGCAAGATACAAGTCCTGTTTTATGGGTGTGAACCATGGAGCTCATTGATTGCATATGGCAAGCTGTGAAGGGAGGAAAGAAGCTTAAAAGCTTCTTTGTTTTTTTTAATTAATGTAACTTGGAAAAGAATGTTATCATATACCAACAAAGGAAAAGTCAAAGACGATAAGATCAGCCTTGGATATGTTGAATGTGAGGTCATTGTGGGACACATCCAGAAGATGAGCCATATGAGAAAATGAGGGAGAGGGCAAAGTACAAGGTGTGGTAACCGGCCACGGATCTTGGTTGCCTTCTGAGAATCAGAAGCCCCAAGGAATGCGGCTTTGTTGCTCTTCTATACAAAGCTGAACCACCCAAGTTAAAAGCTAAGAAGGAGCTTTAGCCAATAGCACAACTCTATGGAAAAAACTAGGCTTGTTTTGGATGACTGTCATTTAGCAGGGAATTCCACAGGACTCAGGCTTCTGGGAAAGCCTAGCATCTTTGACTAGCATTCTTCTCTAGGGCCTCTGGAACCCTGCCAAGGTCCTCACTCCTCAGCTGTGGGACCCCATCTGCATCCTCTGCCCTCTGCTGTCTACATGCAGCTCTGGCTCCCCTGAGTGGGTTCTCTGTAGATTAGCTCCAGGCAGGTTCCATCTTGTCTGGGCCTCAAGGCCCATTTCCTTCTCAACCTGTGTCAGGGTAATTATTTCCAGTAAGTTGATTACCTTCCCAGGTATATCCCTGATGTTCTAACCTAGAGCCCCAGAGCTCAGCAGGGGAATGCCAGACTAGGATATGGACATTTACTCTCTGGACCAGTTACATGAACTTGTGTCCAACTCCAGATGACTGGTTAAGTCCAGAAGAATTATTGGCATTGCTTTCCCCCTGCACAGAAAATATAGTTTGTTATAGTCATTTGTGCTCAGGTTATAGGAATAAAAAGAACTATGATCCCTGAAATTTAGTTTCCTCTTCACAATATTTTTTTATGGAAAACATTTGTATTGATTTTTAGTGGTTATTAATCTGGGACCAAAGAACTACAGACTCTATTTATTGTTAGTTTCCACAGAAAGTTCTATGTTTATGCAATTTAAAAATATTATTCAGAGAAGGGACAAACTGTCAATAGCATCACAGAATAAAAAAAGACTTATGAAACCAATTGTCTCTGAAACTGTTTCTAGGTTCATTAATCTATTAGCAATATTGAGTCAGTAGAAAGGCATAAGGGAGTTTGTGGGAAGAAAGTGAAGCCAGATTTAAAGTTAGGTAGTCAGTGTAGTTAGGTAAATCGGGTCTAATACCGAGTGAAATCTAAAATGGAGGCCATGTGGAGAATGACTCAGGGAAAACACAGGACAACTCATGGAAGTCCCGAAAAGGCCCTAGGCCAAAGTCCACCTCAAAGAAATGTTAATGAACAGCCCCCAGCAAAAAGGTGCTGACTCAGAAGTCCTTCCTGACCAGATTACTTCTTTGGCCCACCTGTGTCCCACCCCTCGGGCCTTCCAACCTACATTCCATCACCAAAACTATAAAAAGGGGAAACAACCTCACTTCCACGGATTCCACCTCTTGGGTCCCCTTCTTCCTCCAGGAGAAGTCTTTTCTGCTGTCCTTTAATAAACTTCTAATTTCTACTCTGACCTTGCCTCGGCGTGCTTCTTTGGTGTTATTCTTCAACATTGGGGAAGCAAGAACTCGTCACTGGTCAACAGCGGTAACAATATTTAACATTATCTCATTTGTTTCCACTTTACCGACCTAGTATATTTCATCTGTCTCCCTGATCAGAATATCTCGTCTGTCTTATTCACCGGTGAGAGTCCACATCTAGAACACTGTCTGGCCCTAATAGGAAGTCAATTAATGCCTGATGGGTGTGTAAGTGGACAAATGAAGGATGAAAGTGAAAAAGAAGAGCAACTGGAAGAGTAAACTAGATACTGGCCATGGAGTTTTGAGGCAGCACAACGTAGAAACAAAAACAAAAATAAAACCAGAATTTCTGTTCATCATTCCTAGGTGTCTATTTGCTCCTTTTCCCAAAAGCCCTCATGAGAAAAGCCAAGGGATCTGTCGTGCTCCCTCTCTCTCACCCATGGAGTTCCTTCAGTCTCATGCTAGGTGTTCTTTGGGTCCTCCTGGGGCCAGTGCACAGCCTGTGTTCACATGCCCTCTTTTCCATGAATGACCCTCCTCACTGGCAGTTGTTAGAGATGTCACTCTTCCCCCAAGCAGCAGCAGTAGTCCCAGAATCTCTGGTGGACAAAATTTTCTGTCTTGCTACACATACTCAAAGGTTACATTAATAGTGCAACCTCAACGAGTGTGTAAGAGTTTGACGAGAGGAGAGAAAGATCCAAGGGCCCTGAAGTTGTTAAGAAAAACTTCACTGCAGGCGCGTGACTTAAGCTGGTGCTTGTAGGATTAGGTTACAAGGAGTTCACACCATGCCCCATCCCAGGAGAGGGCTCCACACGGTACAGATCAGCATTTGTGAAACTCCCTGGCTGACATGCAAAGCTGTTCAAAAAGGGAATTGGAGCTACTATTTAAACAGGCCCAGAAGGATCCTCAGCACTGTGGGGTCCATTCACGCTTTAGTTCAAATAAAACTGAACTCTAAATTCTCCAAGTAAACTTCATCACCTCTCAAACACTTATCCCTTCAGCAAACCATGGCATATTCCCTGATTTATGAAATCTTTAGAAGGTGCTAAAGGGCCTGGAGGAGGATATTCAGTTGCAAGTTCCTCAGTGCCTCCCTGCTCTGGGACTCTATAATGACAGGAATACTAATATTTAGCTTTTGACTAGGACTTTCCATACAAAGTGCCCAAAATGCTTCTCATGTTTTATCTTAATTATAATTCTTATTGAAATTCTGCATTTTTCTAAAATGCTTTAGGAAGGACTCCTGTCCCTCTACCACCTCAGGGTCTAATCCCAAAATACCTACCAATGTGACCTCCACTGCACCTGAAGCATTAGAGTCACTGTATATTAACGTAGTACGCAGTCAGCCCTCTGCATCTGTGGGTTCCACAACTTCATCCAACCAACCACAGATCAGAAATCTAGAAATAAGGAATCTAGATATGATTTAAAATGTGCAGGAGGATGGTATAGGTGGTATGCAAATGCTATATCACTTTAGATAAGGTACTTGAGCACCCTCAAACTTTGGTATTTTAGGGGGTCATGGAACCAATTCCCAGTGGGTAGCAAGGGATGACTGTATCTCCAACAAGTCATGTTTTAAATTCTGATGCATTTTCTGGGATGGGTAACACATCATAAACTGGCTGCTCTCATTAAAAGTACAGAGAAAGGTATTTCTTTCTTTTTTTTTTTTTTGATTATTTTTAGTTATACATGACAATAGAATTCATTTTGACATAATTATGAAAGCAAGGAATATAATTTCTTCTATTCAGTCCTCAGTACCTCTCCTTCCCCTCCCAACCTCCTACCCCATGCTCCCTTCCCTCTACTAACCTTTCTGTTATTATAGTTTTTTTTTTTTTTTTTTTTTTTAATGAGTGTCTTGTGGACACCGATGGTGTTGAAATTCACTGTGGTATATTCATATATGTATATAGGAAAGTAAGGGCAGATTCATTCCACTGTCTTTCCCTTTCTAATCCTTCCTCCCTTCCCTTTATTCCCCTTTGTCTACTCCACTGATCTTTCTTGTATTCTTCTTCTTTTTTTTTTAATTCCCCACCTCTTATTTTGGATTAGCTTCTATATATCAGAGAAAATATTTGACCTACTGTTTGAGGGGTTGGCTTATTTCACAATAAACATGATAATCTCCAGATCCATCCATTTACCAGAGAATGTCATAAAATCATTCTTCTTTATGGCTGAATAATACTCCATTGTGTATACATATACCACATTTTCTTTATCCATTCATCTGTTGAAGGGCACCTAGGTTGGTTCCATAGCTTAGCTATTGTGAATTGTGCTGCTGTAAACATTGATGTGGCTGTGTCACTATAGTATGCTGATTTTAAGTCTTTGGGGTATATACCAAGGAGTGGGATAGCTGAGTCATATCGTGGTTCCATTCCTAGTTTTTGAAGAAGAAAGAAAGGAATCAATAAAAAAAAAATTTTTTTTTCAAGTGCCTAAGACTGGGAGGGGAGTAGAAAACAAAAACAAAAACCATGAGAGCTCCAGACCATGAAAATCAAAAGATAAAGAGCTGGTGAGCACACAGCAGCTATGTGAAGTCCATGGAGGCTCTAGGATAAACAACCAAGGAGAAATGATGGTCCCCAAACCCCAGGTGAGCTCATAGGATACCTATAAAGACAGAGCTGCCTTACCTGCTCAGAGCAGCTATTAGAATGAAGCTGGAAGTTATCTCAGACATCATTGCTATTAGGATTTTAGAAAAAGCATAAGAAGTTTTGTTATAAAACAAGATGGAGTGAAAACTAACTCTGTTTCTTCTGATAGCATCTGATAAAGCTGTGCCCTGTAGATAGCAAAGAACACAGCGGAAATATCTATCTGTCCCAAAGTTATCTCCAATGAAAATTCCGGCTACTTCCAGCCCAGCAGGGTTCTCCCTGACTCCCTTCCCTGGTCACTTTTATCCTCCTTGACAGCAGCAGCCGGTTCCCTGTGGTGAACTTATCACCACCCTCTCTTCTTCTCTGGTGGCAGCTGAGCTGAAATCCATCATTCTTCCAGAGGTGTGCACTCTCAGATGAGTTTTTCATTCCTAAAATGGCTTAGGGAGAATGTGTATTTCAGGTAGTCCGTGTTGCTCTCAATTTAGTAAGGTGAAGTAGACGCGCTCTTTTGAAAGAGATGGGTTATTTAGAACGATTACTTCACAACCCAATGACTCTCATTTATAGTTATTTTAACTTAAATAAAAGGAATGCCCTCAATTCTGTCTTTTCTATTCCACAGTATCTACCCTGACCCTTAGCATCTCCTTCTGACAATATTAACCAAGGCATTTCTCCGCAGGCTTATTAATTTTATTTATCTAAAAATTTCACAAAAAGACAAATGAAAACTACAACTTTCCTCCAGAATGATATATTTTTAATCCAGTCCCAGAGGGGAACCCAGGAAAAATGAAACGTGTTTGGCTCCCTTTCAAAAGAACTATTGCTTCCCTATCCTCTCCCTGCCAGTCCCTCAAGGCATTGATCCCCAGAGATCCATGAAGTTTCCATATCTCAATTACTTACTTTAGAGCTTAAGGGAAGGAATCCTTCTAAATTATCCAGTACTAACTGATAAGTTTCAAGTACTGTCATTTCTTTGTTGAAGTCATTCTCTCAGACTGGAGTTATTGCTCATTTCTTAGCACTTCACACTTTGTATGCCTTGAATACAAAGATTAATAGAATAATGTAACTCCTATAAAAAAAAAAACTGCTTTTCTTTTCTTTTCAACCCGTAAATCTTCTTGCCTTCCTAAGTTACATTTTGTTTCTAAAACTGAAGATTCCTTCCTTAGAAAACCATCCAGTTAATCATGCCTGGCTGTGGACTGCAAGGCACATTCCACTAAGAGTCAAAACACCTGTGCTCTATTCCAGTGTCAGCCTCTATCCTAATTCCCCTGGGTCTCTACATCCTTATTAGTAAAACTAACAAATCAAGCAACATAATGACTATACTGTTTACAAACTTCACCATTCATTCATTTAGTATTTACTGAGAACTTATATGCCAGGCACTGTGCTTGGCACTGAATACATAATATGCCATGGCCTCTAGGAGCCCACGTGGTGTACAAGATTGACATAGAAACAAGCATCCAGAGGAAGGGGAACTTGAAAGATATAGAGGAAATCCTAACTTTTCCTGGACCGGGAGGAGTGTACAAAAGTAGTGATCACTGGGTGGGACCTGTGGATTAAGAAGTAGCAAATAAAAATATCAACATAAGGGCTAAAAGTGGAAGAATTTATAAACAAAAGAAAAGGTGTAACAAGATAATTGTTAGTCCCATTGGCTTTTCCATAAGTAAACCTATGAAAGGGAATGGCATGCTTAGGGACTGGGAAAAAGTGTGGTTTAGCTAGAATTCAGTGCAGGGTAAGAAATGGCAGCGGATGTGCAAAAGAGGTGGAGGCCTGCTTTGTAGGAGTTCTATGTGAATCAGAATTAAGCTACATCCTTGGCCATGATTTGAAAAATGGAGTCACATTGGCAGCAGGTTTGGGCTGGACTGGTGGGAACAAATCTTAAAAGTGGCAAGATCAGTTGGAATGCTCTAAGCAAGAAAGAAGGAGGGCCCAAAATAAGAGAGGGTCAGAGGAATCCAGAGAAGGAACCTTATATGAGAGGTACTCTTGTGGTTTAATTGACCATTAAATGAGGGTGAGGAGTAAAAGGAAGGAACTGGGAATATTTTTGGATGATGATCCCATTCACTAGGGTAGCACATTCAAGAAGAGGAACAGTTATGAGCAGCAAGATAAAATGTTCAGCTGGGCACCTGACCTGTGGTGTTATAAAATGTCCATGGAACATACCAAAGAGAAATATCCAGTATGTTAGTGGCACAATCAGGTCTGGAATTTGCTAAGTAGGTCAAGAGTTGGAGATTAATGTGTCCATTATAGCACACAGAGGGTAACTGAAGTCATGAAGCTATGAAAGAGGACGTTTTTCAAAGAAAGTATGCAAAGTAAGAACAGAGGACCAAGGACAAAACCAAAGAGAACATTAAGATTGGGTCTCGGGGAACTGTGACCACGCACAGAGCAGGCCCAGCGGCCTGCTGAGGGGCAGAGCCGCCCCCCACCCCTCGCGCCTGCCAGGTAGGGGAACTGTGATCATGGACAGAGCAGGCCCAGCGGCCTGCTGAGGGGCAGAGCCACCCCCCACCCCACGCCCCTGCCAGGTGACCACCGACAGAAAAGGCCCAGTGGCCCGCGGTGGGACAGAGCTTCCAATCACTCCTGCAAGGTAGGCAGGCCTGCGACCCACCTGCAGAAGAGGAGCAGCGGCCTGCTGAGAGGCAGATCCGCCCCCTCCCCCTGCACCGGCAAGGTAGAGGGAACTGTGACCACGCACAGAGCAGGCCCAGCGGCCTGCTGAGGGGCAGAGCCGCCCCCCACCCCTCGCGCCTGCCAGGTAGGGGAACTGTGACCACGGACAGAAAAGGCCCAGTGGCCCGCGGCGGGACAGAGCTTCCAATCACTCCTGCAAGGTAGGCGGGCCTGCGACCCACCTGCAGAAGAGGAGCAGCGACCTGCTGAGAGGCAGAGCCGCCCCCTCCCCCTGCACCTGCAAGGTAGAAGGAACTGTGACCACGCACAGAGCAGGCCCAGCGGCCTGCTGAGGGGCAGAGCCACCCACCACCCCCCGCCCCTGCCAGGTGACCACCGACAGAAAAGGCCCAGTGGCCCGCGGCGGGACAGAGCTTCCAATCACTCCTGCAAGGTAGGCGGGCCTGCGACCCACTGGCAGAAGAGGAGCAGCGGCCTGCTGAGAGGCAGAGCCGCCCCCTCCCCCTGCACCGGCAAGGTAGAGGGAACTGTGACCACGCACAGAGCAGGCCCAGCGGCCTGCTGAGGGGCAGAGCCACCCCCCACCCCCCGCGCCTGCCAGGTAGGTGGAACTGTGACCACCGACCGAAAAAGGCCGAGTGGCCCGCGGCAGGACAGAGCTTCCAATCACTCCTGCAAGGTAGGCGGGCCTGCGACCCACTGGCAGAAGAGGAGCAGCGGCCTGCTGGGAGGCAGAGCCGCCCCCTCCCCCTGCACCGGCAAGGTAGAGGGAACTGTGACCACGCACAGAGCAGGCCCAGGGGCCTGCTGGGGGGCAGAGCCGCCCCCCACCCCCCGCGCCTGCCAGGTAGGTGGAACTGTGACCACCATCAGAACAGGCCAGACCTGCAACCGAGAGACAGAACAGGCCCAGTGGCCTGAGGAAGGGTAGAGCCGCCCCCCCTCCCCCCCGCACCTGCAAGGTAGGCGGACCTGCGACCCACTGGCAGTACAGCCCCAGAGGCCTGCAGAGGGGCAGTGCCGCTGCCTGCACCTGCAAAGTAGACAGAACTGTGACCACCCACAGAAGAAGCCTAGCGGCCCGCAGTGGGACAGAGCCGCCGCCCGCGCCTGCGAGGGAGACTTTGCAACTATACAAGACCAATATAAATATATAGGGGGAAAATTCAATAACACAACAGTTTCACTAAGTAGAAAGGAACGCAAACAGTATGAAGAGACAAGGAAAGAAAGGACCACAAGCAATGCAGGTCAACTCAACATTAGAAGAGGTAATAGCTGCAGCAGATGGAATGTCAGATAAAGAATTCAGGATATACATGCTTCAGATGATCTGGAGTCTCAAGGAAGACATCAGACAGCAAAATCAGACAATGAAAGATCACTTCAACAATGAATTACATAAACAAATCCAAGAAGCAAAAGATCAACTACACAGGGAAATAGAGGTTATAAAAAACAAACAAACAGAAATCCTAGAAATGCAGGAAGCAATAAGCCAGCTTAAAAACTCAATTGAGAATACTACCAGCAGAGTAGAACACTTAGAAGACAGAACATCAGACAATGAAGATAAAGTATTTCAACTTGAAAAGAACATAGACAGCTCAGCAAGACTGTTAAGAAACCATGAGCAGAACATCCAAGAAATATGGGATAACATCAAGAGACCAAATTTAAGAGTCATTGGGATACAGGAAGGGACAGAGTTTCAAACCAAAGGATTGAGCAATCTATTCAATGAAATAATACGAGAAAACTTCCCAGACTTAAAGAATGAGACAGAACCCCAAATCCTAGAAGCCTACAGGACGCCGAATGTGCAAAATCATAAGAGACCCACACCTAGACACATTATAATGAAGATGCCCAACATACAGAATAAGGAGAGAATTTTAAAAGCTACAAGAGAAAGGAAGCAGATCACATTTAGGGGTAAGCCAATCAGGATAACAGCTGATCTTTCAACACAGACTCTGAAAGCTAGAAGATCCTGGAATAACATATTTCAAACACTGAAAGAAAATGGGTTCCAACCAAGAATTGTGTTTCCAGCGAAATTAAGCTTCAGGATGGAAGATGAAATTAAAACCTTCCACGATAAACAAAAGTTAAAAGAATTTGCAGCTAGAAAACCATCTCTTCAAAACATCCTGGGCAAAACATTACAGGAAGAGGAAATGGAAAAGAACAATGAAAACCAACAGTGGGAGGTAGGACACTAAAGGGGGGAAAATAATCAAAGAGGAAAACAAACCATGTTTAGTAACATAAATAAACAAATATGGCTGGAAGAACAACCCATATCTCAATAATAACCCTAAATGTTAATGGCTTAAACTCACCAATCAAGAGACACAGGCTAGTAGAATGGGTCACAAAACAAGACCCAACAATATGCTGCCTACAGGAGACGCATTTGATAGGAAAAGACATACATAGGCTGAAGGTGAAAGGTTGGGAAAAATCATATCACTCATATGGACTTCGGAAACAAGCAGGAGTATCCATACTCATATCAAATAAAATAGATTTCAAGCCAAAGTTAATCAAAAGGGATAAAGAGGGATACTACATACTGCTCAAGGGAACCATACACCAACAAGACATAACAATCATAAATATATATGCCCCAAACAATGGTGCAGCTATGTTCATCAAACAAACTCTTCTCAAGTTCAAGAGTCTAATAGACCACCATACAATAATCATGGGAGACTTCAACACACCTCTATCACCACTGGACAGATCTTCCAAACAAAAGTTGAATAAGGAAACTATAGATCTCAATAACACAATTAATAACCTAGACTTAATTGACATATATAGAGTATACCACCCAACATCAAGCAGTTACACTTTTTTCTCAGCAGCACATGGATCCTTCTCAAAAATAGATCATATATTATGTCACAGGGAAACTCTTAGACAATATAAAGGAGTAGAGATAATACCATGCATCCTATCTGATCATAATGGAATGGAACTGAAAATCAACGATAAAAGAAGGAAGGGAAAAGAATACATCACTTGGAGAATGAACAATAGGTTACTGAATGATCAATGGGTTATAGAAGACATCAAGGAAGAAATTAAAAAATTCTTAGAGATTAATGAAAACACAGACACAACATATCGGAATCTATGGGACACATTGAAAGCAGTTCTAAGAGGAAAATTCATTGCTTGGAGTTCATTCCTTAAAAAAAGAAAAAACCAACAAATAAATGATCTCATACTTCATCTCAAAATCCTAGAAAAAGAAGAGCAAAACAACAGCAAAAGAAGTAGAAGGCAAGAAATAATTAAAATCAGAGCTGAAATTAATGAAATCGAAACAAAAGAAACAATTGAAAAAATTGACAAAACTAAAAGTTGGTTCTTTGAAAAAATAAACAAAATCGACAGACCCTTAGCCATGCTAGCGAAGAGAAGAAGAGAGAGAACTCAAATTACTAACATACGGGATGAAAGAGGCAATATCACAACAGACACTTCAGAAATACAGAAGATAATCAAAAATTATTTTGAATCCTTATACTCCAATAAATTAGAAGATAGTGAAGGCATAGATAAATTTCTTAAGTCATATGATCTGCCCAGATTGAGTCAGGAGGATATAGACAACCTAAACAGACCAATATCAATTGAGGAAATAGAAGAAACCATCAAAAGACTACCAACTAAGAAAAGCCCAGGACCAGATGGGTATACAGCAGAGTTTTACAAAACCTTTAAAGAGGAACTAATACCAATACTTTTCAAGCTACTTCGGGAAATAGAAAAAGAGGGAGAACTTCCAAATTCATTCTACGAGGCCAACATCACCCTGATACCTAAACCAGACAAAGACACTTCAAAGAAAGAAAACTACAGACCAATATCTCTAATGAACCTAGATGCAAAAATCCTCAATAAAATTCTGGCCACTCGGATACAAAAACTTATCAAAAAAATTGTGCACCATGATCAAGTAGGATTCATCCCTGGGATGCAAGGCTGGTTCAATATACGGAAATCAATAAATGTTATTCACCACATCAATAGACTTAAAAATAAGAATCATATGATCATCTCGATAGATGCGGAAAAAGCATTTGACAAAGTACAGCATCCCTTTATGTTCAAAACTCTAGAAAAACTAGGGATAACAGGAACATACCTCAATATTGTAAAAGCAATCTATGCTAAGCATCAGGCTAGCATCATTCTGAATGGAGAAAAATTGAAAGCATTCCCTCTAAAATCTGGAACAAGACAGGGATGCCCTCTCTCTCCACTTCTGTTCAACATAGTTCTCGAAACACTGGCCAGAGCAATTAGACAGACGAAAGAAATTAAAGGCATCAAAATAGGAAAAGAAGAACTTAAATTATCACTATTTGCAGATGACATGATTCTATACCTAGCAGACCCAAAAGGGTCTACAAAGAAACTATTAGAGCTAATAAATGAATTCAGCAAAGTGGCAGGATATAAAATCAACACGCATAAATCAAAGGCATTCCTGTATATCAGCGACAAATCCTCTGAAATGGAAATGAGGACAACCACTCCATTCACAATATCTTCAAAAAAAATAAAATACTTGGGAATCAACCTAACAAAAGAGGTGAAAGACTTATACAATGAAAACTACAGAACCCTAAAGAGAGAAATAGAAGAAGATCTTAGAAGATGGAAAAATATACCCTGTTCATGGATAGGCAGAACTAACATCATCAAAATGGCGATATTACCAAAAGTTCTCTACAGGTTTAATGCAATGCCAATCAAAATCCCAACGGCATTTCTTGTAGAAATAGAGAAAGCAATCATGAAATTCATATGGAAAAACAAAAGGCCCAGAATAGCAAAAACAATGCTAAGCAGGAAGGGTGAATCAGGCGGTATAGCGATACCAGACTTCAAACTATACTACAGAGCAATAGTAACAAAAACAGCATGGTACTGGTACCAAAACAGGCGGGTGGACCAATGGTACAGAATAGAGGACACAGAAACCAATCCACAAAACTACAACTACCTTATATTTGATAAAGGGGCTAAAAGCATGCAATGGAGGAAGGATAGCATCTTCAACAAATGGTGCTGGGAAAACTGGAAATCCATATGCAACAAAATGAAACTGAATCCCTTTCTCTCGCCATGCACAAAAGTGAATTCAAAATGGATCAAGGAGCTTGATATCAAATCAGAGACACGCCGTCTGATAGAAGAAAAAGTTGGCTACGATCTACATACTGTGGGGTCGGGCTCCAAATTCCTCAATAGGACACCCATAGCACAAAAGTTAATAACTAGAATCAACAAATGGGACTTACTCAAACTAAAAAGTTTTTTCTCAGCAAAAGAAACAATAAGAGAGGTAAATAGAGAGCCTACATCCTGATAACAAATCTTTACTCCTCACACTTCAGATAGAGCCCTAATATCCAGAGTATACAAAGAACTCAAAAAATTAGACAATAAGAGAACAAACAACCCAATCAACAAATGGGCCAAGGACCTGAACAGACACTTCTCAGAGGAGGACATACAATCAATCAACAAGTACATGAAAAAATGCTCACCATCTCTAGCAGTCAGAGAAATGCAAATCAAAACCACCCTAAGATACCATCTCACTCCAGTTAGATTGGCAGCCATTATGAAGTCAAACAACAACAAGTGCTGGCGAGGATGTGGGGAAAAGGGTACACTTGTACATTGCTGGTGGGACTGCAAATTGGTGCAGCCAATTTGGAAAGCAGTATGGAGATTTCTTGGAAAGCTGGGAATGGAGCCACCATTTGACCCAGCTATTCCCCTTCTTGGTCTATTCCCTAAAGACCTAAAAAGAGCATGCTACAGGGACACTGCTACATCTATGTTCATAGCAGCACAATTCACAATAGCTAGACTGTGGAACCAACCTAGATGCCCTTCAATGGATGAATGGATAAAAAAAATGTGGCATTTATACACAATGGAGTATTACTCTGCATTAAAAAATGACAAAATCATAGAATTTACAGGGAAATGGATGGCATTAGAGCAGATTATGCTAAGTGAAGCTAGCCAATCCCTAAAAAACAAATGCCAAATGTCTTCTTTGATATAAGGAGAGTAACTAAGAACAGAGTAGGGTCGAAGAGCAGGAGAAGAAGATTAACATTAAACAGGGATGAGAGGTGGGAGGGAAAGGGAGAGAGAAGGGAAAATGCATGGAAATGGAAGGAGACCCTCAGAGTTATACAAAAGTACATACAAGAGGAAGTGAGGGGAAGGGGAAAAATAATATAAGGGGGACAAACGAATGTCAGTAGAGGGAGCAGAGAGAGAAGAGGGGAGGGGAGGGGAGGGGAGGGGAGGGGAGGGGAGGGGAGGGGAGGGGGGATAGTAGAGGATAGGAAAGGCAGCAGAATACAACAGACACTAGTATGGCAATATGTAAATCAATGGATGTGTAACTGATGTGATTCTGCAATCTGTATATGGGGTAAAAATGGGAGCTCATAACCCACTTGAATCAAATTGTGAAATATGATATATCAAGAACTATGTAATGTTTTGAACAGCCAACAATAAAAAAATTAAAAAAAAAAAAAAAAAAAAAAAAAAAGAAAGATTGGGTCTCAAATTTTTTAGGTAACAGACCACATCTATTTAACCATGCTCACACAAATGCTCACACAAACTCATTTTAGAATTGAATTTAGGGATTCACTGATTCCATGGGTCAGGAATCCCAAGTCAAAGAGAGGGAGGAAGATACAACTAATAATTTTTATTTATCCATTTTGCTATTATTAATTATAATCTTTCCAAAAACATTAATATTCTTATTAATGTTATCCTGAGAGTTTTTGCTTTTTTGTTTGTTTTTCATTTTTTCTTCAATTAAGGAGCCAAATAGTGTTTCTACATGGCTATAAAGGGGAAGTTTCAATACCGTAGCTATGGAAGATTTGATTCATTTGGACATGTCTGTCTGAAGCACTGGATCATCTAACCCGCCACGTATTTCATGTAATAGCAAACCCCAAATTCCAGCAAGAAAGAAGAATTGGCATTGTCCTTTGAGGTGACTGCAAGGGCCCAGACAGGCCATCTGCCATAAGTCTGGGACCTGAGCCCTGACTGATGTCCAATTATCAAAGAATGATTCTTCCACTGGTGCTTCTCTTCTTACTCCTGACCCACTTCATTTCCTGTCCAAGTCCTTTTCTCCTTATATAACTTGACCTTGACCCTCTAGTCCAAGAAAGAAATCTAATACTCCCTTACTTCTGAGTTGGGCACTGTTTTCTTGTTTTTTTCCCACTCATCTCCCTGGGCTCTGGGGTCACAGGATCAGGATTTTTCTAAAGTGTGCTATGCTCAAGGGAAGCAGCAGCAACCCTGCCTCCAACAGAATTCAGAAGCAGATAGATTACTGGAAAGATCCCAGACAGAAATTGATTTTTCTTATCTAAATTATGGGCCCTGTGAAAGTTATAAATGTGCTTTGAATTATATAGAAACCAACCTTTTTAAGCACAAATAGGGGGTGTGGAGGTTCATGTCCCTTCTTATCACCCTACCTTAACCCTAAACTGTCACTCTGAAGGAAATGACAGGCTCACCATTTTCTCTCCAGGCTTTCTTGCCTTTCATGATTTCACATCTGGCTTATGAAGGCTGAAAACCACTGTGCCTTCCCCAAAACTTGCCTGCACCCATAAAATGAAGCCGATTTTAAATACACAGTCTGGTGTATGAATGGAGAGATAAATTACCACTTTCAGAACACACGGTCATTGGTACATTTTCCTAGAGCTCTTTGTCGTTTTTCTCAATACACTGTACTCTGAACTTTGAATGAGAATTCTAGAAAATGATGTTGTGATGTAGCATAATACAAGAATGTAACGTTTAGGGATTTTTTTTTTAAATAATCAAACTAGGAAAGAATTGTTTCCGTTTATACTTCAAATCCCTTTTTCGGATTGCAAGACACAGCAGCTTTCATCCTGTGAGTTTTCTAAGTAGGACTACGGTTGTAGTCGACGGAAAAGCCCTTCTGGAGCTCCTAATTCTAAGTTCAGCTCGGTGCAGGGGACATAAGAAAAGCATAGTTAAGGGAGAAGAAATGAAATCAATACAGCTCTCCAAGCCTCAGTCTTTTGTGTACAAAATGAAGATAACTATCTAGCTCAGAGTGTTCTTGAAAGGTTTGAAAGGCACTGTGCTGACAAGCCCCAGCAGGGGATGTGTGCTCCATGTTATGTAATTTCTTTGTACTTTTCTTCATTATGCCACAATGGTGATTATACTGTTTCCCACATGATACTATTGTCTTAGGAGGAATAATGTCCATCTTCTTGCTTTTTATCTTCATAGTGCTAGACACATAGTATAACCTCAATAAATGTTTGTTGACTAAAGGATTGAATGAAGGAAGTTTACTAAACGCTAGCTCTGTTTCAGGCTAAAATGTGAGTCCCTCATGTATTATTTTATTTGATACTATAGTAAACTATAAGATAGAACTCATGGTTTCATGCATAAAAAAATTGAAATACTAAAAGGAAAAGAAACCTTCTAATAAGTTGCAAATTCAAGACTCAAATCTGTTTTCTGACTCTGAGTTCTAAACACTTTTTTTAAATTGGAACTAACTGCCTCTTTTGACTATGTTTTTCCATACTCAGCTAAATCTCCTCAGTTACATAAATGATTCAATAAAACATCAATAACCAATATGGAGAAGGGGAAATATGGGAAAATCTCTATGGAAAAACACTTTTTTTTTTTAGATTTTTAAATTTGTTTTAATTAGTCATACATGACAGTAGAATGTATTTATACACTTTGATATATCATGCATAGATGGGTATAATTTCTCATTTTTCTGATTGTGTATGTTGTAGCATCACATTGTTCATGCAGTCATATATGTATGGAAAGTACTGATGTCTGTTTCATTCTACTATCTTTCCTATCCCCATCTCCCCTCCCCGCCCTCCCTTCACTCTATTCTTCCTTAGTGTCCCCCCTTATTTTGAATTAGCATCCACATATTAGAGAAAATATTTGGCCTTTTTGTAGAAAAGACCTATTCCTCTTCCTAGTCCTAGGCAACCACTGAGGTGCTTTTGTCTTTTCTGAACATTTCAAAATGTTCAGAATGCCATAATTTCATTCTCCTCTTCTAGTCAAAACATAAATTCATATTTACAATTTTTCCTCTAACAACATGCTTACAAGTGAATTTCCCCTGTTGTGTCATTGGTTTTGCTACTCATTTTACTCATATCCCCCAGCCTGGAGCACTCAGGCCCTGTGTGCCTTTGGCCAAAGCTTTGTACTTCGTTCACAAGTGAAATAACACCGTGAGAAAAATGGCATTGGCTTTTAGTGTCCCACACACATGGCACTTCCTCTTGACAATTCCCCACTCCAAAGGCATCAGGGTTTGGAGGAATTTTACAATGGGTAAGTTTCCAGGAACCCACAGGTAGGTCAAATCCATTATAATTTCTAAACTTCTTAAAAATCCATCTGTTTAACATTTATCCCCCAAATTATAATCTAGGTGTTGATAGGTTAACCAGATATACATGTCTAAGGTAGATCATATGTGGTTTATCCAAAGAAAATAATAAAATAGATCAATTAAATCCATATTTTCTAAAGCTAATTGAGAAATAGTTATGGGACAGCATGCAGCAATAAAAATAGACAATCTATTGGCATTTGCTGCAGCATGGATACATTTCAAAAACAAGGCACTACATCAAAAAAGACAACACATTTTATGGTTTCATTTAAGTGAAATGTTCGGAAAAGACAAAAGCATCTCAGTGGGACTAGGAACAGGAATAGGTCGCTCCTTACAAACAGGCACAAGAGAACTCCTTGAGGTAACAGAAATGTTCAAAAACCGGATTGTGGTGAGAGTCACACAATTCTTCAAATTTACTAAAAGTCATTGACTTCTACACTTAAAATCAGTGACATTTTTTTATGTAAAAAATTCTAAAAATTTTCTGTGAGCAAACCAGCACCTCAAGATTTAGGAATGGAAATGGTGATATTTGAATGTGATGTCTTATGACAATTGGAATTTACATTCATAAAGCCTTCTATACTAAGTATGGACAATCAGATTGGCTATTTTGAAGGAGTTCTATCATATTAATCTACAACACTCTATTTGTTGCAATTATAAGGAGGTTCGGTCTAACAACTCTCTTCTGGAAACCACTGTACAGTAGTCATTTCCTGGGGCCAGGAGGGAAGACTTGACTGTGTGAGCCTGGTACTGTCAGCAGATATTTCACGAGGATCACTCTATTGTGCTACTATCCCTCGGATAGAGTGGTTTGGCTCAACTTAAAATTCTCTTTTCTTTTCTTTTCTTTTTTTGTCCTTGGTAAGTATTTGCTTAAATAGAACCATCATCATTATGCCATTAGACTGAATTTTAGGACTTAGGCTTCTTTTGCTGGCTTTTGTTGCATTTATGTTTGGCTTTCTTAGGAATTAACCACAGACCATTAGTGAAAACAATGCAAAGGCCTGGAAAGCTATACAGAAAGTCTAGGCAAAGACAGCTGTAAAGGCCCTGAGCAAAATTTCCCAGATTTTTGCCCTGAGTTCCCCCAAAACCTTGGCAAATGTCTCTATTAAAAAAAAATTATTAAGAAGGAAAAATATCTGGCACCATTTTCATAGGAATCCCCCTAGACTTTCCTCCTCCCGCCACATCTTCCCATCCATGCCACAACACACCACTAGAAACACAGGGGGGAAATACCAAGAAAGTATTATTTAAATTTAAAAAAAAAAATAAGATTAAGTCCTGTTGTCTACAAAGGGAAAAGATCTGGGAGCACCATTTAAACTTAAAATATACCTAAAATATGCTCCACGGCTGCCACCTAGGTTCCAATGAGTACAGTGGGAGATATATTAGAATATATTGGCAATGGGAAGGCTGTCTTCAAAAGATTCTAACATAGCCCCCAGGGGAGGGGGGCACACATGAGGATTTAGGAGTTAGAATGAACAGAAGTTCCTGTCCTTTGAAAAATCCACCCAGATCAGTTTGCCCATAGGAGTCAGATACTCCCTGTTTAATAGCCCCATATCACTTTGAATATGACTCTGTTTTAGTGTTTATCATAATGTACTATCTTTCTGTCTCACTAGATTAAAAATCACGAAGGTAACAACTCAAGCATATGCATTGTTCTGTCCACAGTTTCTGGCAAACTGCCTTTCACATAGTGTGATCTATGGATAATCTACATGATGAATGCATCTAATAAAACTGGAGACAGGCTATCACATAAGTTTTTTTATAAATAAAATAATTATGTAGTAGAATGGATTTGTTGGAACAACTACATTGGTTAACAAGATATTTTACCTCCTGAAAGAATGTTCTCATTTAAGTTTTTTTTATCTGATTTTTATACTCAATATCCACTTTTTTTTTTGTAAGACAATTGCTCATGTTAATGTGCAGCATGCTGCATGCCTTTAGCACCAAAACGAGTCATGTTATCGCCTGGAAGTTCTCTAATTTATATTATGTCAGAGAAACTTCTAAGCATGCCTTAATAATGCTCACATAGAACTTCTTCCTGGACATTATATCAAGTCTAAATATAGGACTTGTTGTATGTCAGATTTTAAATCCTCACTGTTCCTTTTATCTATAGCTGTTACCACTTGTTTTGTGAACAAATCAATCCATTATAGTAATATCAATATTTTAAGTTATATAATAGTTTTCTTCACAAATTAAAAGACATCCTTTTTATTATAAAATCACCCATTTATGATATTATAAAATATTTATATCTGAAAGAACACTTTATCATTAGAATGAATATACTTTTGGAAAAATGCTAATGAAATGTGCCAAGCCAGTGAAACCATCTCTTACTCTGCATAACTCCTTTTTTTTTTCCCCCCCCGTGGGCAACCAATTAATCCAACTTTTATTTTTTTTTTATTTATTTTTTTTTTAATTTTTTATTGTTGGCTGTTCAAAACATTACATAGTTCTTGATATATCATATTTCACAATTTGATTCAAGTGTCAGCAGAATACAACAGACACTAGTATGGCAATATGTAAATCAATGGATGTGTAACTGATGTGATTCTGCATAACTCTTTTAACTCAACATCATAATTCTCACACAAAAGTGAAGCTCTCAGGACCTAAAGGTCACAGTAAGGGAGGAAAAGGAGATAAACCAGATCCATTCTTGATATGTGGAAGAAGCTAATTTGTATTAATATGAAATGCATTAAGAAAAGATAGTGTATTGATTAAATAAGTTACTACCAATTATTCCATCATTGTCAAACACCAAGAGAACTAGATGTAAAATAGGCTGACACAGATCTGCCATGAACCCAGAGCAGGGGAAATGGCCACATTCCAGCATCCACCATGCGGTGACACCTCATTGAAAACTGAGATAAGGAACAAGAGAAATTATTGTGAACTTCCTTTATCCCAGATAGTTAGGAGGATGTTTACTTCCACTCACCTTAATGACTACATATCAGAAATTCCTCAATATTTGACCTAAGGTAAACATACCTTCCTATGATTTATTTCCCTGCATTTCAGTTTTTCATGAGGACTCCATTGAGTCTGAAAGCCTAGAAAGATGGGATTGGTCCTTCAGCAACAAGGGGAGCTCAAAGGCCCTGCTAGTAAGATAACAAGGTTTCTTGTTCAAATACACTTTTCCTAAGTGATACACAGTGGCAGGGTGAGAGAAAATGTCTCTTACAAAGTAACAAGCTAAAATTAAAGCAGCTTCAATAAAGAGTATGAAAGAAATATTCACAGCAGAATTCTTGGAGAACTTTCTTACAGAAACTCCACAATCTACTCATTGTGTCTAAGGAGTAAAAAGTGAGAAAAATCTACAATATTTGAGAATCTCTCAAAACTTTTTACAAATAAAAGATTGTTCGTTGAAACTTAAGATGTAATTGAATAATTTATTTTTAAATCCATATTTCAAAGTATGTATGATTTACATGCTTCTTTTCCTAAACATAATTTTAAAGAACTATTTGATGTCAAAGTTGTAAGAAGAACTTAAGAGTGTCTGGCATATATTAGATCGTTAATAAATATTAATTTGCTTCCTTCTTGTGATATTGAAAATTTAAAAAATAATTAGTATATTGAGTGGGTTTTTATTAGCCTGAGGTTTTACTGATACTAAAGAAGATGGTAGGTAAGAAAAACACATGTATGTTCGAGGAGCTTATTATACTTTTCCTACATAGATAAGGAGTTGTGTGAGATAATGCAAGGTTTCCCTCTCATTTCCTGCTTTGCTCCGTCCCTTTTCAATATTAGCAAGAGAGATGAACTTTTGATTTATGATTATACACTCTCCAGAATCAGAAACAAGCCAAAAGTTAGGTTTTAAGATTGTAGTTAGGGTCTAATCACATGTAAAACTAGAAGAGATCTTTCTCTAATTTTATATGCGAACCAGCAGTAGTCTGGGAACTTCCAAGAGGTTTGGTTTTTAAAGAACTGGAATGTAACACCTGTGGCCTGGACACTAGGATTCTCATGGTGGATCCTAGTCACAGTTACTGATAAACATACCTCCAGCCATTTCAAGAGAACACTGACAAAAGGAAAGCAGAGTGGGAGAAATACAATATGGCAGATCCCATTCATAGACCCGAAGCAGCAGACTGGTTACTTCCCCTTTGGGGACCTCAGAAACACTGGAGAGCCGAGGAGTTTTTCAGAAAGAGTTACAGTTATGCAAGTGTAAGTAGCAGCAAGAATAGGTCACCTTTGGAATAATGATAACAAATGTCACCTGCCAGGCACTGTTCATGTGCTTTACTCACGTTATGTCATCTGAGCCTCACAGCCATTTATAGGGGTGGGGTTTATACACTATTAGTACCCTTACCACGCAAAACAAGAAGTGTTGTTGTTCACAAAGGGTGAAGTGACTTGGCCACTGGCATGTGGCTAGTAAGTTGTAGAGCAGCCTTTGTAACAAAGTTACAAAGTACAAGTTACAAGTTACTATGTAGCAAAGTTACAATGTACAAGTATGTACAAGTTACTATGTAGCAAAGGTTCTGGGGTCTTTTAACTTCTTAACAATGCATTTCCGATTTTGTGAAAATCTATATATGGTCTATAAAACAAAGATGAAAGAATACTGTCAAATGTATACAACATTTACCTTTGAGCATTGTCTTACAGAGAGCTTTAAATTTTTTCTTGATATATTTTTAGACATTATTCAATATTCCTGTAGATAAGAATGACTTGCATTAGAATCCATTTTCTTAAATCAGAAACTTCATATAATTACATTTACTTTACACAGTCTTTTCGCTACATGGTACCCTGTAATAATCTCAGATCTTAATTTTGCAAAAGTCATGATGTAGAACAGTACAAATCCCAACAGTTTCATAGGCCAGGAAATTGGAGGAAATGAAGTAAAAGAAAAAACTGAAATTATTTCTGCAACAGCAAATAATGTCCTGATAGATAATTATTTGGCACATGGCCACTAGTGTTTGTAAAACACTTATCAGATTTTAAAATTAATTTCCTAAAAAGAAATACAAACTAGGTTCTATGAGTGCTAAGATAATGATATTGAGGAATTCCCAGTTTACCATGGATAGAAGCCTGAGATGATACAAAAAGGACTCATACCTTACCGGGATTATCCGGGACCTCAGTGGGCTACAAATGTCGATTCTTGTAAAGGAGACTGTGCTCTAGATTCTCATAGAGAGGCAAACTGTCAGGCTGTATAGGTACCCAACACCTATATTAGATTATTTTCATTACTCCAAAAAGAAACCCAAAGTCCATTGACAGAGACTCCCCATTCTCTACTACCCATAGCCTCTGGAAATTACTAATCATTTTTGGTCTGCTCTCAAATCCAGTAGCCAGCTAGGGGACATGTGTCTGTTGGGCATTTGAATCATGGCTACTGTGATGAAGAAAATGAACTTTTAAACTTATTCTGTTGTAACTCATTTAAATTTATTTTTTTGTACTGAGGATTGAACCAAGAAGTGTTTTACCACTGAACTACACCTCCAGTCCTTTTTATTTTTCAACTGAGACAGGGTCTTCCCAAGTTTCTGAAAGTCTACCTAATTGCTGAGGCTGGCCTCAAACTTAAAATCCTCTTGTCTCAGCCTCCTAAGTCACTCTGATTACAGACATATACCACCACACCTGGCACTAATTTAACAGCCATGCTAAATTAGTTACCAATTCTGGATACCACGTATATGAAGCTTTCCCATATGTTATCAGTTTTTGTTTGTTTGTTTTGTAAACATATTTTTTAAGATGTTGTGAACCTTTATTTTATTCATTTATTTATATGTGGTGATGAGAATCCAACCCAGTGCCTCACAAGTGCTAGGCAAGTGCTCCACCACTGAGCCACAACCCCAGCCCCCATATGTTATCAGGTTTTGTTTGTTTGTTTGTTTGGTTGGTTGGTTGGTACTGGGGATTGAACTCAAGGGTACTTGACCACCAAGCCACATACCCAGCCCTATATTGTATTTTATTTAAAGACAGGGTCTCACTGAATTGCTTTGCATTTACCATTGCTGAGGCTGACTTTGAACTCTTGAACATCCCATCTCAGCCTCCAGAGCTGCTGGGATTACAGGTGTGCATCACCGTGCCCGGCTATGTTATTGGTTTTTAAGTCTATTCCTCCTATTTTTTTAGGGAAATATAGGAATATTCATAATACCATTTTTACCATATATACTTGGGTAAGAATCTTCAAGATCACCCTACACAGAAACTGGGTGTATTCACAATTCAAAAGTAAAATTATCTGTTGAAGGAACACTCACTTAGGTCACTACATCACAGAAAAATTGTATCTCACTTTAGTCAAGCTTAAACCAGTATCACATTCTTTTAAAAAATAACGGCCTGAGATGTAATTCATGTACCATAGACTTTACTCCTTAAAAGTATGTATTTCAGTGGCTTTCAATATATTCAGAGTTATGCAAGCATTGCCACAATTTAATATTAGCACATTTTCATCACTCCAAAAAGAGACCTAGGACAATGACTCCCCAGTCTTTGGAAATTATTAATCTACCTTTTGTCTTGCTTGGCACTCATGTTCTCATTTATTAAACAACAAATCTGTGTGAAGTAAGGGGGTCCCCAGCTTACAATGGCTAGACTTAGGATTTTTTGTTGTTGTTGTTGTTATACACACTCATTAGGAATGGTGCTTTGAATTTTGACTGTGGATCTTTTCCTGAGCTAGTAAAACGTGGTACGATCCTCTCCATGCTGGGCAGGGACAGCGTGCTGCAGCACCCCAGAAAATAAGCAATCACCAGAGAAAACTGCTGATTTCCGTGCACTGTGTACTGAGCTATGATATTTTGCAGGTTGGATGTATTAAGTACATTTTTCACGTACTACATTTTCAACTTACAATGGTTTTATCAGGTTGTAACCTCATCATGGATCAGGGCATCTTTCATCTTGGTTTTTCTTCCAATCTCTTTTTTCCATGAGTTTTAAAATTTTCCTTGCTATTTTCCATTTCCACATTGTCCTGAATTTCTCCTTGCCTGTCCTTCTTAGCTGACACTCCTGTGCCCACGTTTTTGAATCCATCTTTATTCAGTGGATCTTAATTCTTTGAACTCCAGGACTCAGAGGCAACAGTCATTTTTGTCACCAAAATAGGACAAGCCAGAAAAATTAGAATAGGCTTCAGGATCTAGAATTTAAGAGTCTGAGACTGAAAGAAAAAGCACGGGGAGAATGTTGAGTGTCTCTCAAGTTCAATTTAGAAGCTATCTGAATAGTGTTATTCCCACTCCTACTCCAGGCTCTGTCTGGTACCATTCCAATTCTCAGCATTTAAACAATGCCTGGCATATAACACCCCGTAATAAATCATTGTTGAGTGAAGGAAGGAATAAACATATTTCTCTATGATGTCTACTGGCTTGCCCCTCCCAGACAGCCATTCCGCTAGAGTGTTATTTATTTTCCTTCAAAAATTGCTTATTAAATGCCATCCAGGTGCTTCGAAGTAAAGTTATATGTCAACTGGGAGTATTTCTCCCAGATTGCTGAAGCTGGGGAATTATCTGAATTCTTCCTTTTGATTTACACCAAATTATGAGGAAGACTCATTTAAGCCCCAGAAAATAATGTCCTTTTCTCCACAGAATGTGAAATTAGAAATACCTTCACTTAGAACTCAGATTTCATGACCCTTCTTAGGCACTCTTTCTCCAGTTTACTCCACAGCCAGTGTTGTTGGGTGCATGCTGAGGATTTTTAAGGTCTCTGTGATATTCTTTAATGCATCCATGGGAGGGAAGGAAAAGAAGTGCGAGGGAGGGAGCTACAAGTCTCCACACAAACCTTTCTTTCAGTTCAAGTATGAAAAGGGAGATAAAAAAAAAAAAAAGCCAACTGCAGACATACTGTACTCAGCATGAGCCAAGAGCTACCTTGAAGATTGGCAGTTCCAAAAGGCATCAACAGGAATCCTTTTGGTAATTACCAGTTCGGAAATGTCATCCCATTGATTGTGACAGACATAAACCAGCTGTGCTTTGTTGAGGAAGAACAGAGGCCAGGCCTGAGCGGTAACAAACGGCCGGGCCAGCTGCAGCCTGCATGCCGGCCTCCCCCCAACAGAGCTCTCCCATTTCATACTTGCCAAATGCTGAAGCAATTAATCACACCGTAGAAGTGGATCTAAAACGTCTGAAATTGCCTGTTGAAGATTAACTGAATCTATCATATTTCCAGTTGGATTGGGAGGGAGGGAAGTGTCTTTTCACTGTAGAAAGATGCTCGGTCAAATTAATTGCTGAGATCTCAGGCTGATTGCTTCAATTCCAACTGGAATTTAGAGAATCTTCTGGCCAAAATCCTTATTCTTAAGTGAGAGGCAGAGAAAGGACATAGATTTTGCCTTTATGAATCCCTGGGGTGGAATCAAAGGCACTCAGCTCAAGCCAACACAGGTGTCCTTATAGTCTAAACAATGATTGAAGAGCAGTTGTTCATCTATTCTGCCTGTGGTTTGCAAGAACAGCTCCTCTGCACCAACGCCCACCCTCTCCTGGGTGGAGAGGATCTGGCAGGGGTCACAAGGGCTCCTCAACAGGTCATCAGCCTCACCCTCAGGGGAAAGTGGGCCTCTCAGCTGGGCCAGTAGTGCTGTCCTGGGCAATCTGAATCTGCCACAGCCTTGGAGAGCCACGCTGCCTAGGTTTCCAGAACAATCAACTGCTGGCATGTAACTATGTGGGGCAGCTCACCCCTGAATGCCTGAAGTGAAAAGCGTCTGGTGACCCCAGACCTGGTGTGTGGGTAAAGGGTGGACCACTTATCTCCCACCATGAGTGGTGGGTCTGGGCTAACCCAGGGAGTCCGTATGTAGTCGCTGTCCTCACATGCCCCAGACCTAGCCTCCAGGGAGCCCTGGGAGCTTGTCATCCCACAGAGGGAAATGACCATGTCTCCTTTTGACCCTGCCAGAGTGTCTCATTTAATTCTCTGCTTGTTCATTCCTTCAGAAATGTCGCCACTGCAGATCTGCAGGATCTGCAGGCAAGTTTCTGCTTTCTATTTTAGACTATTCATTTACATAACTTTGACTCCTGCCAAAAATACTGCTGTTGCTTTTATTTTAAAAAATTTTGTTTACACAAATAGCTTCCTAATAACATAACTTCTAAATAATACCTAATGCATCTATTAACAATATTCTAAGTAGGATAAAAAGTCTATAGGTTCTTACATGGAAAGAAAGCCCAATATATATTGAAAAGTGAAAAAGGCAACTACAGATTGTTTTGTATGAGTTCATTTCCAGAAAAATAGCCATATATGAATAACATTTGGAGGAAAAAAAGTGAATTAAAATTGTTGATAACAGCTGTTTAGGAAAAAAAGACTATTGGGAATTTTTATTTTCTATATTTTGTGCTTCTGTCATGTCTGAATTTTTTCATTTGGAAAAAAAATTAACATTAAAATATACACATAAAAATGGAATATTATTTAGCCATAAGGAAAAATAAATTCCTGTCTTTTTGTAGCAAAACTTACAGAACAAGAGGACATTATGCTACATGAAATAAGCCAGACATAGAAAGACAAGAACCATATGTTCTCTCTCATATGTGGAAGCTAAAAAAAAAAAAAAAAGAAAGAAAGGAAAAAAATTGTTGACCTGAATGTAGAATAGGGATTACTAGAGATTGGGAAGGGGGATGTGGTGGTGGAAGGAGATAAAAGGAGACTGGATTTGCTCAGGGCACACAATATTACCTGTGTTGAAATATCACACTTGACCCCATTAATATGTACATGTTAATCAAAAATAAGTAAATAAATAAAGATAAAAATAATTACTAAACAAAACCAATCATTAGTTGTGATTTGAGAACAGAGAGCCTAAGCTCTATAGGGCACTGCCACTCAAAATGTGGTCTCCAGAACACCAACAGCAGCATCACCATTAGGAAAACAGACTCTCAGTTCCCACCATATGTCAATATTCATATCCTGGTTAAAATGAAAATGCACTGACTGTTCATGTTAAATATTACCCCCCTTCCCTGGAGTATATAACTACTTTATATAATGAAAACTAAATTTTTTAAACTTAGAAAATAAGAACATTTATTTTATTTTATAACTGCAATGGATAAACAGGTTTTTGTAGGAACAGATTTTCAATCACTTGATGACCTTTCCTCCAAATACCAGGCATTGATCTCTCTCTCCTGGAAATGGAAAGTCAAACTCAAGTCCACACCTTCAGGTGCACACAGACAATAAAAGAAAGAGACAAATAAGCAAACCGATGGGGAAATACTTACATCAAGTACAAAAACAAAGTAAAAAGTGATATGGCCATGGGGCTGGGGCTGTAGCTCAGTGGTAGAGCCCTTGCCTAGGATGTATGTGTTAGGCACTGGGTTCAATCCTTAGCACCATGAACATAAACAAATAAAATAAAGGCATTTTTTAAAAAATGACAGAGCCACAACAAAAGTTATAACTTATGTTGCTTGACTGAATATCCAACAATGTCTTTGCACCTTACTGACTTCTTATCACTCAGACCAGAGGAAAGATTTTGAAACAACCAACTTGAGGCTTAATTGTATCTATCAAGGAAGAATAAGTTGATGATATAAAAACAAAAAGAAATCGGGGGTGTCATCTTGAGCTTGTGATATTAAAAACAACAATCAAGAACAATGAGTATAGCCATATTTTAGGCAAAACCATTGGTCCAAAATTCTTAAATTAATACAATTTGGTTGTAGTAGAATAGCCTGAAAAAAAAATCATTTGACCTGTATATCTATCCACAGTGCCGACTGGAAGAGAAAAGAAAGGGAGAAGCTTTTGTTTATAAAAAAGAAAGAAATTAAGAAAAAAGAAAACGGCTATAAGAGAGTTTACTGAGGACCCAAAGTTTTAAAAGAGCATTAACAAATGATGAAATGATAGATCTATGATCAATGGTTATGACACTCTCTTTCAATATACTTATATTTGATGTTTGGCCTATGTGAAGATGGAAATGATAATGGCGATTTTTTTTCCCAAGGGCATTTCATAGAAGCTTAGACTTCTATGGAGAGCTGAAAATGTACAAATCTTTGGGAAAGGTTATCTGTGTGCTCCCCTGGGAATGGGAGCGTTGCACACTAGCAGGAAGAGAAAATGACACACTATGCTGGTCATTTTCTGAAGGAAGAAAATAAAAGGCTAAAAAAAAGTGCTTTGAAGTACCATTACATGCATGACGTTGGTGGACAGCCCTGGAGGCAGGGGAAAGAGAAGATGCACTGACCATTTAAGAATCAGGGGCCAGTTGAGCCTACAATCCTAGACGCTGCCCACACATCTGGAACATTTCAATAAAGGCCTGGGAGATAAGATTGACAGCTTCATGTCAGACACAATTAGAGGAACGAGTGTTTCAATCCCTGATATGTAAGATGAAAGTCAGGGAGGACAAAAGAAGAAATAATAGCAACTCTTCAGATAAAAGTGAATAGGACAGAGATATTTGTGAAGTAAATAAGACTGATCTGCCAGTCATTCTCCTTTGAACCAGCCACCTCTTGACAACCCTCGCTGACCTTCCAACACTTGAGTCTCAAGAAATATCATAACAAAATCTTCCTCCAGGATTCTAGTCCTTATTAGTACTTGTCATTTCTAAAGAGCATTATCATAGCTTATTAGTTGATCTTCATAATACTTAAATGAAAAAATAGAGATCCTGTTTTAAATATGGTTCTAATAACCTTTTTTTTTTAAATACAAAAAGATAGAATGCATTTCTGGTTTAATGACTAAAAGATGCTGCATCATTAGCATTATTTAATATGTGCTCTATTTCCCTTGGATTTAATTTTCAACTTAAACCTTTCAATTTTTTCAAACCAGCTCTGTCTGATTAAAACAATGGAATGAAATATGTTATTTATATTCCACCTTCTTCAAGTAGAGATTTGAGGTGATTTTCAGTAAAAAAATATGCATGATAAAATTAATAGAAATTCATAGAAAAATTAAAACCTAGGACAAAAGATATGACCATTCTATGCCTTATTGTTTACATGACTGCTGTGAATGAGTTGCAAGCATTTCCCAGATCTTTTTGGTAGAATATAAATATTTTCGTTATCATGAATAATATCCAACTTCCACCTATGAAAGGATATAGAAAAAACATATGCTGCTACTTTCTTTTGTTAATATTATGGACAAGGTGCATCAACATTAGCCACTGTTCTTGTCGAAAATTACAGCACTCATTTTACTACTCCAAGTGTATTCCAGGGAACAACAGCATTAGCATCACCTGGGAGCTTGTCAGAAATTCAGAAACTCAGGCCCCATCCCAGACCTGGTGAATCAGAAGCTGCATTGCAACAAGACCCCGAGTGATCTCTAGTACATTAAAATTTGAGAAATACATCTTCTAGAAAAATTATCAGTTTAGGGCAGAAAATATCTTATTCTCTTATTTTTTTTTCCACAGCACTATAGAGAAAATATTACTGAGGTTGAATAAAAGTATAAATACATTATTTTAAAACAAATGAACAAGGAGAGCAGGCAGATCAGAGGAGGGAGGATAAAAGGGAATGGGAAGATGTTGGGGAAAGAGATTGATCAAATTATGTGCATGTATGAATATAGCACAATAAATGTTACTATATGTGTAATTATAACACACCAATAAAAAATGAACAATCATAATAGAAAAAATATTAAACCACAAAGACCAAAATTTAGAACCAAAACCAATAGATAAAACTCAAAAATACAGTATGTATTCTGCATTTTAATAATTATATTATTTTAAATAATATTAATAATAATGACTAATATCTATTGTTTATTTATGGCAGGTTCCAATAAGCACTTTTGATGATCTTCTCAACTCCGTGAAGTAATATTATGCCTGTTTTATAAATGAGGAAAGTGAGATTTGAGATTAAACAAATTGCTCAAATTAACTATTTAAAAGAAATAGACCTGTAATTTAAGCATGGGCTGTGTGATTTTAAAAACATATACAACATAGCTACAGAAGTCTAATGAGAGCCTCTGATCCCTGGGTTTCTGAATGATGTAAAGTTCCAGGACCACATACTTAGATCAGGAGCTTGAAAAGTTTACAGTGGATCAAGAGATTGAATGTGATCAAAGTCAATAACTGAGTAGTTCACATATTTAAACAATTGCAACACACTTATATTTTTGTGATGCTATAAAATCACAGGCATAGTTCCTCAAACTTAAAATATATTCTAGTACAATGTAGATAAGAAATAAAGAAATGAATTAGATAAATAATAGGAAATGACAAGAAAGCATGCTTATTTCAACAATCCCAACTTCACAATATTTGACAAATATTCATCCCTGTGGATGTTTCTTAGTGTAAATTTTCCCTGTTTCCCTTGACAATAGCTGTCAAGTATAATTAATCCTCTCTACAACTGAGAAACTGAGGTTCCAATAGGCCAATGGGAATCAAGAGCCTCCTCAGGTGATATGTGGACCCATTGTTAAGATACCCATGTACATTTTGACTTTCTACATTTTTTCTCTTCTGTTGAAAAGTAAAGAAAGAGATAGCAGGTAATCTGTATGTATATGCATAGGAGTGAACTCTGTATAACAAATGTAATCACAGTTGAGAATGAATGTATAGCTGGAAGGATATGTGAAAGGTGAGGTGCAGATCCACAAAGGAGATGAGGGTGGTGCATTCCTTTGTAAGGGCTCGAACTTAGTTTCATTCTTTATAATGAATAAACAATGGCCCATGAGCCCAGTACTTAGCACTGTGCCTGGTACTTAGAAGCTACTTGATACACAGCTATTAAGTACTAAAAATAAAATCACCTCTTAAAACTTTGTAATTAGATGTACCTGATACATAAGTACCATTCTCACTAGTTCTATGATTTTAAGTAAGTTGTTCAACCTCTGAAAGTTTCAATTTCCTCCTCTGTAAAATGAACATAATGATGCCACTAACTTCATTTAGTTATGAGAATCAAGAGAGATAATGTGTATAAATTGTATAAATTGTGTTTAAATTGCTTAGCACGACACATTAAGTGCCCAATAAATGTACCTAGAGATACCAGCTTTCCAATGAGATTACATTCAACCTCAATTTTACCTTGACATCTGAGCCTC